>NC_092821.1:87387459-87701209 GCF_023375885.2 Dermacentor andersoni
TCTCCCTTTTCATGAACCTTCTTCCGTCTTTCGGGCTTCCGCCAAACTGATTTCCCTAGCATTTGGCAAAAGTACAGAGAAATACAGAATGTCATATGATGGATGGAGTAACATTGCAGAGAAGGTTATTCCAGTCTCCCGCTGCTCGATCAAAAAACGTAAAAACAAACAAAGCTTGCAGAGTTGACGGCAACATGATGCTCAGTCGGGGATTGATCGAACTGTAACAGAATTTGTCGGAAGGACAACAGAGAGCGGCAATGCGGAAATGGAAGACAAGAGTTGTCAATCAGGATTCTGCTTTTAACGGCGAAGTGACGATGCATGTCGAATACAATGAATGAATAAACTTAGTGAAGAATTCCGAAACAATTCGAGTGTATGTAATATATATGATTTGGGTGGGCTACAGGTAATACCAGTGGCGTATAGATGTTCGTTTTAGAAAAACCGCCTGCGAAGAAAAGCAGCTATAGGAAAGGAAGCAGAGAGGAGCGGTGACTGACAGGAGTAGTTCTCATAGTGAAATGCTGTGAATATAGGGTACGTTTCTGAGCAAGGCAGGGACAGGGAATGCCTCCCAACTTCCACTCATTCATGCAGCTATAAAAAGGGTGAACCATACATTCGTATATCCCCTCGTTCATCTTCAACACCTTTCTGTTCGAGGGTAAATAATAAGTAGGATGGCTAGTTTTCAATTTGGTTTACGTATGAGCAGGGTAAGAACACGACACAAGTGAATTATTTTTGTATCCTGACTAAAATCGCTTTCCTGGTGCGAAACATGAAAGCTAACAACACCGTGGTGATTGCAGATACATTTTTTTTTCATGTTGTACAGGTAGATGCGCGTGTACATATGTCAAAGCGTATCTATGAATATCCCAATGCATGATAAAGTCAACTCAGGAGCAGTCCATCAGATGACGTATTCTGAAACGTAATGAATCTGGCGCCAACACACGTCAATCAAACGTTCTTTCTTAATGACGGCAAGGTCGTGCAAGCAGAGTTTCCTTCGGTGAGCTTTGGCTTGAGCGAAAGCCTTTCTATTGTGCCCTGCAACCCTTTGAGGTGATATAATGCGTATAAAAACTCCATCAATCCATTCCATTTTATTTCTCGGTCTTTTTCTCCAACTTGTCGAGACAAATATTGCTCATCATTTCCATATGCACACATTTGTATGTGGGACGTCAATGTAAAATATGTGCTACATTTGACGTAACCCGATTCCCTGTTTAAGAAATGACCGTAGCAGCGCCATGGCACGCGTGAATAAACAAACATGAAAAAGAAATTAAAGATCCACTGCCCTCTCATATACCTTTGGGTTTCTCCGTGGCGGAGGGTGCCGGCTTTTTGTCCTCCTTTTTGTGTTCCTCCTTCGGCTTCGCAGTGGTCTTCTTCTCGTGCTCCTGGTTCTGCTTGCCCTTGTCGCGTTCGTCCACGTTCCAGGCCATGTCCTCCTTGGAGTCGCCTTCGTAACACACCTCCTCCAACTTTGGTCCGCACCAGTAAGGGTCACCTGCAACGCATCCGTGACCTCACTAGCCTCAACCAATGAAAGAACTGCTTGCAATGCTGTCAAACATAGGCTGTGCGCAGCATCGCTGAGCATAAATAACGTTACTGCAATAAGTTATATTTATTTCAAAACATCAAAAACGACCGCAAGAAAAACATACAGGGTAACGGATTGTTGTAGCGGGAAAGCAAAGTTTGCCACTTTTCTTGGAAGCGGTTACGCATCCACCAGCGAAGCATAGAGGGCAGTGAACAAGTTCGTGCCGTAGCTTACGATCTCGCAAAACAGAACAATTAAATAAAGTGGTCAGATAACTATTGGCCTGGCGGGGCCAGAGCCGAACACCGAAAACCAGCGCAGCAATCGACTTAAGGTCCACAAAAAGAATGACAACCATTCCACTCTGTGAAGATAGAATGACAGCGAAAGCTGACGACAGACAAAGCTCTCAAACAAAAAGCAAATTGCTTTCACTGCCGTTCCATCTTCACAGAGCGGAATGGTTGTCATTTTTTGCGTTGCGAGACTGGCGTCGTTGCTCGTTCGGAGGTGCTCGCGCTCGGGATTGTCGTTTTCGTTCAGCATCGCGGTCGTTTCGCGCCGGCACCGTTCACATTCTCGTTGATGTTCCCTCCGGCACTCCTAATACGCATGCTGTTCTTCGAGTATGCGAGCTATACGTGTCCGCCCCATCGATAACGCCGTTGTTTTTAGCGCCGATACATCTCCTGCTTGTGTACTACGACAACATTGACGTCGCGCTATTGTTCACGGCGAACGTTCTAATCTGTCCTGCATTTTGACATCTGCGCCGCCGCACTGCACCCGTATGGGTTTGTTAGAGATCGCTAAGTCCGTTTCTGTTGCCGGACGCCGAAATAAACAACGGAAGGTTAGTCATACACAGCTTTTGCTGTAAAACGGGTCCCTCTTACGATGACCATAACTCACACAGAGAAAACGCAGCAATAATCTGCTACACTAACCGACGATGCGATCCAGATCCCCATTGAGAACATACTGGGCAAACTGGCGGGTCATACACGTGACACATGACCAAATTCACTGCATGCACACGAACTCAAAATGCTGTAGAGCTGCTTCCTCATCCCCGCGTTTCAACTCGTTCAAGCATCCCCCCTCCATTCCCTACGCCCGTGACAGCTGTACTGCTGCAGTGTCACAGTTACATCCGGTGTTCCGACCGCCCCTGGTCACAAAGTTTGCAACAAAGATTATTAGAATTGACTCTGGCGCTAGCGTCTACGAAAGCTACAATTATGACTATTCGGCCGGCATGGGAATGATCGGTCGTAAGTAGCAAACTAAATGTTTGGGCCAGTGTCCGGGTCATCCTAAATTGGCTTACATTGCAGCACTAAACGTACAGAGCGACAAGAAACAAAATAAAATTGATTTTATTAGCAAAAGGAACACTCGTGACCGTACAACGAGAACTACAAACAGAAAAGTACAGAACTATTGTCGCCTAATCGCAGCAGATGTGTCTACTGCTACTTCTACATCACATCAAAGGCATCCGGTATGTTCGAATAATCTAATTCTTTATCGGGGAAGACAATTGATGACACACTTTCATGCATATTGCGGTGCAAATCGCGCCATCTCGGAAGCCACGATTATTTCTCTGGTGATTTCTACGCGATTGTTATCGACAATTACGCAAACTTCAAAATTTGGTCTTCATCTTCATTATGAAATTACGAGCATTCACATTTTATTGGAAAAGTGAATCTGTTGTAACGCTATGAACGAACTATATCGTTGTGGCCGACGAAAAATCACAAGCTTTTTTTATATGAAGCGGAGGCTCATCACAGTTTAGATTAGAGAAACTGTATTAGGCGTTCTCCATGTACGTTCTTTGCAAGGGGAAAGTTCGAGTTTCGTGGTGTAAGTCTGGTGATGTGATATGGGAAGTGGAATGTATATACACATGAAACGGGTCTGTCTTCAATTGGCGTAAGTAGCCAAATGTCCACACATTTAAGTTATCAAAGTGTAGCTGACTGAGATGGTGTTGTGTATACTTTTTTTATTATTCTGAGAGCTCGCGTCTGCAGTTTTATTATGCTATCGATATATCTCTTGTACGCACAACTCCAGGATTTGACGCAGTAGGACAAAACATTGTGAATGAATGCGAAATAAAAAGCGACAAATACACCGACATCAGAGTAATTTCGAGATTTCAAAAGAATGAAACATCCAGGTGCCCCATTTCACACATACATCGTTAATGTTATCTAAATGGTGGCCCAACGTCACTCCGAGATAGCTGGAGACAGGCGTACCCTCAAGCAAACAGCAATTAATTTGAATGCCAAAGTAATGACATAAATTTCGTGTGCGTGAGTGAATTATCGTGTACTTTGTTTTCTTTGCATTTATGGTTCATTTGTTAGCTGAGCGTCATTCTGACATCCGTTTCAATTCTGAAATAGCTTTGTTTTCAAGTTTTATAGGGCTGTCCGCCATTATTACCATTGCTGTGTCATCAGCGTACATAAGTACATCAGACAACTGCAAAACAATTGAAAAGTCATTTGCGTACCGTGAAAAGAAAATCAGACCGATAACTGAACCTTGAAGTGCATCTGTGCATTAAAGTTGAGGAAAAAACGGCAGCGTGTTTATCATTAATTTCGGTTGAAGGCCATTATTGTAACAATAAAATCAATCGCGAACTTTCGCATTGAAATTATAATGCTGTAGCTTCGATAAACGAATACGATGAGTTCATGTGCCAAACGCTTTCTGCAGATCGAGGAATATCACTGCTACTAAAAGGTTTTCCTGTAATGCTGAATTAATTTTCTGTCTTAATTATAACTTTGCAGATGCTTTTGAGGGATGTGTACAAATTCCATGTGCTGAGGGGATGACATTTTTTATTTATCCAAAAAGTTCCTGCATCCAAACTGCAATACTTTTTTTCGAAAATACTATTAAAGGTTCACTAAAGGCAAATATTACATCAAGCTAACGTGATAGATTAGTGCTCGAGAATATCTAAGGCGTCACCATTATCGTGAACAGAGCCTTAATAATCGAGAAATTGAGGTAAATGCAGGACATGATTAGAGGCTCCCACGGGACATTCAAGTACTTGCCCGGTGATGAAAGCTCTCCTTAGTTAAAGGGACACTAAAGGCAAGTATTACATCAAGCTAAAGTAATAGATTAGTGCTCGAGAATATCTAAGGCGTCAGCATTATCGTGAACAGAGCCTTAATAATCGAGAAATTGAGGTAAATGCAGGACGTGATTAGAGGCTCCCACGGGACATTCAAGTACTTGCCCCGTGATGAAAGCACCCAAGCATTTCACGCTTGTATAGTGTCCTTGAAGGTGAGGAATAAACTGAATTTACCAGTAGGGTGTATAGGATGTTTCCTTTGATAATATACTTACAGAGCAACGGACGATGACAGCTGAAATTCTGCGTTTGCCTTCAGATCGTGAAGTTACAAATGCAGCATGATTCAAAAGAACACGAGCAATCTGATTTTCGTAGCACGAAAAGGCACTTAGTCCCGCATTGCACACACACATACACACACACACACACACACGCACTCACATTACCTCTGCAAATTTTCTAGTGCTCGGGTCCCCTGGAAGAAAGCTAAATTCTGCGACAGACGTGCTTGGTCGCATGTTAACACGGTGATGACAGTTACATGACCGTTATATCGGCCAAATGCTGAGCTTCCGCCGTTTCGTATACACGAAAGCTCAGTGGAGCATTATTTTGTCCTAAAGCCATCAGAAAAGGAAGGAATGTGTAGGAGCCCAGCCGCTCCGATATGTACGGCTTGCCACAGTTGACCTACCTGTCTTGCCATTCAACCACTGCGTTCTGTGTCACCGTAATATTTATTGCAGTAGGTTTCGGTAAACTTATTTACTGCTACGATTGCAAATGTCCGCCAATCGAACGTGTTTAGTGAACGTGCGGAACACGCCACGTTAAGACCCGTCCAAATCGCTTTTCTACGGATTTTTTTTAAAAGATATTCATTTCGTCAGCACAGTGTGAACCATGTGCAGGCCTCCGTTCTGTGAAGCACAGTGTGAAGACTAACGATGTGAAAGCAACTGTTGTTTCATCGCGGTCACCAAACTCACGCGCCGTGCAGCCCGTTTCGGCAGTTCATTTGCAGCGTCATAATAATAAAGTCCACTTATCGGGGCATTTCTAAAGCAACATTCCCAATTTAGAAGCCCCTGAAATGCCACCGACTGTTCGGTTCCGTCGCTAAAACAACTAGTCACCGGATCACTACATCAGATAATTTGTCGCTTCGTCCCTAAATAGACAAGTCGCTAAATTTATCGATAATATCGCTAAAACGGCAACCCAGCTCCACAGGGCCCTACGAACCCTTCGTCGAACCGGTCCGTAATGAATCTATCAATAGATGTTCTGTTCCGTCGTTAAAATGACTTAGTCACCGGATCACTACATCGCAGAATTTGTTGCTTTGTCACTAAACAGACAAGTCGCTAAATTTATCTGTATTATCGCTAAAATGGCAACCCAGCCCCACAGGGCTTTACGAACCGTTTATCGAACCGGTTCGTAACGAATCTTCCAATAGATGAGGCAACCTCACGCTTCCGCGCGAGGCACCAGTGCTGGTTCCTCTCCCATGGATAGCGCTCGAATTAGAATGTCGCCGCTAGGCTCCTTACCCGTCGGAGTAATCGCCAGCCCGTTGGCTGTGGCAAGCGCGGCCTCGTCATCCCGCAAGCTTGGTACGCAGTTTCTTTGTGTCGTTCGCTGCCACAACAGCCTCGAAAATACGAAACACATGAGGTCATGCTCGGGAAGCTCCTCATTTCGGGAAATTTGCAAGTGAGACAGCCCCCGCGCCGTATACACAGTCAAATCGTACATTTTTTCTGTTCACGGGCCTTCTTTTCTTATACGTCTCGTGTGAATGATAGAGTGGTCCTTACACACACGGCGTTGAGGTTTAGTAAGCTTCGTAGACACGGGCGCTCGTTCAATGCTCACCCCTTTCGAAAACAAGCGCAGTGGGGGAGCAGCTAGTGAGAAACACTGTCGTGGTTGAGTGCGCAAAAAAAGTTAATCACTTGCATACAGATGCACCTTCCCAAAAAAAATAAATGGCACGCACCACCCCAATAATGCTGATAGCGTGCTTCACACCAAAAAGAAATAAACAAGCAGTCCTCGCGTTTCTGTTTCCCACATTTTTAAGCGCTGTCGCTTCTTTGGCACGGAATTGCCGTGTACTTGAAGCTCCACGTTGCAGACCTTATTGTGCGTGCGTGCGTGCGTGCGTGTATTTGTTCCCTCTTCGTCCACCGCCGTTGTCGCGCCTTCACTTCAGATTATTACGGACGTGTGAACCATAGTTGACTTTAATTTTATGGCGTCTTGTGTCCGCATCTTATTTGACGCCCTGAAATGACAGGCACCGCATACGTTCGCCTTCCTTGGTGCTCCCGCCGCGAAAATGGTGTAGGAAAGTTTCTGAAAAACAGCACTGCAGTTTACAACATCGCCATTTGTCAACCAGACCAGGCGCTGCTGTTCTGGGGCGTTAGCGCCAGGAGTGAGGAGTGAGCGTACGCCAAGCGTGAGTGCATCGAGCAACTAGAGAAAGAGGGAGAGAGAGATAGCACGTACACTGCGATCGCCACGAGGATCAAAAGGAGCATGCGCGTTTCCATACACTCTAAAAAAAGTTTACACCATTTGGGGTGTATATCTGCCACGCAACAATAATCGTCATCTGACTTGCTTGCGTTTCCTTTCTTGAAAACGCCGCGCCCGCTACGTTCCCGTCAGCAATGCTATGTCACAGTGATAACGCGCGTGCCGTTCATTACTGGGAAGTACTGGGCTCGCAGCGTTAAAGATAGGAAATGCGGGCAAGACAGATGGTGTTTATTGTTGTGTGGCAAGATACGACTCAAAGGGTGTAAACTTTTCTTAGAGTGTAGGGACAACACTCTAAGAAAAGTTTACACTCTTTGAGCCTTTGAGCCCACAGCAATAATCGTCATCTGTCTTGCCCGCGTTTCATTTCTTTAACGCTGCCAGCCCGATATTTCCCAGTCACGAACGGCATGCGCGTTATCAGTGTGACGCAGCATTCTCGACAGGAAAGTAGCGAGCGCCGAGTTTTCAAGAAAGGAAACGCAAGCAAGGCAGATAACGATTATTGCTGTGGGACAAACGTACACCCCAAAGGGTGCAACCGTTTTAAGAGTGAATACACAGTTTCGCCACAAAAAGTGGCGCCACGCGACCACAAAAAAATAAGAAGATTTTAACAATGGTGGCGCTTCTCAGCAGGCGCAACAGCGCAGACTGACCGTGGTGATGGGATGCATAAGTTTTGGTTTGGGTTTGGTTTCAAGATGGCAGGAAAATAACGGGTCGGCTGTGTTCCAGTTGAGCTGAAAGTAACGGTTCAGCTCCGGTTTTCGGTTGACTTGCGGTTCAGTTCGACATCCTACACAAGAGAACTAAAGTCCTTCGTGAATTCTGCGGTGTTGTATCTAGTGTCTTAAGATTCACGATAATTTATTTGACGCATCAAAAATACAGACATAGCAGGATATAACTTTTAAAAAAACGGCAGTTAGCAACCAAGGTGCACAGACCACGCGGAGTTGTGGTACTCCGCCAGCCAATCACTGAAGTAAACAAAATCGTCCTCATGCAACCTTTTCAAAATGGCGTCTTACTTGATGCCTCCGTAGCATCTTTTTCAGAACCTTTTCATCGGCAGAAGTGATGAGGTGTGCAACAGACGTGGACAAAGTGTATTAAATCTGAGCATTTCACTCATGAAAAGTCTGCGGTTCAGTTCATTTCATTGCTGAGCCCGTTACACTCATGAAATTTCGCTGGCAACTGTAGTGAAGCTCGATAATAAATAGCTGCAGCGAAGCCAGCATGTTACTTCAGTTAAATAAAGAATTAGGCTTTCGCCATTCCACTGTAATAGGCGAGGGAAAACATATAAAATTACGCGCTAATAATTTGATTTTTATGGTTACCGCATTGTTTACGTAACATGGAAAGTTTAAAGTGAGAACTATTTGCAGCCTCGCGGAGGAGCAGTGGCTGACGGTTATGACGGCGTAGGTGGGGCTTCACCGCAGGATTGTAGAAGTATAAAAAGAAAGGTCGATGACATTGCTGTTTTTCTACGGTCTCTATCAATTGGGTTTGATGTGCTGGTTTTCTCAGAAACATGGATCGCTTGTAAAGAAGATGCACCGTTCCTTCCAGGCTATCGAAATGAAATCCTTTGTCGTGAACAGCAAAAAGGTGAAGGTCTTGCTATTTATTTTAGGGCTGCGCTTTCTTGTGAACTGCTTGATAAATATTCTGTCATGAATGATGATATTGAATGCAAAACTATGTGTATTGGACCATGTTGAGTAGCTGGTGTATATAGGCCCCCGTGGCCACAAAAAAAAATTTATTCAGTTCCTTGACGTTGTGTTATCATCAACTGTTCTCTGGAATACTCCTTGCATAATTATGGGTGATATAAATGTTGACCTCTGCTCCAACGATCCCTATGCGAAAGAATTTGAAACGCTTTTGCTTATATATGGAAGTGCACATTTTATAACATTACCTACTAGGATTACATCAGTGAGCGCTACGCTGCTTGATGTATGTGCTTCAAATTTAAATTCGCAGAATATTAAAACCGGGGTTCTTTCGTATGACATCAGTGATCATATGCCCATCTTCTTTCTGGTATTATTTACTTCTCGCCTTTGCATACCAAAAACCCAGACATTTCTACATCGAACTAAAAACAGCAAAACTCGGGAAAATGTTTTTTCACTTAGTTCAGAACCTAGATGGGAGCACTGTTTATAGGCAAAATAACCCTGATGAAGCTTATAACGCCTTCCTAAAGCTGTTGCGTGCTAGTTATGATGCAGCATTTCCACTTCATGAGTTCTCACGGGATACAAATAAAAAATGCAGAAAGCCTTGGATAAATTCTGATCTTTACAGGCGCCTTCAAATAAAGAATAAGTTGTACCACAACTTCATCCACTCGAGAGAGACTGACGCGTTCACTAAATATAAGGCATACAGAAATGTTTTAACTTCAGACATAAGAAAGGCTAAAGCGAACTACTATGAAAAGTTATTTCAAAAGATTTACAACAATCAGAGGAAATTATGGGAAGTCATAAATGGGCTTATGGACAGGAATAAAGGCTGTCATAGGACACAGGACCTCACAATTAATGGCGAAACACTAAGCGGTGAAAGTTTGGCCAATGTCATGAACGAACACTTTATAAACGCGGGCTCCTATGTTGCAACCGATGGAAATGCGGAAAGTGCCCCAACTGCTGATAAGTCTACTGTGCCTTATTCTATTTTTTTTTGGTACCCACAGATCCGGTTGAAGTAGAAAACTTAATCAGAAAGCTTAAAAATAATGTTGCATCTGGGATTGATGAAATAGGTTCTGCTGAGTTGAAACTGATATCACCATTGATATGTGATGCATTGGCCTATATTATCAACCTCAGCCTCACTGCCGGTGTATTTCCGGAACAGTTAAAGGTGGCAAAAGTCACTGCAGTACATAAAGGTGGTGATATCAATAGTTTAGCGAATTATCGACCAATATCTGTGCTTCCAACAATATCAAAAATATTTGAAGGAGTAATTTACAATAGACTTGCATCCTTTTTTGATAAACATCAAATAATAACAAAGAGTCAATATGGGTTTCAAAAAAGTAAGTCAACGGAACAAGTTCTAATATATATCAAGGATAAGATAATCGACCATATGGAAAAGAAAAAAATTCCTCTTCGGCTCTTTCTTGATCTTCAAAAAGCATTTTACTCCATACAATTCCAACTATTAATTCAGAAATTGTCGAGATATGGAGTGCGTGGAGTCGCACTTCAACTCTTCAAAAGTTACCTTGAAGATCGCTATCAATTCGTGCAAATTAATAGCACAATGTCTAAAAAGATAAAGTTAAACCAAGGAGTCCCCCAAGGGTCCATATTGGGGCCACTATTGTTCCTTGCTTATATAAATGATATTGTAGAAATTCCTGATTCCCCTGAACTTATTATGTACGCTGATGATACAAACGTTTTCTTTTCATCAGACAATTTAACATCACTTGAAGTCAGTGTAAATAAGTATTTAAGGCATCTTTCAGAATGGTTAAGGCAAAATAAGCTACGCTTAAATGCCAAAAAAACAACCTATATGATACTCCGGCCTATAAACAAGCCTATAAGTAAAATACGTGTCACATTTGAAGGAAATTGTATTACACACGTTAGGGAACAAAAATTTCTTGGTGTGTGGTTTCAGGAGGAATTGAACTGGAATACACATGTAAATCACCGGATTACCGCATTAGCGCGAATAATTTGTTGTTTTCACAAAACAGTACAATTAATCCCATGAAGGTTAAAACTAAATATGTACTATGCTCTCTTTCATTCTAAGGTAACCTATGGTATATTAGTCTGGGGAACAACATCGCAAAGAAATTACCATAGACTTATTACTATGCAGAAGAAAATATTGCGCTGTTTCGAAAAGTACCGGGGAAAATTACAAGACCTGCCAACTGCTCCACTGTTCGTAAAACATTCCATGCTCAGGGTTGATCAGTTGTACTATTTTAAATTGCTCCAAGTAATTCAACAAAATAAATTATATGAGCAAAGCCGCATCGAGAAATCATACTACTGTTTACGAGAACAAAGGATACGAGCACCTAAAGTAAGAACTAATTACGGAAAACGAAGTGCTGCGTACCAGACACATCATGTTTTGAATATCCTTGCAGATAGATTGAACTTTAAAGCTAGTAGTGCTGCATTTAAAAAACAAGCAAGGAACTTATTAATTACTAAATTTATACAGTATCAACATTAACCAGTGGATTTTCATGCATCGACCAATGCTTAAATCATTCAAGGATTAGTATTCTGAGTGTTTCCATGTATAATGTAATTTCATTGTATCCTCATGCATTCTAAGTTTCAAATTTTTTGGAATTTATATTGTGTAGCTATATATATTATGGCGTGCGCGATCTCTTCTGTATGATTATTTAAAGATGTTATGTAAATTTTTCTCTTGTTTATGTGATTTGTTATGTGTACTATTGCAAGTTGCTAGTTGTCCATTTTCCTGAAACTGATGAACTGCAATCCTTTTTTTTTTTTTACTCTGTTGAACTCGAAGCGCGTGAGCTGCCACGAACTGCGGAGGTACAGGGACCTTTGTCAGGCTTGATTGCCTTTAGCCCCTGCCCCTGCAGTGAGCTTTGTATATTGCTTACTGTAAATAAAACACGTACTTACTTACTAAAAAATTAAGCTGTATCTGACTATAGTATACAAGTATTTGGGAATGTATCGCTATACAGATACAAGATACACGAAGAGTACCATTAAGATAGCATTCAATATACATGTATATTTGATTCTGCCCAGCTCTGGCTAGGCAAACGCATTTTCTGGGAGCCCCCCTTGTACGCGTATACATTACAATACACATTCAGTGAAAGTTATCTTAATGACTTAAAACATGCAAGGTTTTCAAGACTGGTTGGACATATAGCCGAAGACTAGTGCTGCGGGTCCAATGGAGCAATAACAGTCAAGCAAATATTGCCACTGAGTTTATGTACAATCATAGATCATTGACTCGGAAGCCATTACGTAAGTGTCCATATCTGATATAAAGTCGGATGCATCAGGAATTGCATGAAGCTGGTTTATGCCAATTCGTGCCGTCTACTTGCGTGCACAACTGCCACCAATTTGATCTATTAGAGCGTCGTGTCGTGATGAAAAGCCGCCATGGGAAATGCGTTTCAAATATGTAAACCTAGGATGTAGCGTCGACTTCGAACCTATCCCACAATACGTTGCACGCTGTCTGGGCCAAGAAAATCTGCTTTTCCGACAAGGAACATGAGGAGGTGGTTGCTTTCTCCACTGGAGTAAATTAAAAAGCAAAATTGGTTTTTCGAGTTGAATAAAGCTTACCCCAACCTCGAATACATGTTCCAGAGCTGTCTATGGGTCTTGGGAAGACATGGCCATACTTGCCTGATCCTTTCTTGACTGTTTCCTTGGTGATCTTTTTATCCTTGTCCTCCGCTGGGTTGAAAGAGAATATAATTGTGAAGATAACATCAAATATACGTTTCCAATTAATATTCAGTTAGGTCAAATGTATGGACGATCACAAATATACACTACAGAGCAACATATCAATCACTTTAGACTGGTATTCTTTCAAAGGAGTTTATTTTATTTCATTTGGCGGGAAATGATTAACTACTGCCAAGCAAGGACAAAACTTCATTTTCTTTCTTTTACCTTTCTGTAAGGAAGAAAGTAGGTAAGAAACAACAGCAAGCCAAGAACCAAAGTAGGGCAGCCATCCTTCAAATCGGCGCGCTCATCAAATTCGTTCCTTAGCCGTCCTATGAAAGAAAGTACATTTGTTTTCGCTAACGCACCTGTTTCCGTCATTTTATTGACAAAACACGCTCACTTCGATTCGCTGGGCACAAAAATCCTGGGCCAGTATGGATGTGCCGATTCTATTGCAACGATTGCTACTCTCGCTTCACCCAGTACAATGCAGGCCACTACAATGCTCTCCATAGACCAGTAACAATACGAAACCGACGACAGAGTGTAGGTTTGGACGCCCATCCGAAAGCGGGAACTATGCGAGAAGCTATTTAGGCGACACTTCTGACCGTATCGAGTATTACAACGCCTAAGTGACGTCACCTACGAGGTATAGTCCCGGATAGCCCCTATTGCACGCGGCGCCGCCAGCACCGGCCTGAAGTTGCTCACGCAGTGCGCATGAAACCGTACGTCAGCGAGTGACTGTGCGAGGAACTTCACAACAGTGACCTCCTCTAGCATCGGAGCGACGCTTCTCTTTTGGGAGAGGCAAATGCCGCCTCTCTAATGTCGACGACAAAGACAACGGTGGGAGCTTTTAGCAGGCTTCGTCTCGTGCATTCGCCTGGCGGACATTAGAAGACGAAGTCCTCTGTAGGCTCGACTTCTAAAGCAAGCTGTTTTTGTTATACGTGTCCTCGTCTCCGATCTTCGTTGCACCGCGACATTATATATATATATATATATATATATATATATATATATATATATATATATATATATATATATATATATATATATATTCGTGCTGTCCATGCACCGCCGACCAAAGCAACCCCCGGCGCCAGAAATCATTATGGATTTTGTCTAGAATGTCCTTTTCACACTCGAAAAGACATTTCACCGTGAACACTGCGAACTAGGGCTGGATTTCACGGCAACGCCCATGCACCGGGAGTAACATAACGCAAGCAGCCCCATCCGAGCACCAAGTTTAAAGGGTGTTTTGATGGCGAACGGGCTCGCCGCGGCACCTCGCGGAGGAAGCGGAATCTACGGAGAGCATGGATGTCAATTCCGAAACTTTATGGGTACAAAGTTCTCAAACTTTTGAGGCGAAAGGTGCATTGACATTTCCAAAGTCGGGCTTTAGATTTTCAGTTGCGGAACTTTCTGGGTTTAATGTTGTTTCAAACATTCGACGCCAGAGGTGCATTGACTTTTCTAAAATCTTACATCGGAACATACAACGGGACAAGCCAAATCAACACACTCCCAGGCAAGTACACAAAGCACGCAGTGAGGTCCGATGAGATGAAACGTTGTCGCGGTTCATTTGTGCGGTCATCTCAGATATTAAAAAAATCATTTTTTTTCACCTACGACAAAGCATCCATGTCAAGACACTAAAGCCAGCCAAGGTAACTACGTTCTTATTTATTTTTCTACTTTGACTTTTAATCGCGAGTACACTTTGAGCCTCTTCAATTTTTTTGTTCTCGCTCCCCTATCCGCGGGCTGCCAGAGACTGCCAGAGCGCATGCGTTTTTCACGTGTTGCCCCGACTACCGCGCGGCGCACTTCGGTGCGCGTTCGGTTTTCTCTGGCCGAGTGCATTTTCGCTTGGCAGAGTTTTGGACGCTTTCTAGCTAGCAGACGAGAAAAAGAAACAATGGTCGCTCGCAGCCATCACTGTGGGGACTCGACGGATTGCACCGCGTTCGCTTGAGCGCAACCTCTGCAGAAAGTCTTGTCTCGCCGGTGTAGGATACCGAGCAGTATGCGTATGGTTCTCTGTGTACCAACCGTCGCACGTTTTTTTCGATATTCCTAATGTAGCCACATTAGGCGCACAAAGTAGGCATTCGATTGTGGCCAACATACTTTCCTTTGCGTTTATTCATTTCGGTGGCCCCGCCCCTCAAAAGGAAAAAGAAAATGCATTGTTGAGGCGCAGCGAATTGTCACGTGGTGAAAGTTTGATTTTGTTACTTCTTTTGCAGAAAGTAATGGGCCACGGGACGCTTCAGTTGCCGGATACTCTTATTATATTATTGCGATAGCAATTATATGGACACTCCAGGCGCATACCTGCCGTCGCCGTCCCCCGTCATGTTTCGTATAAAGTCCAAGGGCGATAAGATCGTGACCGTGCGCCGCATGCTGAATGTGCGAGTGAAAGTGTAGGAGGGGGGGGGGGAGGTGGAATGGGTGAGCCGGCCATGGTGGCTTAGTCTTGTGCGCGCAAGGGAGAAAAGCGAAGAGTAAGCGCGCCGCCTTCTGTCGCACGCGATACGTCAGGGGGGGGGGTAGAGGGAGAGGGGGCGGGATCTAGGATTCTGTGAATCTGTGAGTGCGTAACATGTTTATTTGCTTTGTTTGCTGCATTATATACAGCGACTTTTTCTTATATACGTAGATTTATTGAAGGCTTATACGTATATTTAAATATCTTGTTGCGAGGTTTTGTGTATACGTGCAGTTAGCTTTGTTTCCAGTGGCACTTTTTTGACCTTCATCAAGCTGTGTCTTCGCATTTGTATATTCCGTTGTATCTTCGCATTTCTAATGTACGAGGGCGAGTCAAATGACAGTGAGCCTACGCATCCCGCTCAATTATGGTTCCCTTCACTAACTGAGAGGCATGCGCGTAGCACACAGACATCTCTCATTTACAAAAGTGACACGCAGGTGTGAGGATAAACTTTCTTTAATGCTCTCATACACTGGGCTGAGCATGGTCGCGTGACATAGTGAGCGCTTCAAAAGTTGAAGAGCGTAGTGTCGTAAGGTTTTGGCAGGTGAAGGTGTTTCCCAAAAAGAGATTAGTCGCCGTATGGCTGCCGCGTACGTTGAACATTACATTTCATTGGCCACTGTGCGCCGCACAGTTGGAGCAAACGGTTCAAAGAAGGACGTGCAAGTTGCAAAAACGATCCAAGACCGGGCCAAAGCCACCATCAATCACCCCCTACACAAGTGCAAAGGCTGATGAGCTGATTAGACAAGAACGGAGGATAAGCATCGATGAACTGGCAGAATGTGTGAACATCAGCCACGCTTCTTTTCACACTATAATTCATGAACATCTCCGTTATCGGCTCTTGTGTGCGCAATGGATGCTTAAGAGTTTGAACCACCGCCAGAAGATGGAGAATTCCGGCGCTGCGTTGGCTCATCTGATCTGGTATGACATTGGGGGTTGACAACTTCTTGTCTGCAATTGTGATCGGGGACGAACCATGGTGCCACTACTACGAGCCTGAAACGACGGCAAAGCTTACAGTGGAAACATTGGAATTCACCACCCCCAAAGAAAGCAAAGACCGTCATTTCCGCCGAAAGGTGTTGTTGACTTTTTTTAGATCGTCAGGGGCCATTACTGATAGAATTTGCCAAATATTGAGAAAGTATCAATTGTTTCCGATATTGTGAAACGCCAGATCGGCTGCGCGTCACAATCAAGAACAAAAGACGTGGAAAATCCGCGAATGGGGTCATCTTGTTCCACGACAACGCCTTTCCCCACGTTGCTGATGCGGTTAATGCAAAACTGGCACAGTTCAAGTGGGAAACGGTGCAACATCCGACATACAGCTCATACCTGTCGCCTTGCCACTTCCACATTTTGGGGCAACTGAAAAAACAGCTCAAGGGAACCAGACTCATGTCGGACGATGACGTGAAAGAGTCACTTGCGGACTTTTTGAAGCAGCAACTCAAGGAATGTCATGAGACGGGATTCACGCGACTCGTTAGTCAATAGGACAAATGTCTAATTGCTCATGGAGGCTACTTTTCAATAATGTACCCCGTTTGTCATACCTTCGCATTGGCTCACTTTCATTTGACTGGCCCTCGTATACTTTGCAGAACTCCTGCTTTTTATACGTGCTCTCTGTTGCGACTATAATTTCGGTGCGATCACTCACGATACACGACTGGTAACAGCTGCTCCTGCGTAATATATTGGAACAAATGACAGCGTCACTGAGATTTTTTACTGGCCGTTGCATATGTACAAGAATGTAAACAAGGTTCTTGAATGGCAAAGTTTCATTAACATATTTGTCCTCAACTTGTTCATTTCATGGCCTTTACATTTTTTCATATTAGCGGGATGCACTGCTTTGCTGGTTTCGAACTGATGTAGTGCTAAAGTTCGTGTGATATTTTCTTTACTTACTAAATAGACAAAAAATATGGAAGCATTGATATCAGTTATTTTTGGCACAATTTTTGGCACATACGAGTTTATTCTTTTACGAAAAGATACATATTTTACTTGTTTTGACAGTGCGTAGCATTCAAGAAATCGTTTGCAGCATCTTTGGCAATGGCAATGCAGTATCTATTTGATCCATGAATTCATGTATTTTATCCCTCGACAAATTGTTTAAGAGGAAGCTTTAGCTCGGGCCCAACTCCGACGTGGCCTATTCAAATACATGTAAAACGCACAAACGCCTTTCTGAGATAACCCCTGGATCGCTTTTAAAGAAATTTGTTGCACTTGAGAGAGAAAGTGAAATTCTAGTGCCTGTTGCAAACGGAATTTCGATTAGGGCCTGAATTTTGTTTAAAATATTTCGAAAAATTGGGAAGTTCGGAAAATATAGAAGCACGACGTTTACAAATTAATAGCTCTGCATTAAGAACAGACATGGCGGTTCTGTAAACGGCATCTATTATAACAGTCAAAGCGGACAAATTTGGTATGTCAATTTGTATCTTACGTGAATTGGTTACGTTGTGTACAAGTGTTCAGCAAAAGCCGTATTCCCATATTACTAATTTTGTTAGAATAATATATAACATAACAATTTTTTCCGCTGTAGATGTACTATTAGATGCAATTCACATAATTTTGATATCATTTTTTGTTGTTAAGTTAAGAGCTTTAAACTTGATAGTTTCGTTTTCTGAAAATTTGTGATTTATGCCAATTTTTAATAAACAAGTGCCAAGCTAAATGATAAATTCGAAACCAGCAGTCACTAGAATTTCTGTTTTTCTTCTAAATGCAACAAACCTCGTCATATTTGGTACGGTGGTTACGAGAAAAACGAATTCTCCTTCTACATGTATTTAGATACGAGCACCCGATCTAAAGCTCCTCCTTGAGGAGGCCGAGCTGCAACGTGAGCCCCCACCGAACGAAATTTCTGGCTACGCCACTTCTTGGTATGAACCAAAATTGGCTTACTATGACAACAGCGTATGACGAACACAAATGATAGGTCATGACATGAGTGTCGTGACAAGCGTGCCATGTAGGTAATGAAACAGCCACCTACGTCTTTGTATTTACCAAAATTGGCAAAGTATGATAAGAGTGCATGGCAAACATTAATGATAGGTCATGACATGAATGTCGTTACATGAGTGCGATGCAGGTCATGAAACAGCCCCCTACGTCTTGGTGCTCTCATGGTCGTTTCGTTAACTTAGTATGCAGCAAAATTTGCTTGCTGTGACAAGAGTGTATGCCTAGCATAAATGACGTATGACTATCATAAATGAAGTGTCATGTAGGCCATGAGAAAGCCGCCTACGTCGTTAACTTGGCAGGCTCCCCGCACACTGCTTTGCATAACGACGATTCCCACAGGGCGTGGAATCTGTCCGTCTTTTCTTTATTTGTGCGAACTAAAAAAAAAAATACATTGTATATCGCTGTAGAATACTCCAACAATAGCGGACGTTTGCGCGCTGCGGCTCCAGGTAACAGGTAGGCAGTACACGAAGAGCGTCGCGCACGCGGTCGGCTGTGCTACGCGAAACTTTTTTTGGTATAGAGAAGACCTGTCCGGCCTCAGGCATGACGCATGAGTCGTCGCCGCCCGTGTCTGGACCGGTAAAACTGAAGGAGTTGGATACATCGATTTCCCAAAAGATAGCAAGAAGTGCCACCATTATCCTTTTTCCTGCCTTGTTCGATGGCATCGGCCATATTCCACCACGTTTAAGCTGCCAAATCGCATTTCATGAAATCGCAAGACAAAACAAAATGCAGTGCAGCAGCGCATGAGTAGTGCCGTCTTTCTTTTCTTTTTCCTCACTTCCGTGGTAATGGCAAGTTGGCAGGCCATTTCGTAAAAAACATGGCGCATGGTGGCGCTTTGAAGAATTGTCGCCACTCAGTCATATTTAAGCTTGTCGATGGACTGAACAATATGCTGTAAAAGCGATGACAAAATTCGCCGACGATTACGATACTCCCAATGCGAAATTTGAGCGCAGCTCTATACGTGTTTTCATTGCGCGATATATTGGCTGACGTGGACAATCTGTCTCGTGCGACACGTTGCAAGCGGCGCGAAGTGTGGCGCCACTACCTCGCTAATCGGGAGATCGCGAGAGCCAGCGCGTGGATGACGCGTGGGCGCAACTCACAGCAGCCGCCGCAGACGGACCTCCGCTCAAGCAGCACTTTGTTTCCATATATGGTTTCGATGGCGTCACCGGTGAACAGACGACGCGCGCTACCGTGGCGCCATCTCGTAGCCATCGTCGCCGCACAGCCCGCCTTGGGCTGCACTACGATTTTCTTCTCACGCTTTCGCCATACCCTCCTCCTCCGCTTTCCTCCTCGCGTTCTATTCGCTATCGCCGTCTTTCGTCCCCGGCTCCTTCGCTGTGGTCGTTCGCTCAGTTACGAGGGACGCCGACGCTCGCCGCATGAACGGGCGCCTAAGCGCTGCGTTCTAAAAATCAAGGTAGACGGTTGAGGCACCAGGAGGAGCTGCATATCACTCACAAGCTGAAAAGAACAAACTCAAAAGGACAAGTGGCCACGGGCCGGATATAATCAAAGCCACGAGGTTATTGCACAAAATGTGGATGTGCAAGGATCGAATCGACGATCGGACGCAGCCGTTGCTGCCGGAATTCCACAAGCCCACGTGGAGTCGGGATAAGGTGAGTAAGAATGAGACTGATGTACGAGATTTAGGTAAACATATATTTGCGCAGTGGGGCATATAATAAAATAATTTCATGTTAAATTCGTGTCACTTTCTTCGTCACGTGTAACACTAACATATAATGCCAGCCCACAAAAGCACGAATGCTGCGAGACTGGGGAGCCTATACTTGTGTATTCGTTAGGCAAATTTCTTCCTTAGGTGACCTCACCCAATCAACACTAAAATTTCACATTACACATCTCTTAGAAAAATCATCAGCACTAAAACAATTTTCCTAAACAGCTTTCAACTTGTCACCGTAAATATGAGAAAGAACGCTGTATTTATGCCGAGGAACAACTTGCTAAGTTCAACATTCTTGAAAAGGAGATATTTGCTTATAATGAATACATTTTCATATTCAGGAAGCGTTGACGCTCCTGGCTAAAATCGGAAAGTAAAGAATAACCGACTACAGCAAATAACTCTCACAATAAGAAGCATGCATCCAAACGTGCACAAGCGTAATTCTACGCACGTCGTGTCATGTCCTCAAAAAATATCAACTGTGAATATTTCGTTTACTGTTATGTAATCCTTTTATAAATCAGCATCGTCATATTTTGCTACTATCAATGGTACTTTATAAAGTAGCAGTATTAATCAAAACTGACCGTACATCAGCCCTCAGACTCTCGAATTTGTACAGCGTACGCACAGTGACAGTTGCGTACCCTGAAACGTAATGGCCCGCGCACGTGAATTGAAGGTCTGCACAGAACTACACGATCCCTTCCACTGCGCAGCAGTTCACATATATTTTGTCTCTAGAGCAATTGCCACTATCTCGTTCTGTCCCGCCGCAACCTTTTTCAGAAAGCAGTTTCCAAGTCCACAGGCTTCCCAGGTGCTAGAAATTAAGTACAGGGGCAGGTGAGCTTTCTTTCTTCTTTTTTTTTTTTTTTTTTTTTGCATGTGAGTAAACGAGACGCAACAAAATCAGGAAAGCCGCAGATGAAAGGCGAAGCTGAGGGGCAGGGACAATGTATGTATACCGTATAATATGTTACCTCTTTTGTACATAACTACGCAGTCAGCAGCGCCTATCAACATGTTTCGTGCTCTATGTAATAAATTTCGTGCAAACCTCCTTGATGAAACGGGAAGCAGCTGCTGAACTTTATCAGTAGACTCAGCATTCCACTTGTTTCCTCATGTGTTAGTTTCTGCACCTGAATCTAGAGTTGCAGCCCTCAACAGCGGCACAAAGGCGGCAAACGAAACTAACACGAGATGAAACGCAGCCTTACCACACATGATTCCAAGGCCCAGGAGAATCCAGCAGAGCGTCGCTGTTCTCTTGCGCATATTTGTTACATCTACACCTGCTGGTTCGTCGCCTCTCACTGAGGCGGCGCCGGTGTAATCGACTTCCTCGAACAACGCGGAGAAACGAAAACAGACAAACAAGAGAGCCACTGCGTAAATTAACGGCCATAGACGTGACAAAGATATGAGTCTTTCCTCGAAGTTAGCGCTTGCCCGTGCCCGAAAAAAAAAATGCCATCAGCATTTTCTTTTCTATAGCAATTTACGCCGCGTCACCGTATAAATACCTCCTTGTGGTCTTTTGTTCGCGGACACATTTCCCCAGTACCGTATCGTGTAGGCTGGATGATCAAGTTTTGGGAGGATTCCAGCCATTTACTTTTCGAGACGCAAGACGTCGACGTTAATTCAGGACGTCCATCATCCCGTGCAGCTTCGGTTTGCAGATGTGTGCGCTACGAGAACCGACGTGTTAAAATGAGGGAGGGGGAAGGAGGAGAGACGGCAATATAGCATTCTTCGCCGACACCCGCTCACACACGCGTGAACGAGCAACGCCGGCAGCCCGTGCTGCTACTCTATTTGACAGACTGCCTCACCTGCCGTAACCCGTGAGGCAACTGAAATGCATGCAATGGGCCAAACGATTCTCTCCACAAAAGCTTCCTGATTGCTCTTTTCCTAGTATCGATCACTCACGCGCAGCTGTCGCTACAAGAGCCGCGTTTCTGTCGCGTTTTCTTTACGGCCCTTACGATAGACACTTCCTTACAGTCGCTGCTGTCTTGGAGCATATAGTGACAACGTCCGGGCGTGTCCCTACATAAAGAGCCTGCGGTAATTCCGCAGCCCGCCAAAGCGGCACCTGTAGCGTTCGCGACAAGCGGCGCAGCAAGGCTTATCGCGTGCATCAGTGGCAACGCTTTCATTTGTAAACAAGCTTTTCTTCATCTTTCTCCGCCTCAAGTATAACGCATTAGTATAGGAACGTAGTATTAGGAATATTTCAAGCGCTAACAATTCATAAACTTCTCCAATGTTACGTTGTTCCGTTTCCAGGTTCACCGGCATTGACTTAATTCAAGCACGTGCGTTTTTTCACTTGCACTTTGGAAACGAACGCTTGCAATGACGCAGCCAGAAATCCTTCTCAGCTTTTCGAAGAGGGCGGAAGGGGGTGAGCACCTAGACGCCCGCGCGAAGGGCGAGAGGTGCTTCTAGTAGGTGTCCATTGTGAAGAATGGTGCTGTATTCCGGCCTTTAAGAAAAACAGTATCTTGGCTAAGCATCCTAACGAAAACATTAGTTTTATCATTGCAGCAGCAGTGATCGCTGAGGGTGACTCGGTTAGTATGCCGTCAATCCTCCTTTTTCATTTTCCCGTGCTGCCCTCTGCCGCACGCCGCTGGAAACGTTTTGGAAGGGTGCCGGGGCTTTTGTCGCTTTTCGTTTATTCCATCATAATTACAGTTTGCTCGTGCAGTAAAGCATTATCAGAGAAAACTCTGCTCGCGTAAGCGCTCATTTGTAGGCCGTGTTGCTCCCTCGCGAAAACGCGCGGATGCGATCGCTGACAGCGCTGGTATAACTGAGCGAGGCGGTTGTTTGTGCTGCTGTAACGCTCTATTGCTTCCCGCTTGACGCAGAGGTAAACAGTGCATCTCTGGAAGTGAGAAATGTGCCGGCATAACGAGAAGCACAAATCCATCCGTCTGCGTAGCGAACGCGACCGGCAGCCTACGGGTTCGGTGACGTGCAGATGTTGGCACAGCGCTGCGTCGCCGGTTACCGCTTATTGCGTACGCGCCGTATGAAGTGAAGAGTAGTTGATTTCAAATTCCTAAAGCCAGAACTGAACAATAAGAGCAGTTTCATTCGTCCTAATTGCTTACTCTTCAGTTCAGGACCGCCGGTAGCGCAAGCACGAACTTGACGGTGCCAGACCTAATCTACACTGAGCAGGATCAACATTGGCCCAAACTTCATGCGCACGGCTTGAGAGGGCTGAAGCTTGTGCATTTCAACTTCATAGGCACGTTTGACTGATTTTGAGCCCGATTAATTATATATATACCAGTGAAGGCGCTGTCGATATCGCGTTGTCGGTTCGACGGCCGATCGCGCGGGGTTCGGTCGAACGATGGTCGGCACGCTGATTTTGTCGGTGCCGTCGACAAGAAAGCCTGTCGCCGTACGACAACTCGCGCTCGTCTGTTACGTCGTTGCCGGCCTGATATGATCAAATGGTTTCGGTGACCCACTGTGCTGACTCACTCGCCAATCGTTGGCCTGAGCGTCTTGTCGGTCTCGTATCGGCCCAGTGTTACCGCGCCTTAAACGAGTACGTGAAGTTGGGCACGCGCTGCCACCACCAGCAAGTGAAGGCCCACGCTGCAGGAAGACTTCGTCAGCAACGTGACGTTTTTGAAATGTCGCCCAAGTGTAAAGCACGGGTTTTTAGTTACATTCGCTAGCCATCAATGGAAGGCGGCAACTACCTGGCTCAGGGTGCAGTCCGGACCACTGAGACGAAGCCCTGGTCACTTTCTGTTTTAAAGTGAAGTTGCAGTCTCACGCTACGCTACGCAGGTTTTCGGCACCGCACCGACGTCGAGCCACCAGACGACTTTCTTTCTTTCTTCTTCTTTTTTTTGGGGGGGGGGGGAGGGGGGGGGGGACGAAGAATGAACTTGCTTTCTTAGGATGACACATGCGTTGTCGTTCATCTTAAGGTAGACAGTTACGGCCCGTTTAAATTTTGAACGCGTACTCACACTGGCTTCGTGTTGTTGAAGGGGCGTTTTTGTATTGGTGTCTTGGTTATATATGCTTGTTATTCGAAATAAACATTCAGTTGGAAGTCAGCACTTGTCGTCGTCATTCTTTCGGTCCGTTTGTCTATGTAGGTGCTGTAGTCAAGTTTGCCATATATACTGTGGCGAGGAAAGCATATGTCGCCTTGAAAAAGACAAGTCCCCTTGTGGAAACGTTGCCTCCCGCTTTTACCTTGTTCTCGTTTTGCCCGTAACACGTCGTGTAACACAACAAAATACGTTGCGTTATAATCTTGATATTTTCAGCTCTTCTATTTGCTCATTATCTGACTTCTGCATTTTATTTAATTCAACATTTTGTTGCATCTTGTACCCCTGTTCTTTCATGTTTGTTTTCTGTTCTATGTGTAAAACAAGTGCACCAATACTAAGGCGCAGAACTCTTCTTGGGCATTTTAGAAATGAATGAATGAATGAATGAATGAATGAATGAATGAATGAATGAATGAATGAATGAATGAATGAATGAATGAATGAATGAATGAATGAATGAATGAAAGCCCTAATTTCGTATGAAATCCTTTTACAAACAGAACTTATATGATGATGAAGCTTCAAATGCGTGTCAACTGTACCTCCCAGAAATGAAGTATGACCTTTTAAAGGAATGAATTCAGAGTTGACAAAGAGGCAGGGAATAGTTTGCAGTTTTTTGTCAGGCGAATGAAAGAGCGTGAAGCTAGCCTTGGATGCATTAATTTATAATGTTTTAGAATTGCACCACTCTTCAAGATAGGTTAGATTAGAAACGAGGGTCGCAGAATCGGAATGATGAGAAATGATATTCTCATGTTATCGGCGTAATGTAAGCAGCAAGAATGTTTACGGCAAATTGGCAAGTCAATAATGTATGCTAAAAATAATAAGAGGCCTGAGATCGAACCTTGTGGAACACCTCTATTAATACGAACATGGCTACATGTATACACTCTTAGGCAATGTTACACCCTTTGGCTTGCCCCTTCTGCCACACAACAATAATCGTTATCTGCCTTGATGCGTTTCCTTTCTTTAACGCTGCGAGCCCGGTACTTTCCAGTAACGAACGGCACGCGCGTTATCAGCATAGAACAGTTTACACCTTTTGGAGTGCCCCTTCTGATAACGCGCGTGCCGTTCGTTATTGGAAAGTTCCGGGCTCGCAGCGTTAAAGAAAGGAAACGCATCAGGGCAGATAACGATTATTGTTGTGTGGCAGAAGGGGCAAGCCAAAGGGTGTAACTTTGCCTAAGAGTGTAGCTGTTAACAGAAACTACGTAAAACTTATAAAGAAGAAAGCAGTGTCAACGCATGACTAGTTATGCCATAGTACTCAAATTTACAAAAAATAATTAAAGGCTCAATGTTATCAAACGCTTTTCAGAGGTCAACAAAATGGTAACCAGCGATGTTACCAGTATATACCAATGAATGAGCTAATTTTGTCAGTGAAGCATACCACTGCTGTACCAGTAGAAGGATGTGCTCTATAAAGCCAAATTGACATGAAGAGAATAGATTAAACTTGCGGAAATATTTAGATAGTCTTCGTTGGATTAGTTTATTCAAGATTTTATTCCGGAAATGATGCACAGATATGCGCGTATAGCTATCGGTATTCTGTGGATAACCTTTCTTAAAAACAGGTGCTACGTTTGCCATTTTAAATTTTTTTTCGGGAAGGATACCGGTTTCGACGCAGCGGTTAAATGCCTGGCTTAGAACAGGGATAACAAAGGAGCTTATATGGTTTAATATGTTTTGAATGAACGTTGTCTAACAAATGTCCAGTAGCTTTTAATCCTGGAATAACCGACAGAATATCGGAGGCACAAACAGGGAAATTAAAAAAAAAACGATTTGGAGGCACGAGAAACTGGAAGCCCATAACATCTTCAGGGAGACCTTAGAACTGCAAGAAAAGTGGTCGCTAAAACCATTGGCTACATCGTTGGGCGTAGTGAGTATGGTGTACTTTATACGAACAGATGTAACTTTGCTAGGCGACTTTGGAGAATTTAAAAATTCGTTGAGGAGCGGCCACTTTCTCTTAGTGTCAATTCCACAAATCTGAAGTTCTGGTTCATAATAATTTAGTTTGGCTTTTTTTTTTAAGTAAGCCTAATGTGTTGGAGTTTCTCTTATGGCACAGTTTCCAGTTTTCATTGAACCATTGAAGTGTGGTCTTTTTATACAAGTTATCTTTCCTGCGAAGGAGTCGTACGAGCGAATTGGACAGGCCAAGGGCACCGTGGTACATTGTAAAGCGTTTGGCGATTGCAATGTAGTTGAACCCTCAACAGCTGAATAAATAACGTCATAAAATCTGATTAACGCCACCTCGGGATCATTAGTAGCATATACATTTGACCAGTTTGCTTCGGCACTAAGCCGACAGCAGTTATTTGAATTAAAAAGACGCATCTGACGTGATATCGTACAATTAATGAGGGGCAGGCAAGGTAAATGTTGATTAGTGTTCCTGTATATGTTCCTGTATACAGGAACACTAATGTTGATGAGGAAAGAGTGCCGAAAACTAGTGGTTCATGCGCCGTGGAAAGAGTGGGCCCACTAACTCCTGTGGGGCTTGTTTGAGGGCGCTGCTTTTTGATGCGGGCTAGAGTTACTGTGTATTCGGAAGCCACATACAGAAACTCAAATGCGGACTGACGGTCTGTCACGCGATATTTGTCATTTTTTCGCGACCTCTCTTTATCAGCCGGAAAAAAAAATAAATGGGCAGAAAGAAGCTGGCTGAAAACATGCCCGTTTTTAAGTTTCTTTCCATTTTCTACAAATACTTGATCGGCAGCACACCACTCAGAGCATTAACCAAAATTAGCTCATTGCAATTAATTAATTAATTGAATGGTGTCAGCAACAAAATACTGGCGGCCGCTCCACACTCTTAGGCAAAATTACACCCTTTTGCCACACTCTTAAATAGTATGCACCCTTTGGGGTGTGTATCTGCCACACAACGATAATCGTCATCTGCCTTGATGCGTTTCCTTTCTTTAACGCTGCGAGTTCGGTACTTTCCAGTAACGAACGGCATGCGCGTTATCAGCATGACATAGCATTCCCGACAGGAAGGTAGCAGGTGCGGCGTTTTTTTTCAAGAAAGGAAACGCAAGCAAGGCAGATGACGATTGTGGTTGTGTGGCAGAGATACACCCCAAAGGGTGTAACTTCGCCTAAGAGTGTACTCTACTGTGAACAACATGCACTCGGTTTTCTCTGCATAGACTGACCCGCTTTTTTGCTGTTGTTTTCCTTTCTCGCTTTCTTTAAAGGAGGCGTGATAGCTGGGACACTCGATAGCTACTACACTATTAAAACAGTTACACCCTTTGCAGTGTATATCTGTCCCACAACGATAATCGTCATCTGCCTTGCATGCGTTTCCTTTCTTGGAACTCGGCGCTCGCTACTCTCCTGTCGAAAATCATCTGTCATGCTAATAACGTGCATGGAGTTCGTGACTTGGAAGTACCGGGCCCACACTGTTAAAGAAAGGAAATGCGGGCAAGACAGATGACGATTATCGTTGTGTCGCAAATATACAACCCAAACGGTACAACTGTTTTTACGCTCTTCACTGTTACACTCTAAAAATAGTTTACACCCTTTTGGGTGTATATCTGCCACACAACAATAATCGTCATCTGCCTTGTTTGCGTTTCCTTCCTTGAAAACGCCACGCCCGCTACTTTCCTGTCCGTAATGCTATGTCATGCTGATAACGCGCATGCCGTTCATTACTGGGGACTACTGGGCTCGCAGCATTAAAGAAAGGAAATGCGGTCAAGACAGAAGACGTTTATTGTTGTGTGGCAAGATACGATTCAAAGGGTGTAAACTTTTCTTAGAGTGTAGAAAAGTTAACAACCTTTGGGGCTTATCGTGTCCCACAACGATAATCGTCATCTGTCTTGCCCGTGTCCCCTTTCTTTAACGCTGCGAGCCTGGTACTTCCCAGTCACAAACGGCTTGCGTGTTATCAGTGTGACGCAGCATTCTCTACAGGAAAGTAGCGAGCGCCGAGTTTTCAAGAAAGGAAACGCAAACAAGGTGGATGAGGATTATTGTTGTGGGGCAAATATAGACCCAAAAGGGTGCAACCGTTTCAAGAGTGTGCAGTGAACTCTTAAACAAATGTACACTCGTGAGCAAACGTATACGGACCACAGGGTCACCGAAAAAACTGAATTTCTTTGTATTTGACGTGCATAAACTTAAACAAACGAGTACAATGGAAAGTTCGCCATGGCAAGTTTGGACTGCAGCCCTCAATTTCAAGTTGTATGCACAGGCAGAGAAAAAATATGGTTTTATCGCGCTATCCCACGCCCGTATACTTTTGCTCACTGGTGTAGGCTCTTCGGGGGGTATATTTGCCACGCAATAATGATCGACATCTGTCTTGCTTGTGTCGTTTCCGTTCTTGAAAATGCTGCGCTCGCTACTTTCCTGTCGAGAATGCTCTGTCATGCAGATAACGGGCATGCCGTTCGTGACTTGGAAGTACGGGATCGCAGCTTTAAAGAAAGGAATTCCGGACAAGACAGATGACGATTATCGCTGTGTGGCAAGATACGACCCAAAGGGTGTAATTTTGTTTAAGAGTGTGCACAAGGTGCTTTTCTTTTTTTTTTTCAACTGCACCATTTTTTTAGTTGCCTGTGGCAGATAACAGAATTCCAGCCCACGATCTAAATACTCGATGAGGGGGCCATTACTTCTATGCGAAATTAAAATGCCTGATTGAATTAGCCGAAATTACGTTAATTAGCTTTTTAATTTATTGTTTTACGACACATAATTCAATTTAGAAATTGTAGCCGTTGAGTTCGTACACTCTTACAGTCTAACAAAAGTTTGCACCCTTTGGGGTGTATGTCTGCCACACAACGATAATCGTCATCTGCCTTGATGCGTGTCCTTTCTTTAACGCTGCGAGCCCGGTACTTTCCGGTAGCGAACGGCATGCGCGTTATCAGCATGACATAGCATTCCCGACAGGAAAGTAGCAGGCGCGGCGTTTTCAAGAAAGGAAACGCATCAAGGCAGATGATGATTATAGTTGTGTGGCACATATACACCCCAAAGGGTGCAAACTTTTTTTAGAGTGTAGGCGAAGTTACACTCTTTGGGGTGTATCTTTGCCACACAACAATAATCGTCATATGCCTTGCTTGCGTTTCCTTTTTTGAAAACGCCGCGACCGCTACTTTCCTGTCGGGAATGCTATGTCATGCTGATAACGCGCATGCCGCTCGTTGCTGAAAAGTATCGGGCTGGCCGCATTAGAGAAAGGAAATGCGGACAAGACAGATGGCGATTATCGTTGTGTGACAAAAGGGTGTAATTTTGCTTAAGAGTGTAAGGCGTAACCACTTCAGTTATCTTGTATCTTTGAACTAACGAAACATTTCTTTGAGTATTTAGTACTCTATCTCAAATAAATTTCATAATTCGGTATTTAGCACTCTTCTCGAATGCTCTTTCGCGTGGTATTTAGTAACTTACCTTAATTACATTTTCTGAGTATCTTACAAACCTGGTTACCCGCCGTGGTTGCTCAGTGGCTATGGTGTTGGGCTGCTGAGCACGAGGTCGCGGGATCGAATCCCGGCCATGGCGGCCACATTTCGATGGAGGCGAAATGCGAAAACACCCGTGTATTTAGATTTAGGTGCACGTTAAAGAACCCCAGGTGGTCGAAATTTCCGCAGTCCTCCACTACGGCGTGCCTCATAATCAGAAAGTGGTTTTGGCACGTAAAACCCCATAATTTTTTTTTTTTTACAAACTTGGTTCTGTATCGCGATGTTCAAGATTCAGCCACTTCCACGTAAATTTTCTTTTGTGTAAACGCGCGTTCTCTATGTGCGGCGTCGCCCAGTAATTTGATAGCAGCACGCACACCTTCCCACAGGTGTCGCCCGCTGCCCACAGACAGCAGGATGAATAAGTGAATGGATGCTACACTCTACACTCTTATATAGGCAAAGTTACACCCTTTGGATTGCCCCTTCTGCCACACAACGGTAATCGTCATCTGCCTTGATGCGTTTCCTTTCTTGAAAAACGCCGCTCCCACTACTTTCCTGTCGGGAATGCTATCATGCTGATAACGCGCAGGCCGTTTGTTACTGGAAAGTACCGGGCTCGCAACGTTAAAGAAAGGAGACGCGTCAAGGCTGATGACGATTATCGTTGTGTGGCTGCGTGTCCATTCACTCTAAGAAGAGATTACACCCTTTGGCGTGCCCCTTCTGCCACACAACAATAATCGTCATCTGCCTTGATGCGTTTCCTTTCGTTATCGCTGCGAGCCCGGAACTTTCCGGTAACGTACGGCGCGCGCGTTATCAGCATAGAACAGTTTACACCCTTTGGAGTGCCCCTTCTGATAACGCGCGTGCCGTTCGTTACCGGAAAGTTCCGGGCTCGCAGCGATAACGAAAGGAAACGCATCAAGGCAGATGACGATTATTCTTGTGTGGCAGAAGGGGCACGCCAAAGGGTGTAATCTCTTCTTAGAGTGTTCTTTAGCGCTGCGAGCCCGGTACTTTGCAGTAACGAACGGCATGCGCGTTATCAGCTTGATAGCATTTCCGACAGGAAAGCAGCGAGCGCGGCGTTTTCAAGAAAGGAAACGCATCAAGGTAGATAACGATTATTGTTGTGTGGCAGAAGGGGCACGCCAAAGGGCGTAACTTTGCCTAAGAGTGTAAGAGTGTACACTCTTAGAAAAATTTACACCCTTTGGGGCTTATCTTGTCCCACAACGATAATCGTCATCTGTCTTGCCCGCGTTTCCTTTCTTTAACGCTGCGAGCCCGGTACTTCCTAGACACGAACGGCATGCGCGTTATCAGTGTGACGCAGCATTCTCGACAGGAAAGTAGCGAGCGCCGAGTTTTCATGAAAGGAAACGCAAGCGAGGCAGATGACGATTATTGTTGTGGGACAAATATACACCCCAAAGGGTGCAACCATTTTAAGAGTGTAAGAACAGTTTACACCCTTTGGCGTGCCCCTTCTGCCACACAACAATAATCGTTATCTGCCTTGATGCGTTTCCTTTGTTGAAAACGCCACGCCCGCTACTTTCCTGTCGGGAATGCAATCATTCTGATAACGCGCATGCCGTTCGTTACTGGAAAGTACTGGGCTCGCACCGTTAAAGAAAGGAAACGCATCAAGGCAGATGACGATTATCGTTGTGTGGCAGAAGGGGCACTCCAAAGGGTGTAAACTCTTCTTAGAGTGTATGAGCGTCAGCTTTGAAGCGAGTTTGTAGGTTGCGCCGCCAAGCCCATTTTCTTACTTTGTCTAATGTCCTGCCTTAATTATTGAAAGCAAAAAAACACACAAACAATTCCCCGCATCAAACTTTCTGAGCCACTACTTTCTGAAGGCTCCTCATAAAGCTAAAAGTTGCAGTACATCTTTATCTTGCCGCCCGCGTCAGCGATTGCTCCCTCCTGGTGGCAGAAATTGATCTCGAAGGCTATGCTTTCTCTGGCTGCATAAACGCCACATTTTGAACGTCTAAATTAGGCTAGCATAAATCCACGCTGCAGATGGGATGTGTAGCTATGGCGTCTATCTAATAGAATTTTTTTTTTTTTTACTTACACTGGCTAGTCAAGTGAAGGTAGCGCAGGAAGTTGCAAACCAATGGCGCTATTTTGTCTGCGACTGTCCGCGCTGATAAGGCCACGATATTGAACATTCGCTGCAGGGACGGGCAGCCAAGTGCTGGCGTGACCGCGTGTCGCCGCCGCTCACAGAGGAAGTTGAGGTAATCCTCCTAGAAGACAAAATTATCTTACCCTCAGATGGTGCCGGCCATTTCAGACTCCGTGCACCGCGCATTCGCAATGTAATTAGCTGCAGTTTATCTAGATTTGTTGCTGAAAGAAACCAGCGTTTATGTGGAGTCCAAATTTCGACGTCTATGACGTTTCCGGCAGCTCAACTCGCTTCTGCCGCATTGGACCAGCAAAAGCCATGGAGTTAATATAACCAACACAATGGCAAAAGCATAGCCTTTGAGATCCGCATTTTAAATTTAGAGGGCGCCACCTTAGGAGGCGTGTATTTGGCCACCTCCTATTGCCACAATCCAGTGCAAAAACAATATCCGCTTCCGCTTTTTTTTTTTTTTTACGCGACCTCTCGCGGCCAGTGCGACAAGTTTTCTTCGAGTCAAAATGGCGGCTGGATGTTGTGAGAAGTTATAGCTGCTCTAAATGTTTCTCGGATTCCATGCTCTTCAGGTGAGCCTGTCGCACATTTCATTTGTCGCGCGAGCTGCGTAGTAGCTCCTAGACGGCCGTCGCAGCCGTGGTGCTGTCATCGAGTGCGCGGCCCCGTCATAATGGCACGGGGAAAAGACAGTGGTTCAATGACCGAAGCCGCCGCGTCGCCAAAGAGGTTTCATTTTCGCAGTTCCCTGACACCACGAACGCCAAGCGAACGCGAGCATCTTGTAGTGTACTGGGGTTAGTGGACGAGTTTACGTAACGCCTTCCGTCATCGGTCTCTCGCCCAACGCTGCGTTTCCTGCGTGCTACGACGACGTATCCCCGGCCTCGTCTCTGGTAGTCAATCTGGCGACACGGTTTTTTTTTTCGCTGGTGGCGGCCGACTACGTCCTACGTGATCCGAATACGATATGACCGCGTCGTCACACGCCTCACGTCACTTGTCGCTCCAGTCCGCCGCCGCTGGACATCGCTACCAGAGCGTGTAACGGCGGTGCGTCGTGCAGCCTTTTTTTTTTTATTTATGCTTCCTGAACTTCGTGTCCCCTTTGGTACGCCAAAAACAACGCGCTCGTGGTGTCCCGCCGCGCCCCGTTCCAGTGAGATAACAGCCTTCCAAGCTAACCGAAACGCGCTAAATGCCGACCGACCTGACATGGTTTCTGCGGAGCCTGGTATAAATTCCAGCGACGACCTGATTGTAATTTTTTTCTTCTTTCTCTCGCCGCCGAAGGGGAAGTTCGTTAAGCATATTGGCGACCAGATCGCCTTGAAGCGGACAGGGTATGGGTTTTCTCGTGCGGGCGCACGCTGCTGCAGAAGTGATATCGTGCGCATTTGCGCGACGACTGCCCCGCCGAAGCTGCGCGCGTGCGCGCGCGTGTGTGTGTGCTGGTGAGGACGTCTGTCTTTCGGTGTTTTTGAATTTGGCAAGACTTTTTTTTTGTTCCTCTCCTTTCAGCGCGACTAGCCTCTGCCGCACAAAGCATGCTCCACTACCTCCGATAGACCCCCGCACTTCAGATTAAACGGGGGGGGGGGGGGGGGGGAACAAAAAAGTAAGCTCTGTAACGTGTGCAGCTGTTTTCTAGGGGTGGCCTCGAATGTCGCTTCAGAAATTGCGGCTCGTGACAGGATTCAGGTGGAAGAGGACGTTTTGCAAGCGTGCTTCATTGATAGGGACGTCAGGCAGGCCAGCCTCTTAGGTGTTTTAGGTATTGCCTTGGATGTTGTTGTTGTTGTTGTTGCCTTCTTATTATAAATTTCTGACGTATGCAAGCGTCTGCGTCCCTATTATCTGTGGCTTTTGGGTTCCTGCCAACTTTTCGCTTGTTTGGCATATTCGTAGAGTGTTGCACTATGCTTGACCAAATACGCTAAATGCATCCATGCTGCCCAAGCACCTGGAGCACGCTCAACATTTGTTATTTCGTACGGATGGCTGCCGTGGGTTTTTCCTGCGCGTGACACGTGAATCAACTTCACAGGCGATGAGAAGTGTTTGAAGTCTCGTTGACACCTTTGTGCGGCGAAGGGAGAGGGTAGTTCCGTGTTGACAGGAGTTCTTTTGCGTCCGCTGTTGCTGCGTTGAAGCCAGATCAGTCTTATTGATGTGTCACACGTGCGCGTGACTGTAACATGTGTACTTATATTGCATCATACGGCAAAGTGGATGTCTTTGGTTGCAATTGTCTACTTCATACTAATAGCTGGTGGCGCAGTACTTTGCTTATAGTGGTGAAAGGCTCCCTCCCCCCCCCCCCCCCATTTGTTTTTGCGGGAGGGGGAGTTCTATATCAGACTAGCTGGTCACTTAAAAGAGAAATCATGCACTAATCCAGGAGCTACATCTATGCAGAAGTAGTGCATTGTTGCAGAGTTGGGAACAGACCTTTCCTGCAGTCCTTCAAGTTTGTTGCCTGCGAGGCTCCACAGCCACAAAAATATCTGTTCATGGAGCTGCTAGTCATTTCAGTTTTGAACTGTTGCCAACTGCCTTGAAAGACAACTTGTGTTGATGGGTTCCCTTGAAAAGGAAATAGTAGGGTTCAAATAGGGAAACTTTCTTATCAAATTGAGTATGCCGATTTGAGAAAGACAACCTTTGTATATCAAATCAGTTGCCTGGTATTTTTTTCTTTCTTTCTCATTTCCAAGTCAAATTAAATACAAAGGTTATGTCAAGTCCATTTAAGCAGGATTGCTTACATTTTCTTATGTATGTAATGTCACTCAGAACAGGACTTCGGTCAACCGAGGAGCTTGTAAATTAGATACAACTTAGGAGTTGCCATATCTGGCATGCCATCCGACTGACAGTAATGAAACACAAGAACAGCCTTTTAACAGATGCACACAGTAAAATGCTGTGCTTGTTGGAAGAGCAAACTATACTAGTAGTACAGCACCACACATCGTTTTAAAGGGATGCGAACATAGTGAGATTGTCCATGAAAGAAATGGCTTTGCCTAAGTTTATAAAGTGGATTCATGAGCTGCCTGAAGGCGAGGCATGCCTCGATGAATGACTTGATATTCAGCAGGAATTGAGTGCTCTGTGTGTTTGCTCAGCAGCTGGTACCTATGCGTAGCAACTGCAGATGTCCTGCAGCAGAATCATTCGGAAGAGTCACCACTTAAATTAGCGATTCTGTTGGTAGGCTCCCATAACTTTTGTTGTCCCTACCATTTGAAGAGACACAAGCATTCAACAACTTCGAATAGTGAATTCTCAAATTGAGTATGAATCGAATAGCAATGACTTTTTGATTCGTATTCAAATTTTTTAAATAGTTGCAGACCCCTGCAAAAATTGTTGCAGCCTTGTTTTGTCGCACAGATGACGGGAAGTAGGGAACTGCAGGAGCACTTCAGCTTGAGATTTGTAAGCAGAGAATGAAGGTGTTGCAAAGGGCCATCGTTACAAGCAGCAGCTGTTAAACCACTTGGCTTGTCCAACTTCCTCATTGCTTGTCGCTCTAATTGCCTTGTTGCTGTAAGTCAGGGGGGAAAGACAGCTTCCAATGTCAGTGGCGGCACAGACGTTCAGCTTCTGTGCCTCTTTATAACTTCTTTTTATTCACACTTGCTTTAAACAGTGTAAGTATGTGGCATACTTACTGTGCCCTCCTACTTCTCTCTAGTACGAGAAAGTATGAGGTTGTTTATGAAATAACCACTGTGATGGCTCACTCGCCACAGTGTCCCACTTGGGCATGATGTCATGGGTTCAGTTGCTAGCTGCAGCTGCCTCATTTACGATTGGGGCGAGGTTCATGAATGCTCATGTACTTCAATTCGGTGCTTCAACTGGGCAGTTTTCGTACATTATACCTCACAAGTTTTTTTTATACTCGTGAAATTGCGCATTCTTTGAGAAACTGCCCATAATCTACCAACGACTTTGCAAACACTTCATGATATACCCGATTCTTGTCAGACGTGTTACACTATCTGAGCTTAGTATGTCTGTAGCCTCCACTATAACTGACAATTTAATTTTAATTGTTTACAATGTGGACGTGTACATAAGTTGCTATGAAAATAGGTTTTGGGCACCATTATCTTGTAGTCTCTGGTAGGTGGTCTTTAAGGATTACTTTTACCGTGATGGTACCACTTTCAATATCAAACATAGGGCCAAGCATTGCTGTAAAGATTTGTTGGGACTATCATTAGTGCTTTACAACCATTAGAAGAAATATTTTCGCAACTTATACACAGGCACCTAGTGTATTTGCAATGGTCATGTAGGGTAAATAGCTTTGGAGAGCCATCTACTGATGAACATACAAACACCTTTAGAACCAAGGGAATATGTAGTGGCAGCATGCTTTCTTGTGGACACGAGTTTTTAGGTTGTTGAAGAGATTTACAAGGCAGCCAACTTGGATCCTATGAAAAATAAAAGGTTCATAGTTATGGTAGGGATGAAGAATGGGAACAAACACAGACAACCACAATTAAAAGGAACACATGTATTCCTTCTCACAAATTCTACACCATCACCGAATGTAGCGTCAGTATTGCAGCTAGCCTTAAATAAAGCTCTCCGCAAGTAACTGATATCGCACGACCAACAGGGGTCGAACGAAGCATTGCGCTGTAGCTAACGTTTCAACAAAGGTATTTACGTACACATAGCTCACTCTCCCCCACCCTTAATGAGGGAGGAGAATAATCTTTTTGCATAGAGTAATGTAAGGGAAGTCGAAGTATTAGAACAAAAGGATGAGGGTTTGATCTTAAGTTGTGGTTGACAGAGCACAGGTTAGAGTACTGCTGTTGGCGCTTCCCCTACCGTGCTCTATGCACCAGCTTATCCTTCTCTTCCTCCTCACCCATTGATGGTGGAGGAGAGAGAGCATGTACGTGGGCAATGCTAAGGAAAGCAGTTACTGCGCTGGTCGAGATAGGTTCCCTGGTTGAAATATTAAGGTCCAGTGGCATTCGTTCGACTTCTGCTCATCACTTCAAGCCTCGACCTTCCTGTGAACTTCTGTATTGTTCTTGTTGTGATATGACGTGCTGTTCGTGAAGCACGCATGACATGAAGGTAAACCTAAAAATGCACTGAAGGCACACGTGCGTAAATAAAGGTACGTGAAAGTCTCGAGCACTTGTGGTCAGGCATGTCATAATGTGGGGTCATAGCTCGAAGCTTGTAGACATATGACAAATTGCCAAGACTTCTATGCTTGTCTGGCATAGAATGGGAAAGTTGACATTTTTCGACTCTACATTTGTTAAGTTCACTGCAACAGTTTTCACAGAGGCTGGCAATACACACCACATTTTCAATCCCTCCTAGCAGTACTGGAATGCGTGATGATTGATGTTGTCCATATGTTATCACAAGTAGCTACTGATAAGCTTAAGTACTGAAGTCAATTGTGTATTGTAATGCCTAGGATTCGTGCCTCATAAAGTGAGCAGCCTTGGCCATTGAAAAGGAACGCGAAAGGATGTTATCAGTGTGGGCCGAGCCGTAGACAATGTATTTGTATTATCACCCACTTTGACCTCACATAGCCGAGCTCACTTTCACGCTATCTTTTTTGTGCTGGCGGGCCACAGCTGACACATAGTTTTCCTCGCACCGCAAGAACTGCATGCTCTCCTAAGAAAACACATTCATCGCTAAGCGTTATGAACAAATTAATGAAGTCATGCTGTGGGCCAAAAAGCAATGGGGCTAATAAGGGATTCTTGGTATGGCTCCATTTCACTTATCTCCCTGTACTGTTGCACTCAGCTGACAGCAGTTGTTTTATTTTCCACAGTAGCTACACATATAAATGCTGTCAAGTTGTCCTTGTAACTGAGAGCAAATGTGGAAGCACAATAACTGACATTGAGGTCAACTGCACCCAACAGGCTTTTCTGAACTGTTGTGCAAAAAGTTACCTCCACCCGCCGTGGTTGCTCAGTGGCTATGGTGTTGGGCTGCTGAGCACGAGGCCACGGGTTCGAATCCTGGCCACGGGGGCCGCATTTCGATGGGGGCGAAATGCAAAAACACCCGTGTACTTAGATTTAGGTGCACGTTAGAGAACTGCAGGTGGTCAAAATTTCTGGAGTCCTCCGCTATGGTGTACCCCATAATCAGAAAGTGGTTTTGGCATGTAAAACCCCATAATTTAAAAAAAAAATTGCCTGCATTGCAGCATTCTTTTGTACGAAGCCCAGCCAGAAAGATATATCAGCGTCCTTGCTTGGCTAAAATTGTGGCTGTAAGCATGACCAGCCTTTGACCATTTGTGCTCACTGGTTGTCTTGTGGAAAATGCCATCATTTGTTCTAAAAGGCAGTTTTATGAATGCATGCCCCCTCTCTTTGTTTTTAATTGCAAAGCCAAACCAGCGGGCATTCGATGGAGGTACCCACTGCATTGAGATTATTTAGGATCCTTGGTGTTTGGGTAAAACCCGATAATCCCCAATTTTTGCACCCCAGACAAGCTTTATGAAAATCGGGTAAAACCTGATTGCTCCTTGTAGTTCTCATAAAGGATAATGATTAACTCTGCCCACACTGTGTGAGCGAGTGGCCAATATATCATAATAATAATACGCATATAAGAACATGACATGCACCTCCTTTTCACTTAACAATCAAGCGAAAACTGGAATGTATACAATATATTCAACATCTGCCGGCCTTGAGGGAACAAGACTTTGTAGCTAAACGACAAAACAAACTAAAGGAGGAATAGCCAAACACATCCATTGTTTTTGTTTGTGCGGTTTCTTCTAAGAGTATTAATAATATCTGCATGCCAATGAGAAAGTTTGTAGGCGAGCTTGTCACAGACTTTGCGAGCATCTTTTTTTTTTTTATTGCAGGTTCCTGTGATTTTGTTTGTTTAAATAGAATGTCTTGTGTCCAAAACAAGACGATTGTCTGTGTTAATAATTTGTGAAAATTACCACAAATATGAACTTTGATCTGCCAGTCAACTGAAACGTCGATATCTGTCTGGTTCTTGTCTTAAAGCATAACGCCCGGTTTTTCCCCGGGAATGCTTAAAAAATCAAAAGTCCTGAAAACAAAGGACCCTAAGTCCGTTCAAGAATAGTTTATCTGTTGTCTATATCGGGCAGCAATTTCATAAGCATATCACACATTTGCACGATTGTCTTGGCAGCATTTAGAGGTAGAGTTGAGGTGATGGCAATGTGAGCAATGCCCCACGACCCCAAGTAGAACTCGACAGTTTGTTCCTTTTGTTTATTGCAGCGTGTTTGCCAACTCAATCACAGCCACACTTATCAGGGAGCGTGTTTCAAGCTGCACTACACTTGAGTCGCTTTGGACTTCCTACGCATTCTTTTGCTTCGCTCTCATAAGCCGTAGTTTTAGTTCCTCTTCAGATACTGCTTCCCGCTAACTTGTGTTTAAGTTGCTTAGTAGTGGTCAGTGGCATCTTCTGTGCCAAGGATGCGTTTGGAACTTGGACAAATGTGCATTTGTGGTAGGGCGACTGTATCACACAGGGCAACATGGTCAAGGCAAGGTGAGAAAAGCACATTGCAAGGTCTCATGCAACCTCTTGTCACTATTGCGGACCTTCCAAAAAAAGATTACACGGAGATGGTGGCTTGATGCGGTTGAACAAGGGTCATCTCTGGAGCCAAGACAAGTCCTCTTGTGAAGAATTGACTCCAGAGGGGTTACCTTGTTTGACCACAGGTTATTGCCTGTAGTATACTTTGTGTGCCGAATACCAGATTTTATGGCAGACAGTCTAATCACTTGAGGTTGGTGGCGTTTATTTGTTTAAGCCTGCATTCGGTTTACTGTGTGCTTACAGACATAACTTGTATTACCAAGTGCTGAATTGTATGAGTAAACAGAGCTCAGTTTGTGCAGTGTAAAACATAGTGCAGCATACTTTCATAGCCTGTCAGGACATGCATGCTTAGCAAATTGGACACTACAAATAAGTGCCTGTGCGTTGCCGCATTGAAAAGCACTTGAAGAACAGTAGGTGTTGTACTTTTTTTCAAGTAATTTTCATCATACAACAGCACAAATGTTAACATTTAGGTAGCACTTTGATAGCAGCAACCTGCTCATGGATGATTGACATAGCAGTGTTAAAATTCCGTTAAATGCATTAGTGTCTTCAATCTTTAAGCTGACTCTGCTGTTGGGTGTTTCCTCTATGAACTTGCAGAAATTGCACAACGTTGTCGTGTAAGTAATTGCATATTGGTCAGATCAATATCAGAGAGAAGTGTAGCGGTGCGTTTCCTCCAAATTCTAAACAGACCCATTGACAAAGGGGCAATGAATGGCACATTAGAAATAGGCAAGAATTAAATACCTTACGTGTGTAATTGCAAATGCTTTTTGAAGCCTTAAGGGCATAGGTGCAACGAGTGAATAGTACATTTTATGTTTAAGACAAGCCTTGTTTGGGTTATAGTACTTCTTGATCTAGACCACCGCTGTGAATATTTTATATGTTCAAAGCAAATAGCTTTCACTTACTTTTCCACCCATTTTCGTGGAGGTCAGAAGATGGTTGTGGGTGCTAAGGGCACATGTCTCATGCAATTGAGTTGCGGGTCATGTTCATCGCCAAACGCCAACTACTACAGCTCTTTCAGATGCACAGGCTGTCCACCTATACTACAGCTGCAGGTGTGCTGGTTGGCAGCTCTGTTCTCTACGTAATTTCGCAAACAACAAATGCTACCCAAATATCCTCACTGCAACAAGTATTTGCCTTCGAGTGCATTATCTTATCAATAAAGCTAATAGCTTTATAGAAACATTCGGCTATTCTCTTGTATTGATTGTCATCATCAATGGTTTCTACACAATATTTTTTCTCTGTCCGTCATCTTTTAATCAATATGTTGTAACCGCATTGACGTGAAACATCTTTCAGTTCGTTCAGCATAGGCGGTTGCTTGCTAAAATCTCAGGTTACAAAAGCATCTAATACTTGCATGGTTCATAGCTTTGCAACCGTACTACCTGCGCATCTTATTTTGGGTATCATTGCGTAGAGGAAAATAGCCATTCCTCTATCATGCATGGGTCGTGTGCAAAGGTGGCGCTGTGGTAGGGCCATGCATGACGCAGTTAAAGCTGAATTTAGCCTCTCACTTTACAGCACATTTGTCACCAAGCGTGAGTGGTCACTCGGCCATAGTAGGTGTAATCCATCAAACTCAAACCTGTGCTTATCGGGAGTCGTAATGTTTACATTTATGCAATCTATTGGAGAAATTTGATGGTTTCTCGGCTGTAATGCTCTCACATTTGACACACATAAGGTCAGAAATGGCTTGAAGAGAATCTGGCAGCAAGACAGGGAGATGCCAATTCCTGCCCACTACCTTGGACCACGGCAGGCCCACTACGATTAGAGACCGAGCAGGATGGCAAGCTTAGAACATAGGGCCCCCACCAACTGTATCATAGGTTTAGCATGTAAGCTTTGTAACGCATGAATAATGCCACTCTGGTATTTGGCTACATCATTTCTGCACCCTAGGGCCCATACACCCTCGGGAGCATGCACAAGGCGTTTCACGTACCCCACTGCGGCTGCGTCCCTGATGTAGCCTACCCAGTAATTTTTTTGCCAATTAACTTCCCCGTCTTGTCTTTGCTCCTCTTTCCATGTCTCGCGTGGTTTCCCCCACTCCCCCCCTGTTTCCTGCTGGTCACAACAGCAGCAGCAGCAGCGTGGTCCCTGTGCAGGGAGGGTGTCCCCATGTACCAGTGCCTGAAATTTGTGGACCGATTCATCCGCAAGGACCACAAGCCCGGACTGGGCTCAGCCGGCGGCTCAGGTGAGAGGCCCGTTGCCCTGCAGTTTGCCTTGATTGCTGACAATCATGAGCGCGTATTCGTCACCATGACACTAGAGACCGTACCCTGTTTATGGGGCTGCCTTTTGTGTATCGTAGTGGCCGAAACTAACCCATTTATATAAAACAATAAATTAACTGAAATTTCAGGAGACCTTGTGTTCGTGCCACATCTACTTCGCAATTATCCTCATGTCTGTTCTCCGATTATTTAACGAACCATCCACCAATAAAGGCAGTATGTGCAGCTTACAGTACTGTGCGGGGCGTGCATTGTATTGTTGTAAGAATAATTGTATACGCGTCAACACAGAATAAAATGTTAATATATGTTATTTCGTAATGTGTTTGCAAATGTACTTTATGTTAACTGAATCACCAAAGCATCCCAAAAGGAAGTGGGTTGGTGCATAGTGAAAAGGAAACTATATAAACCAAGTTATGTTATGAGGAAACATAACTCCTAGCTGTATACTAGTGCAAACATAACACTTCGTTAATTTTTTCTCGCATAAATGTACATGGCTGCATGTGTAACCATCAGAGTTGACGAAATGAAGAGTAAACATTCCCAATTGCATTGAGTCATCACAATGAGACAAAACAGCAGTTTCTGGAAAATGTGTTAATCTGATGCTTAAGCTCTGATCCCGAATCACACCGACCTCTTCACCTGATACTAGTCCAGAAATTGTGCAGACAGTACGGCTAGGTGCCTTTCACATCGGCTTATTGCTTGATCTTTAGTTCAATGCACAGTGTGAAGCACACTTGCCTGGAGATGTTGAGCAGCTGGCTGCAGACTTTGCCAGCGTCGTCTAATGTTTGGGGGCACCTGTCGCCAACTGCTGGAAGAACTTTTGCCCATGGCGGGCGGCGCGGTCTGAGCGACGCCCATCTGTCAATGCTGGCCTGGCTTCTCTGGAAAAAAGACTAAAGCTTGGCTGTTTGTGGTCTCGGTGTCTTTCTTGAGGGCCACGGCCGAGACCGTAAACTTGCGTCTCCCCACAAGCAGTAGCCCCTGGGTTCAAGATGGAATGGTCGTGAGCGCATGAAGCGCACACGCTGCTTGGCCGATACTTCTTCCAACAAGTTGTGGCGACCAAATCAGCCCTGTCATCACACTAGACAAGTTTTATTTACACTGAACCATCGAGGGCAAACAAGTTAGGGTATCTAAAATAAACTTGTTTTGCTTCTGCATTCCACATTTCGTGTTATGTCAGCATGACTTTAGCCTGTGTTCTTAGCTAGGGGCCTGAACAATCATTGGCGACCGCATAAGTAGCAGTACAGATTTGCACTCTCAGGTTTTACTTGTAAGAGGTGTTCAGCAGAGGCTAAATAAGGGAAGCCTCAGCCTGCAGCCAAGGTTTCAGTAAGGGAAATTTGACAGTCGTCCTGGTGAAAAGAAATCCCCTTGTCTCCATGTTGGCTCAAGGCTGAGGCTTCCCTTGCTCGCCAAGTGTTTATCACTTCAAGGCTCCATCTTTCTGTGACCCCCTTCTTCTCATTTTTTTTTTATTGCGTATTTTTTCTTTCTGTAAAATGGGCAGCATATTTTGCTTTCTTTCAAAGATTTGTCCATGATAGTACATAGTTCATCCTTCTTGCCTCATGAAGATTGTGATGGCCTGTCCTGAGGCCTTGGCAATGCCATGCACATTGCCACAGTGAATTTGTGCTGCATGAATGTGGTGCAGCATTCGCACTCTTCATGGCAGGGCAAGGTCAAGTTGAAAAGAACATGCTGCTCAATTGCTGGACTTAGTTGCAAAAGCACATGACCACAAAGAAACGAACACGTAAGCGATTCTAGTGCTGTGCTGTCTCAATTTGTGGAAACATACATGTTCCACGTCATCTGCTATGGGCAGTCCAAACCTTGCAACAGATGCACATGTGGAGTTTTTCTTCGTTTCACTGTTGCTGTAATTTCTACTGCTGCGGTATTCCACAATGTCTATGGTGAGATGACATTAAACGAGTCTTAGCATTAAGAAAATGCAGCAGATTAGAACAGTCTTCACACACAAACTTAGGACTCTGTCATACACGTTGTGTGGCTTAGCTGCTGTTGGAAACAAAGAAAACAGCACAGTAGTGCAGGTATACAAAAGAGTATTTATTGCTTCTTTAATGCAAGAATGCGAGCTAGCCAATACACATACAAGGAATCGTTCCTCAATGAAACATGTTGAGGAATAGAGGAAGTCTAACTCGCAAAGCAAGGATGCCGTGCGACTGTTTGCTCATTCCCAAAGAACAAGTAATTTGCAGGTGCGATCCCACAAATGAAGGCACTTGCAAGCAGTTGTTATCGCCAATGCCACTGGACAGTCCTACTACAAAGAGCCCCAACAAGCGTGCAGTCAGTCTGTACATGCCGTGTCCCACATATCAAGAAGATGAAGCAACCTCCTCATGCCTGAGTTATCCACACCGTCAGGTATCACTAGCATCGAAACAATCACGCCATCTCTCGTCATAGCTGCATAACTGCGACAGCAGCTTCCGCTGTTGCATGTGTCATCCGGGGGGAGCCAAACGTATGTAGATGTGGGAGTCGTGTGGGGAAACACGAACGTCGGGGGACCTGAGAGTGTTGAACATTTCCACAGCATATTTACTAACGAGCCCGGTCTGTGCACTTCTATATTGGTTTCTGCTGCCCATACCGACTCATTCTATTAAAAAGTTACGCAACACTTCTCTCTCTGCAGCACTGATTAACAACCACAGCAACATGTGGTCTGCTGCACATAGCGTGTTCAGCCAAATGCGCGAGTGCCACAAAGTTGCAAAGGATTAAAGACTTGTTGAGAAGAGGGTTGAAGGTAGTTTGAGCTGTACAGTCACAGATGAGAGTACCGCATTTCCCGTACCAATGCACAGAGTGCAGTCAAATTGAGTTGCAGTGTCTCGCAAAGCAATCTACCGTCGCACGTGGCATTCAACATTGTGTGTGATGTCTATTGCTTTCCAGAATGATTCTCAGAATTTTCAGCCGGAAGGCATCATTCGGTTAGGGGAAGAAAAACAAAACAAGATGAGTAAGCATTTAAACGGAAGAAAGTCCACTGCGCTTCTCTTTGACGTCTTTTGTTTATTCCTGAGGTTGCTCACGGTCTCAGCTCGAGCATCCTTTTGCGCGCACTGCAGGTGGACCAGCAGGTGCGGGGCAGGTGTACCACGAGCGCCAGGTGAAGGAGCTGTGCGCCCTGCATGCGCTCAACAACCTGTTCCAGGACGGTCAGGCATTCACCAAGGGCTCGCTCGACGACATCTGCCACAGGTTGTGCGTGACGCCCACCGCACTCCTAGTTCAGCAAACAGACTTTCGCACCTGGCCATTCGTGTCTGTTGCATGCTTGGTGTTTTTAAAGGGTCCCTCATCAGGCCGCATTGGAAATCTAGTTATATGAGGTCTGTCTAAAATGTAACGGGACCGCTGGTTCTGGTGTGTGGTCTGTGAGTGAAATAAGGGGAAGTGGATGAGTGTGGGTGAAGTGTGTGGAGATCACATGCACAGAAGAAAAGGGAGTTAGCCTGGAGGAGTACTGCTTTAGAGGGGACACCATGTAGTTTGCCACTGGGCAAAGAAATAAATTGTCAGTGACACCAATCTCATTACTTGTCAGCCAAACCTTTAGATTTGAACATGTAAAGCACTGTCCAGGCAATGTCCTACTGCTGGAAGTTTAAAAAAGGTTTGATAGTAGTTAAAATACTGTTAAGCCTCAGTGTAATGAAATCAATAAAATTGGCACTTTAATTTTTATAACAAAATGTCACTATACTGAAATTCAACCATTTATGCAAGTAAGTACAGTCCCCAATGGAATTTTCTTGTACAGGAAAGGCCACTAGGTTTCTGAATTATCGGGCAAATTAAAAAAGCCAATTTCACTGGCAAAAAAAAAATTCATTTTGTTGAAGCAACCAAAGGTACGGTTTCATGCTGTGTCAGCGATAGCTTCACATCAGCAGTACAAAGCGCAGCCTGCTAAGATTTTGCATCAACTCCGCCGCCGTGGCTGATGCTGTCCCCACAGTGAGACAACGCTATCATGAAGCGTGCGGACAGAGGGCAGCAAACACTTCATCTGCCCCTCGCTTCAACGCATCTCCAAAACTCGAGATTACGCGACCTCCAGCACTAAATGGCGTAGGAAGATAGTACACATGAAACCATGGCCATGTTGGCATGCCTTATCTTTGCACCCACCACAGATTACCATAGTTACTCTGGAGGAGTGTTGCTTTAGCGGGGACACCATGTAGTTTGCCGTTGGGCGCACGAGTCGCGTATGTGCTTGGCCGCACTGACAGCCATGCGAAGCCACAGCCGGGTTAAAAGAGGAGAGATGCAAGCTCAATTTTCCCCCCACCACCACCAGCTACGTCACAACTCGTGGTTAGTTGACCTGCAACAATTAATAGGGATGTCTATTCGGATGAAGACTTGCATTTAGAGACAGTAGTTTGCATCATTACCCTGGTATTTCTTTGCAGTGGCAGTGAAGCTTCGTCATTTTTAAATCGTTTGTAATCATACTTCTTTATATTGAGGTTTGAAATGTGTTGTGTGTTATGAACAAGAATATATAAAAAGTTATGTTGCTTTATACTTCATTATATCAAGAATTTCGTTATGTTGTTTGTGTCGAGGTTTGGCTGTTTAAGCAAATGAAATGGCATACGAGGAGGCAAGCTACCCTCCCTCAGCAGGCGTTCTCTCCCTTTGCCTCAACCAGTGCCCAAAGCCGACATTGCTTTCCTGTGCTCCTGGGCTCCACCCCTATCTCTTTATTACAATTCTGTTACAAGCAGACACATGCAGAACGGACTACATCGCTACATGCCTGAGCTATACATAACATCACATTGCGAAAATTGCCATAGCACACTAGACGTACATCACTTGCTCTGGCCATGGGGTCGGACCCACGCAAACAAGAATCAAGACTCAGCCAGGCTACGAGAAGCATTATGCAGCACGGACCTGGCGGAGCAGCTCTGGGCCGTCCAACGAGCCCATGATGCTTCCAGGGAGTTACAACTCCCGGTCCCAACGCGGGAGTAGCCCACTCTACGGGGCCTTGTGCGCCCCGTAGCTCGCAAGACCTTTCACTAGAGTTATTCCATCCATCCATCCATCAAGGTATGTTTGTGCTGCTGCTGTGCTGTCACGGTATCGATGCACATGCATAGCTCGCACATGGAGGCTTAGATGTTCTCCAGAGAGACGCAGTATGTTTGGCTGCAAAAGTGACGAAGCCAAGTGGTCGCACCATCGCGCTTTGGTCAGTCAGCTCTGCTGGAGCCAGGGCAGCGTTCTGGCTTCCGCTGCTGGCATGAACCTTGTGCGCATACAGCTCCTGCACAGGAGCTGTGTTGCATACACAGGCACTGGTGCGTACACTGGTCTGAGCAGAACAGACAGTAAACGACTAAGTCTATATAATCCCCGCACTGACAAATGCCAACGGTTTTCCATCATTCTCATGCACCACCAAGAGGCGATGCCTCTAATGCCGCTGCCGGCATTCCTCATTGCGACACGCCTGGCTTCTGCAGGAGTGCTGCTCCTGCTGCGCTGTAGCAGTTCCCTCTCGTACTGTGTCAAGCCGTGTCGCCTCTGCATATTGCTTGAACACCGTGCAAGGAGCTCGAGCGCAGCATTAAACTTTGTGATCACTTCCGTCGTTTGACCTTTGGGTAGGAGTGTCACTTTTGTCACGGCCCCCCGACCTCCCGTGCCTCTTTTTTACGCTCCCCTTGTTTCCTTGCTGCGCGGTGCATTTCCGAAGGCGGTTCTATGCACTCTGCCTTTGACAGGAATTTGGGAGTTGTTCGCGCAGCAGAGGTTGTGCATGGGACGCACAATTGCCATAGCACACTACGTCACCCGCTTGCCATCCTATTGGCTCCTTTGAGGACAAGAGCTTGCATACTTTTTTTTTTTTTAATTCTCAGCTGGTGTTGCAATCGAGACATCTTGGCATGCCTTGCAAACAATCTTTGCCACGTGATCTGGGCAGTGTAATTGTCAGGTGCTAGTGCCCAGACGTGGTGAGGGGCCCTTTAAGGAGGAGCTCTGCTGTGTGTGTGATGTGGATGCATGTGTGTGCATGCATGCAGCAGTTGATGAGACTTGCACCCCATATGCATTTTCATGGGCTGAATGAAAACATTTTCTTGTAAAACATGTAATAGTGCTGTGGCTTGGACTAATTGATACATAATTATAGATGCAATGGTGCAGAATAGACAAAGACAGAAAAGGACAAAGAATGTGCCCCACAAGTGGGAATTTCCTGCTGATTCATTAAAGAACGGATCATGATCCATTGTCCAAATCGCCCAACTAGCCCGACTGTTCTGTTTTATTCCTGCTAACTCATAGGTGGATGTTATCATACCTACTGAAAAAAATTTTAATGTGTTCTGCTGCTGTCTGTTTCTATTGATGCTGAGGTTGCAAGAAATGTGTTCAAACATAAATTTCTGCATATATAGTAATTGTCACTTGGAAGGGCTAGTATAATCGGATCTGTCACTGGCTGGTAGCTTACAAAGCGTCCTTGAGCTCTCCTGCATAACCATACCGACCAGAGATCACAGTTTCGAGTTCATTTGCAGAGGCATGACATTCCATAGGTTATGGTCTCTGGCCACCTCTTTGACAGTACGCAAAATGCTTCTAACTAGCGGTGTTTGTTCTACAAAGGTGATGCATTGGTGTCCTTCTCCTTTTCTTCCTTTCTTTTTTTTTCCCCCCCATTGTGCAGCCTGTCACCCGACCACCTCGTCAACCCGCACAAGAGCATGCTAGGCCTAGGAAACTACGATGTCAACGTCATAATGTCCGCCCTGCAGCTACGCGGATACGAGGCCATCTGGTTCGACAAGCGCAAGTGCGTGCTGTTTTGCCATTATCGATCGCCTGCGTGGTTTTACAGGGACAATAAAGGGCAAATATGAAGTCATGCTAAAGTGATGGATTAGAGCTCGAGAATCTATAAGGCGTCAGTATTATCGCAACCATAGCCTTAGTAATCAAGAAATTGAGGTGAATGCAGGACACAGTTAGACTCTCACGGGACATTCAGTTACTTGCCCGATGACGAAGGTACTCCTCATTTAAATTCTGACACCAGTACTCAACCACTCCTTATGAAACCATCATTGTATTTCATTAGAAGACAAAAGAAAACTGCTCTCAGTGCAATGTCTATTGCACACAGTGATGCTTCTAACAATTGTAACACAGCGATGCTTTTGATCTCGTAATTATTGTTCGAGTATTTTTGCAGCAGCTTGTCCATTGTGCTGACAAACAAGATGGTGCCCACCGGACGTGTTCTAGGAACCTGCAACGTAATTTTTGCCGTTGGAGCATATAAAACCTGAACAAAATATGTGATTTAACAAAGTTACTCACAGCCAAAATGAGTTTTTCTTTAGAGGGGCGATTTTTTTCGTGACTTGTGTGGGAACAAAGGACAAAAAGGAACGTCAAATGAACGCATACAAACCCGTATCGTGCAGCTTGGGCTTTTGTCTTCGGTTATCAAACGGATGGAACGTTGGGCTTACGTATGGTTTCCCTGAGCAGCTTATACCTAATATCCCGTCTACAAGGGCACAGCCTCGGTAGCTGATGACTGTCCATGGTACGTTCCCGAGTTGACTTTGTTGTGTCAAGGTTCGGCTGTATGTTATTGTGACAAGTTTGACCTGTAGTTTAACGCACTGTAAGACTATCTTTATTTATGTACTACATATTTGTGCACTGATAAATTTCGTTGTGTATTCCCTCTTTATTATGGGCCTCCCAGAGGCTGACATTATTGCGCAAATATTGTTCTGGGCTGTGCGTTGTCACTGCGGGACATTACTTACTGCGGGACACTGCAGGACGTTATAAGCTTTGCACTGAGATAAGGTGCATTTTATACAGTGGCCGCTGCTTATATCCGCCGAAACACTTCGATGCATGCACCAAAACCTAATAGTCGGCAATTTTGAATTCAGAATTTCCGGTCACAACTCTGCCAATTCCTGTTGCTCTTGATACGTCCCCATCTTGCCGTTCTAATCCCCCGTCGGTGTGCTTACGACTGGCAGGGATCCGTCATGCATTGACCTCAACAAAATTGTGGGCTTCATCCTGAACGTGCCGAGCGAGATGAAGTTCGGCTTCCTCCAGTTTCCCCTCAGCCGGAAGCACTGGATTGCCGTGCGCGAGATCAACGGCACTTTCTACAACCTCGACTCGAAGCTTGAGGCACCAATCCCCATTGGCAAGGTTGGTTTCCACCAGCTCTACTTCTTAGGTGGTGCTCAAATAACGATGTTCTTTAATAAAGTCGAACATGAACATTTCACTGAGCGCAGCATTTGTATGTCAAATTGAATACAGAATTTTTTTTTCTGTTCCTTAATGTTTGAAAGAAAAGCCTATCCTTCACACTGCTGCTCCCGAGTGACTTGTATTGTAGGAGTCAGTAGCCACTGTGCAACCATAGGTGATGTTATGCAACTATGTGCACTGCTATGAAACTATATACTCAGTAAAACCTTGTTAGTTCTTATTTTACAAGACCATAAAGAATGTCGAACTAACCAAATGTCGAATTCTAATGTGTATTAAAGAAACAATAAACTAATGGTTACTATATCTACTATATAAATTTGCCTTTATTTAGCGAAAAGATCCACAACCCTCGCGTCTTGTTTTGCACTAGATCAGTGCGGAGGGTGCCATTCTCGTCCTCTTGTGGCTCGTAAATGCTTGCAGAGGTGAGGGCGTCGTGACTTCGAAGTGCAGCCACTGCCTGAGGTCCACATTATCAGAGTAACCTGCTTTTCAATGCTGCTTGCGCATCCTAATTTTTTTTTTTTTTCTGTCAGTGAGTTAATCAAAAGAAGATAGTCCGTGACGACGTAGATGATGGGTTTGACTCCAGCGTGCAGGCCGCAGTAGAATCTCCATTAATCATCCGCTGTGTTTGTTGCATTCAGTGCAACCTGCATTGAAACCAAAAAATTACTGAGTGCTGCACCTGCTGCAGGTCAATCTGTGGTCACTATCAACACAATGAATGACATCAACCATGTATAGTTTTGAAGATAACCAATGCGGTTATTGGTTACGATGATTAGCATTATTGGTTACCATTGGTTACAAATTCGGTATCACATGCAGCGTTAGATACAAGAATAAAAAGGGCGGGAAGCATCTTCATGTCGTTACTGTACAGGACCTGCTGATGACTATGCAGTGAAGACTCCACTGCTTTGTTTCACTTGGACGCTAGCGGCACTTTTCGTTTTGCGGTGCCTCGAAGGGGTCATCCAAGTAAACCGGTACGCAGCAGAATACATCCAAATTAGTGAGTTTAATTACATCAAATAATGCGTACACTTGCCAAGACCACAGGCCAAGTCTGGGTTATTTCACTTTCCTAATTAATAAGGGTCAAATTTATTCGATCTTAATGTACTTCTGACAGCCTATTATTGTCAGTCTTGCATCTAACTTAGCACTACGTGAGAGAGCTTTTGAGTACAGCAATCAGCAGTCAGTCACGGCAAGGCCCAAAATTTATGTGAGAATATTGGCAGAATTTAACATTACGGTGTCATGCCCAGCCATCTCTTGATACCCACCTTGCTCCAACACTTTTCTTTGTGCAGTCTCAGGAGCTGCTCCTGTACCTGCGGGAGCAGATCAAGTGCAAGGATCGAGAGATCTTCATCGTGGTCACGCAAGACATTGGCAGGGTCAAGGGCTGCTACATCGAGACGTCAAAGCCGACGCCTCCGCGGCAGCCATCGCAGCAGAGCATGGCACCACGTGAACACACGTCGCGGACGAACTTGCGGTAGAAGTGATGTTGCCTACCGAGTATAGTGCGGCGGGACCCAAGTGTGCCCAACAGAAATCGTCTGGACCCGGAAGGCAGGACAAGACGGGAAGGGGAAAAAAAGGAGAACTCAGGACTGCTATCTCCCATCCGCGGGATCTCTACATTCTGCTGGACATGGCTATGCCATGTCGTCTGCCACCAGCATCCAGTGATGTCCGCCCCAGTGCGCCGTCTGCTAGCACGGTGCAAGTCACCGCGTGCTAGGTGGTGAACTGTTGCCTGCCAGCCATGAAAAAGAGGCCCCCGCATTGCTGAAGTGAGCTTCTTCATCCGGTGTTCTTGTTCATCGCCTAAGCAGATGCGACTTGTTGTCTGCTTTTTATATGCGCAAGGGTGCGAGCAGCTCTTTCACATGTCCTACACTTAACGTGCCTGCCCAGTGAAACTGTCTGTGCTTTTGCCTTGCTTACTTTCTGTACCGACGGCACAGTGGCAACCGAGATTGTTTTTGGAGTTTGAAGTAGTCGCCCACTGATGAACGATGATAAATTTCCTGGCCAGTGCTTAATTCTGCGCCCTCCGCACAGCCATAGCACGTGCAAAGGCGCCGATCAAATGAACAAGAAGCTTGAGCAGTGCCTGTGTGCGTGAACAGCAACGAATCTCTTGTCAGTTAGGCCTAACTTGTCTCCGGCGGCTAGAGTCAAAAGCATCGCTGAAGCTGCGTTGTTTTGTTGATTGGGTCTGAGTGATCTAGTGCTCGCAAATTCTATGAGCATAATAGTCGTACGAATGGCTGGCTGGGACTTTTTGATGTTATGGAGTAAGCTCGATGCAGAAGGATGCCCAGGGTGTTTTCGCACAGATGTTACACACGCATCAGGGAACCTCTTAACACTTCATTGTGCCATCAACGGTGTCATCTGTTTTGTTTCTCCTTTTTGTGGTCTGTTTTATTTCTTAACCAGCATCGTTCACTGCTAACATGAGAGATATGGAATCAATATTTAAAACTGCCTTTTTGTCTTATCCAATGTGTTCGGGAGGCCAGCCTCGTCACAATTATAAAGCCCAAGGGGCTTTCGACGCTGCCACATTCTGAGATGAGTGCATTGCATAAAGGGATCCCGTGTCTTGATTCGCGTTGCTCTAACCAGTCATTCACATAGTCGCTGTGAAAAAGAAACCCGGGCACGTTCGTAATGCCCGAAGTTGCACTGTCTCGGCGTTGAGTCCCAATGTTATGACGAGAACAAAATATATGTAAATAACAGGGCCATATGGGAATGTTAAGGTTTTTGGAAATGAGCACCGGTTTTTCCTCTTGTACATACACTTTGGCTTTTGGAAGCTCTATAAACCAAAATCAAGTTTGGTGTTAAGCCTTAGCCTTGACAGCAGCACAGCCTTCGCCTTCGTGCATGTCTGCAAATAAGCTTCTCTGGGAGCCGTACCGGTGTGCGAACACTTTCGTTATGGCGAGCATTATTACTTGTAATGCCGTTTGAGTGGTTTTGTCAATGGAGACACGAAATTAGTGGGAAATGGAAAGGTCTTACGTATCGCAGCCCATTCATTTGCCCCGACAAAATAAAGCGGGAGACGCATTGTGCAGTCCAGTGTCCGATACGACGTACTGCAGGTTTTACACATAGCTACTCGACTATTGGAACTTATCAGATGGTTGTCGGATGGGGCTGTTGGTACGGCAGGTCGTATGTCGGCTCGCATGCTGAATCGTAATCGTGCACCTCGTTATGCAGCTTTGTGTGCCATAGTGATAGAAGTGATGCAGTGATTACGCAGGCGGGGTCAGCCACTGGCAGTTGACCACCAGTTAGCTGTTTTCATTTGATGGAGCAAGAAGCTGCACTCCTGGCAACCTTGAATACTCTTTCACTAACAAAACACGGCCACTGGCCCTTCTTATTTTTTTCCCGGTAATTACAGCAGTGTGGTGCTTTGTGTCACATGCTCGATTCTCTTACTTTACAGGGGGCATTTCACAGTACAGGAATAACTTTTCTTATCATATTTCCCTGTCCCTTATTTCTTTTTCTACAATATAAGATGGTAAGAACTTTGTCTTCTTTCGGATGCCGAAGCCTGGCAGCAGTAAAATTGCCATAAATTGTGAGAATTATAATTCGCAGAATGAAAATGATAGCGACAGCCTCGATCTTGCATGTAGCCTGTACATGTAATGTTTGGCGTTTTGCCGATACGACTAGCATCGACCAAAGCACCTGTTACATTGTCAATTTGTTCCCAACTCCACGAGAAAAACTGCAATTCATTATTCCTAGGAGCCCACCTAGACAAGATCATGCCACTCCTTTATTTTACATTTTTTTATTTATTCACATATGTTTCTTCCTTTTGCATGCAACGTGTTGCACTCATCTGCAACACAAGTGTTGGCGAGCTTCTGTATAACCACTTTAGGCTACCCCCATAAAATTATCTTGTGTATAACCCCTTCACACACTTCAGGCTACCCCATAAAATTATCTTCTGTATAACCCCTTCAGGCACTTTGGGCTACCCCCATAAAATTATCTTTTGTATAACCCCTTCAGGCTACCCCCGTAAAATTATCTTCTGTATAACCCCTTCAGGCACTTCAGGTTACTCCCATAAAATTATCTTCTGTATAACCCCTTCAGGCACTTAAGATAAACAGCCTAGAAAATTATCATTCTTTTCAGGAGGAACTCTGTTGAGCATCTAGCAAACCCTGAAAAATATACATATCTTGTTTGTTGCGTGCACAATTGTGCACACCGCACCTTAACGCCTACACTTATGTAGTAGCTTCTCTAAGGAACAGAAAAAAATCATTTGCACACTTTGGCTGCACTAATCAACTTGTAATGCCAATGTTTCGGTGCTGTAGAGCTTTCGTTCATTATTTCCTTGCGTACAACTCGTAGAAGCAGTCCTTCATTGCATTCAGGCACATAAAGAGGTCGCAGTTTCGGCACCGGATCTGGGACCTTGAATCGCAGCTGGGGTACCGGAACCTCTGAGAAAACTTTGAGAAGAGGTCGTCCTCTTCTGGGGCGCTCAGTGCTGCTGCTTCCAGTCAAGCTGTGGCCAAAACGTCCTTCACTTCCTTCTTGGGCGATTTCTCAGCATTTGCATCACGAATGTACTCAACCCAGCTGTTACAAACAGTGAAGCCGATGAAGTAGGGAATGACCTTAACCGGCCACTTTCTTGTCCTGGTGTACAGAGGGTAGAGAGACATTAAAAAAAATCAAGCTTATCCACGCCGCCTGTGAAATCTTTTTAAGCGGCAATCGCTTCCGGGCAATCAATCTCAATGTTCTGTTTGAGCGACTCGCTCCATCGTTTTACTTTCTTGGTCTTTCCGACGGCAACAATTGTGGAGACCATATTGACGGGGCCATTGTCGTGCCAACTAACGATGACGACATCTTTGTCCTCCGTCACTCTGTAGTCAGGGGCTCTGCGGCCTTTCTTCCTGAGCTCCTGGTCACTCTTAAGTGGACGGTCAAGTAGTTGGTTGGATCGAATTGTCCCAGATGCCAAAATACCAAGAAGTTTCTACTCGCAGAAGAGAGCTGCGGACGAAAAGTAGTTGTCCTTGTAGCACCTAGTATTGAGCCCATGGGGAAGACGCTCCACTAGGCGCATCACTACGGAACCAGCAAGCACGCAAATTGTAATGATCAACACTCACTGCAGTGCCCTTGCCTCGATATAGCTTGAAATCGTGTGCCACACCATCAACACTGCAGCAAACAAAAACCTTTATGCCCTCGAAGTTTGGCTTGTTTCTGACAAACTGTTTGGCAATGACCCTTCCGGTGAACTTGATCGTCTGTTCGTCAGTGCCGTTGTTCGGAAAAAGCTCAAGCTCGAGACACCGCCTTCTCGTTGCATCGTCAATGAGCGCAATGTTCCAAAACCTGTTCATTGTGGGATTGATCAGTTAGTTACGGGCAGCATTTCCCTAGCTTGAAACACATTTTTGAGGACATTACATCAGCGGTAGAGGGAATTCCGGTCCTCTACTGCCAGTACATTCGTACCCGAGACACTTTGGTGATTGCCAGGAGAAACATGATGCCGAAAAACACCTTAATTTCCTGAGGTGTGGCTCCAGCTCAATTCCATCTGTTTGCAGCAAGTAGACATTCGTGAAATGCGCGAGCTCAGAGAAGATCATATCTGGGAATCACCTGACGAAATACTCCCAGCGGCTCAAGTGGTGTCGACCTTTCTGGAGAGGTGAGGCAGCAATCTGTTGCAATTGGCTTAAAGTTCTCCTTAAGCCGTTTCACGTGGGTTTTCTTTTTTTCTTGTCGGTTGCGGCTCAATCTCCTCTTCCTCGTCACTACTGCTGATGGAGTGGTTCAGATTTTCATTCGTAGTTGGCAGAGGCGAAATTAAAAGAATCTAAAAATAAAACCAGAAGCAATCTCTCGATTAGTTGGAGAAATTATTAAAGTAAAACTTAAGGCTGCGTCAAGTGTTTCATCGACTTCATCGTCGGAAAAGTCTTTCAGAAACATTCCCGTTCGCAGTTCTCTTCAACAATGCTTCAGCTGACTAGGTAGACATTCCGAGTCTGCGATTAGAATAATCGTAAAGTTCTGTAAAGTTAACGAAAAATGTATGATGCTGCCCAAAGCACTAGGTAGGCATTGGACTGAACAGTGCAGCAGAATTGGAACGGCCTGAGGCGCCATGCTCATAATTGTGCATGCTTGTCCTGAAGTTATTTCAAACAAATTTTGCACAAAAAGGAAGCCTAGACCTTATCTTTCCGCATCACATAATTTTCATTTGTATACAAAGCCCAATTCGTTGCGCCAATTGAAGAAAAAGATGGGAACTCACTTAAGCGCCGTCCCATAAAATGACAAGGCATCCATCTTGACTCTCTTGTTGTTCTTGGGTTTGCTGCTCCTAAAAGCAGGTGGCACTAACTGTCGACACGGAAAGCATATTTAAATGTGCACGCGGTGATTCTGCCCAGTAGCAGCAAAGCGAAGCAGGACTTTCAAATTTTGCCTACACATTATGGTGCTGCCATCTGTGATGAATGCTTGGAAGTGAGAGGGGATAGGGTGCGAGCCAAATGTATCTGAAACACTGACAAAACAAGCGTATAATGATAACGAATGACCTGCACTCATTCAAAACAGCTGCATGTAAGACAGCACGAATGTGGCAAGCCCGTCCAGAGCACAAGAGTAGGCTAATGAGCCAGAGCTTCTCATTAAAAATTTTTTTTGAAGTTTTCGTGGCACTGCCTCTACTTCAATGTTGCCTTTGACACTAATTTCTTTCTTGACACTCTGAGCACATGCGTATTGGTCGTAACCAGAATTTTGTGAAACAAGGCGGGTGCCATTGTGTTGGTCTTAAAGGCTGATGCCACCAGAAGTCGGTAATCCCTGGCGACTATCCAGAAGTGCAAGCTGGAAGTTTAGTGCAGACCCAGTCAAGTGCTCAATTGTGATGCAATAGAAGCCTGGCGTAACGAAAACGAATATAACTAATTATTGAATATATATAACCAAGTAAATTTTAAATTTCTCACCAATATTAGAGTTAACGAATATATGCTTGTAATGAATATCAGATATAACGAAGGTATTTTTATGTCAGATGCAACTTGATTATGCTCGACTGTACTACATGTATAAAGCCTGCCACATTTGAAGGCGAAGGCCCTTTTCTAGCTTCTGGGATATTTTGTCAACAACGTGCACTTGACCGATTACTGTGCAGTCTGTATTTACTGCCACTTTGCCTTGGTTGTGTGACCCTGATTATATTTTTATTGTATTCTGCCGTTATTTATTTCTTTCAGGGTTATCGTTGACAGTGAGTGCTTTTTATAATGTTGAGGTACTTTGCAGAGAGCTTGAAGTTTACCACAGTAAGTGCGTGGGCCTGAGCTAACTAGTTCACGTCAGACAGCTTTGTGAGCCATCTGGAGAAGGACACTCGATGCAAGTATTAAGTCAGTCTGATGTGATAGATTGGTGGGCCAAGGTGTGTCCACATTGTGTAACTTTTGCACGAGAACAGGGCTTTCGTAAGTGCGAAAACAACTGGGATGTTAAATGTGATTAGTACAGCCATTGTCACGCCAGCTTCCATGCCATAACACGTCTCGTTTGTAATCGACAGACTGTAGTCAGTCAGCCTCAACGCTCTAAGATGGAGTTAATGTTGGGCATAGAAGTGGCAAAAGGGGACAAGGCTTGTTGATTTGCGAGTGCGGGGATCGCTGAAATGGTGCAAGACATTTGTCACCTTGTGCGGCACTGCAAATTTAGCAACTGTGTGACCAGTGGGCCATGAATCGATTGCATTTTAGACCACTGCTCTACTGAATTTTTCTAAAACCCGTAATGATTTGCGACAATTGGTTCTGTTTCGAGAATTCCTTGTGCTGCAGTGAATTTTCTAAACTGATTTCCAACGAGATTGGCATGTTTTCGCACTTGCAGACCTGCGTGGTAGCCAAGTTGCCTAGGAATAAGTATATGCCATAAATTGTTGAAAACTGCACTTTTTAAAGGTGAACAGTAATTACTCAACTAAAATCTTCCTAAAACCACTATAAGTTGCAAGGGCGAATCGAGCGTTTTGGTGAAAGAGCCAGCACAGTGCTACCAAGAAGTAAAGGATAACTCATTTCTTTTTGCTATTTTTGTGTGTGTGTCTGTGTTAAGGCTCATCTACAGGTGACAAAGGAATTAACACCAATACTGCAAACACATGTTCGCGCTTGTTTCAGCTAACACTTGATCACTGCTGTGAGGAGTCGGAGGAATATTTCAGATTTTTTGCATTGCTCCGAGCGTCACATCCACGGCCATCCCCCCCTCTTTCTGATGTGTAAATATATTTAGCCACAACGCGTGTACAGAAAAAAAATCTTGTATGTGACAGATGTTTTAGAGTATTTTGCCTAATCGAGGCTCTTCTCCTGTCGGCCTGCTTGCGATATTGATTTAGCTGTAAGTGGCCATTTCGTGCTGTTGGCCAGTGGCATAGGCTGCTCTGATGATGCAAGGACCTGCCGTGTGCAATAGATAAATGAGGGCATTGCAAAGAGTAACGGCAAATACCTATGGTGCTTGTACGGAGTTCACTCTTGCAAATACTTTTTTTTCACAGGATCAACCGTTCCATTTCTTTTTCCAGGCAACTCCACATAATGGTACGCAAAATTCTATGTTCCATCGCAAAAAAAAGGGCTTTTTTCACTGTGCTTTGAACCAGAAATGGCCCGGTTGTCGGACATCTTCAGCAGTTTCAAATCTTTGTCCCCTTCGCGTTCGCCCATATTTAAATGCGGTTGCACGCTCATACTTTCGCTGATGTAGGACAGGTGTAACCGGAGGTCTCTGGCAGAGGCCTCACGCACCCCAAACACAAAAGTCTGGTCAGTTATCCATTGTTTTTGATAGCGCAAGGTCTTTCCAATTACGTGCATCCTGCCACCTGTTGCGTTGCACCAACGCACTTTCAACAGGCATGCCTTATCCATCCATGCCTGCAAGTTTCAAATGCCTGGCATTTTTAGTTCACAATACAGATACCATAGTTTGCCGTTACTCCTTGACTGGCTCTCGTGGGCGGTCAATTGTCATTAAGGTCCATTTAGGCAAAGTGAAATTATACGCAAGAAGGTTTCTCCATGTCTCCTGCTGTTTTGTACAAAAACGTTTTGGTGATTTTATAAACTTTCTGGTGCATGGTGCGAATAGTTCTTCAGATAAATGCTAAGCAGGAAAAGATATGGGCCTGTGTTGCACTGCTATGACCACTGCAGCTTGTGACTCTGTATATAAGCGTGTGACAGTGGTGTCGGCACTCTTTAAAGGTGGTTCCTCCTGTGTTTGTGACCTACCGCCAGCACGTGTAAACTGCGCACAGTTCGCCTTCAGTGACTGAAAAACATGGTTCGACATGTTACATGCTTTGCATTGTGTTTTACTCTGCTGGTGATTGTGACTGATCTGAAGTTTTGTCTGCAGTGAAATGAGATGGCAATTTTGGTTGACTTCCATGATTTCAAATTATGCTAGCACGAAATAAATTGACAGTAAACGGAAGTACACACGCTTGCAACGAACTGCAAGTTTTATTGACTGGTGTGTAAAGATTTGTGGCCTGTCCATTAAGGCTCCACTTGGTAGCTGGCGCAGCTGTGCATGTATGTCAATTCTCTTTTTTCTTTTTTATCCTCTGTGCTGCTTTGAATTTATGAGGCTGTATTAGATTAACGTACCACCCAAGCATGAAGAGAGTTTTCGTTAAAGAGAAGGGTCTTAACAGTATATTTGAGTCTGTAAGATATGCATTAAAGGGGAGTTGAAACACACAAAAAAGATCGTTTAAGCAAATGGAAGCTGCTTCATACTGATTTTCGTTTTTCTAACATATTGTAGAGTGAGATTTTTGGGTTGATGGCGTTTGCTTGCATAAAACTGCCAGTTCTTTCTGTTCTCTCCCAAGAATTTCTCCCTATTTTCTTATCACTCTTGCAGCTCATAGCCCCGAGGAAAGTTCCGTCTTGTTAGTCAGAAATTTTTGTAATGCTCAGCACTAGCGGTTTTGCATAGATATCCAAGCATGCTACTTTCTTTTTGACGATAAGTCGGGGAGTGCAGATTCTATTTATTAAATGGCTTGCAACATAAGTTTGCTGTCTGCACACTCAGATTCCCACATGTCCTACTGAAATTTTAGGCATTGCCGAATAGCCTGCATAGCATCTTGTTAGTCCTAGCTTGGAGCTCGGCAATGTTGCAAATGATATCCATGATTAGTGATTTAAGGATAGGTCTTAGCTGCATGTTTTTTTGTTTTTTTTCCTGGAGTTCTACAGCTTCACTCACCATCCTGAAAGGTTTAACCACTAGTAACGGTAATGGGTGTACACCATGTCTGCATTCGTTTGAATCCAGAAGGTATTCTAACACCGAAGATATTCTAATACCGAAATTTGACGTTGTCGTGTTCTCATGGAAGAGTTTTCTTTAATTGCGACCCTGTGAAAAATCATGGCTGTAGGCAAAGTCCATGTCGAAAGTAAGAGAGCCACCACATGCGTGGTTGTAGTCGACTTCTGTGCCACTACTGCAATAGTCGTGGGACAGTATGGCATAATGTTCTTTGGTTAACTCTGCCTTACCACCTGGTGTTCAGATGGCCCGATTATCATGATTATGTAGGTGAAGGTGGTGTGCTAGTCCAGCCCTTGGTGGAGAATAAAAAAAAGTTTAATTGGTATAGAATTGTTGCTTTCTGGTGTTTAAAAGCTGTGGGAGCTGAAGGCCAGTGTTTGCCTCCCCTAAGTTTTCCAAGCTTTCAAGCAATGCTTGAAAGCTTTAAAGCAGTGGGAGACCCCACAGCTTGTGTTGACCTGCAGTCACGTGTAGTAGTCTAATTACCTTTGACAAGGGCTGTACTTTGGGAAATGATCGTGGCAAAGCGGAGGAACCTTTCTCACTGTCACTGGCTGAAAGTTGTTGCAGCGAGACAAAGCCCGCATACATTGTTCCTTCCACATGAATGACTTGTCCCACGATGAAGCATTGCAGTCGAGAGAGCCTGTCTGTCGAAGTGCACGCGAATTGAGCATTATTCTTGACCTTTGCACTGTTTGGCACTGTCTTGCCAAAGTGAAAAGGTCTTTGAAGACTGGGAACTGACCAAGCTGACGTTTTACTCTTGAAAAGATCTACTCACTGTATAGGAGAAAACTATCGGCCACTTCTCCATTAAAATGCTTTCTCTTTTTCTCTTCGCAGACAGTGTGCTTGTCTTCTTTTTGAAACTAGACGGCCATGTCTCAGCTTTGTATATAGAGGAAAACAATCCCTCGACGAATGACCAGCAATGTCCAAATTAAGCTTGTTGTTGCATTGTTTGGGGTAATATTTTACCTCAAAACAGCTTTACAGTGCATTTTGCTTATACATATCACATTACCATTAAGTGCTTTTTCTTTTTCATTATACTGCATTTTTAAAGTTGCCTGTGGCAGCTAACCCAGTTCAATTCCTTGAAGTGGATTTCTCAAAGGTGCAGATTTCATTTGCTTATAAAGTTGAAATTATTGACTAATTAACAGAACTAACTATATAATAATTAGAGCACATATTGCATTGTAGCCGATTAATTTGCAAAGCATATCTTTTAAGGCACTTGAATTCTAAGCATGCTACATGTATTGAGGTATGCAACATGAAAATTGCAGTAAAATTTCGCAGTTCTGCTCCAGTGCCATTTTATACATTGAAGCACAAAAGTAAGGAATGCCAGTGTATTTCGTTGCACACTTTAGGAATGATTTATCGCAAAAGTGATGTGATCGTGAGAACTAGTTCCAAGTGGATGCGCGTTGTGAGCTCGCAGACTACAAATCGCAATATGTGTCTAAATTGCTAGGTTGAAACTTGATGCGTTAAATTTTTTAAATTAGTCTTGTATGTATTTCAGTTTTTCATGCAAGTAATGTCCACCTTTTCAAGTAATGCAATTCGGGGAGTACTTGGGAGGGTATTCTGTAAGAGTCTACCTAATGGACTGTCCATTTTGGCCGCTGCTGATTGGATGCAACCGTGCGAGGGAGGAGGAGACAAGCAGCCCTAGCCATTCAGCAGCGGCCGAAATGGACAGTCCACTAAGTGGACTCTTGCAGAATACTCCTCCGGTTGTGCTATCTGGTGCAGGCAATGTTATTTTTATTTTTAATTCTATACAGCCTAAAGAAAACGCCTAGTAGTGCTGGTTAGAGTGATAGCCATTGCTTGTTACATTGTTTCGAAAGTGCATAAGGTCGTGCAAGATGCGGTTATAGCAACAAAATGTTTGGACTTCACAGATGGCCTCCTTTTCTGTAATGACCTCTTTGATACTGGTTGCTTTTGATCAACTGTGGAGAGTTTGTACAGACGGCAGTGTACATCCGACATACTCCTATGCTGTACTTTCTGTCAATTACACATTGAGGCAGCTTTAGATGGTAGCATCCTCGCTTCATGCGAAACTCTTATCTTCCATGTCTGCTCAATTGTAGAGAATCTAGCACGTGTGTGCTGCAGTGATACTACCGTTGCGCGAAGAGGCAAACCCTGCTACATCTTGCTACATATGTGCAATATATTAAACAAGGTTGTGCCCACCGTGTGCCGACATAGTTGCTGGGGCTTTCACAAGCGGAACTAAGTCGTCAAGCGCCGTTTTTCGGTCCGCAGTATCAACAGTGGCATAGCGTGGTGCAGCAGCTTAGATTAGATTTTGCATACGCAAACAGGTCTTTGGTACCCAAAGAGACAAAAGGACTTGCCTCGTAGGGACCCGGCTTGCGTTCGTTCGTATACATACTCTTGCAAGGCCACCGATTGGCATCCCCTAACTTGTCGTACGCAAAATCTAAATGTTATCTAGCTCGGCATTTGACCGAATCAAGCCTCTCGAATTGAGCCTGGATCGTACTGCTCTTTTTTCCGTGGTCTGTTGTTTATTTTCAACACCTTTCCACCCCGATGCATGCACGTTGCTTAGGCAGTGGGACAGGGTCGCTTTTTCAGATGGTAGTGATGCATGCACATTGCTTAGGCAGTGGGACAGGGTCATTTTTTCAGGCGGCAGTGAGTGTCGGTGCTGGCGGCAAGCCACACTCCACACTCCTTTCCTATATGACCAATGTAAAATATGTGGGCGAAGTTTCAGACGCTTCGTGGTGTCTCAGTCAATTTTTCGAACACATAACACGCACATAATGCAGATGTGTGCAGGCTATGAAAAATTTTTTCCGCTATTATGTCTCCAATTCCCCATGCACTTTTGTTGGCTGGGTGATTTCATGTCGAAAACATGGCGTAATGGCAGCTACTGAGGGTGGTTTTTTTTTTTGGGGGGGGGGGCTCAATGGGGGGGCTCAATTCTGCATCCAACAGCAACTTTTGCTGCTGGATACTGAAGGAAGCACTGCTGGTTAGGTCTAGCTGTGTTGTACGGCTGGGATAAAAGTTCGCTGCCAGCTGATGTCGCGACGGACAGCAAGTCGTCGTGGCAAGTATGTTCGGAGCAATGAACGGCTTCTGTGTTGGTGCGTCAGATCACGGGCTTGACTGGTTGCCAACATCAGAGATTGGGTCTCCAGATGACATGCTGGCAACTACATCACAAACACTTTCGTGCAGTTTGGTGTGTAGACTATCGCATATGAATGCGAAATTATCCTACTGATTCTCAAATTTAATGAATATTTCAAAACAAAAGTCTTAGGGAATCAAGATAATGTTATCTTCGAATTGATCATTTAAGTTTTTTATATAAACCTATATACCTAAATTGTGAAAGGCATGTTTTTTTCTTTTTTTTGCTGGCTCTACTTGTTCGCAAGGACTGCCTGCACAGCAGATAAACGACGTAACCTATACAAGCAACTATTTATGTAGGTAGAGTTAATTTCACCAAAATCGCAGACATATTTAACTTTAAAGGACTTGCATAATCAGAAGATAACTTGCTGCTTCAACATGCCTTGTCTGCTGAAAAGCTCCGTATAGTATGGTTTGCAACCGCTTTCGTAAACCAACTCCGAAAGTCAATTTTACTGTTACAAAATGCATTTTGGCTGATCCTGAAGCTGTTCCCAAATGGCAATATAAGGGTCAGTAGCATCATTGTATGAGAACTTATTCACTTTCTAATGCATTGCAGCTGGTGCAGCATAGCCGAAGTCGCTTTTCGCGCCATTAAGGACCCCTCACCAGACACCATTGCAAATTTTGGTTATACACTGAAAATTGTAAAGCGCTGTATGTGGATTGTTTTACCGAGAACAAATGTGGCAGCACCCATTTCACGATGACTGTCGACGGTAATGTGTCAATGTTGAATTAATATAGCGATATATTGCCATCGTAGAAATTAGTTATGAGGCATGTACTGCAGTAGGAGACCTCTTTCGCACTCCCTGCGACTCTGCGCCATCTAGGGCGGAGTGTTGTAAAAACGTGTCATGTGGCAACTGGGCCCACCCTCTTGGGCATCTTTCTCCGACACGCCAGGCCATCTATTGGCACTGCCGAGAAGTCCCCGCCTCATGCGGCAACCGCTGCTCTCTCGCGCTTCTTTCCGGAGGTGCTGCGCCATCTGGTGCCACTGCCGAGAAGTCCGCACGTGGCCTCCGAGCCGAGGAGGGTGGTGCATCGGTGCCTGCAAATGCTGAGAATTGTGCAGTCGCTTGCGGCACGCTTAGTTGCACATACTCAGTGACTCCAGTTGGTGAGAGGTTGGTTCATTGAAGAGTAGCACATATCCAGTGAATTCCTGCACAGTACGTACCCAACTTGGGTCACTGAGTATGAGCAATATGTGTACATACGTGCCACTCTTCAACGAACCTCTTTTTATGACGACATGAGTCACTGCAAGCTTGGAAAGGGGTGGGTACCGCTGTTCGAAGAAACTCTTTGACACCGAGTGCTGGGTATGTGCCACTAGGTCGGTGCAGGTCTCCAGTGAACTTATTTGATGCCAACAATTGGGTCACTGGGTAAGTGCCAGTACGCGTGTGCCACTCTTTAATGAAAATCTCGACTGCAACTTAGGCCTCCGGGAATGTGCCGCCCTACAATGAAAAGATGCTTTAAATTTATCCGATGCTGAGCGGACCCACGTCACAAGGATTCAAGGACAGCAGCCCGACACATTTGCAAGCTGCGCCACAAATCCACAGGGTATGTGTCGCTTTTTGAGTGAATGAATTCTAGGGTTTTACGTGCCAAAACCACGATTTGAGGCGCTGTAGTGGGAAACTGGATTAATTTTGACCACCAGAGGATCTACGTGCCCCCAGTGCATGGGAAACGCGGCGTTTTTGCATTTCGCCACCGTCGGAATGCGGCTGCCGCGGCCGGAATTTCCTCCCGCGACCTCTTGCGTAGCAGCGGAACACTATAGGCGCTAAGCCGCCGCGGCGTGTGTGTCGCTTTTTGATGTACGACTTTCACGCCAACGCTTTGGCGAGCTGCGCCATGAATACGTGTGTGGGTACGTACCGCTCATCAGTGAACCTCTCGCCAACTTGGGTCACTGCAGTATGTGCCACTGAGCGTGCGGCAACGTACGCATGCGCCGACGCGCCACGGTTCCCGTCTTGAAGAGCTCGGAGGGCACGCGCGGACTTTTCGGCAGTGCCACTAGATGGCACAGTGAGTCAAAAAAAAAAAAAAAAAGCGCGAGAGGAGCCCAGTTGCTGCATGACTCGTTTCGCAACGTTCGCACGCGCCAGTGCGCCATCCATTTCGGAGGACACGCGCACACATCGCGGCGGCGGCGCTAGATGGCGCCGAGTGTCTTCAGGGAAGCGTGAAAGCGGAGTTACGCTGAAGTAAGCGCCCGACACATAACTCGTTTCGACAGCGACACGTTGCGTCGCTACATTGATTTCAATGCTAACGCATTACCGTCGACAGTCATCGCCAGGCGGTTTAATTCTGCCGCTTTTTTTTTTTTTTGTCCCCGGCTCGCTTGAAAGGCTCTTCATCATTAAAAAAAGTATGATGCTGCTCGCTGGGCAGGCTGGACGTTTCACATCAAAACTATTTCGGCGGTTTCGCCGCCGAAATCCTTCAGGCCGATTTAATAAGTATAGGTGATCAGCAGCCAGGACACTTTCCGCTTTGACGAAACGCACCTCGATTCGACGCCACAAACTGGAAACGAGAGCACAGCACCAAGCGAAACAGCGGCCGTGACCCCGGATGTCGCAGCCTCCCTTGTTTATCTGTATAGTGTTGCCAGCACGAGTGACGGATTCTAGCGAGAAGGAATGCGGCGGGCCCGAACGCGCGAAGTCCGAAAGCGGCCTCCCAGTGACGTGGCCCCGCTATGCCCGAAAGCGCGCTGCACCGCACCAGTATGAACGAAGGCAATCTCCATAGACCCAGAATGCTAAGGAACGCACGAATAATCTTAATGAAATTTCTTTCTAGCGCTTACACAGTCCTGATCACCTATCAGTCCGCATTCTTTTGATTAACTGATGAATGAACGAAGCAATATATAGCTGATATTAGAGAACACAGTGACCTGCTCAACAAAAGGAAAAGAAACAGTGATTGAAAGCACTCATATGGGACTTGGAACAAACATCTGTTCACTCGATTTGCGCGGAGCAAGGGAGCCCCCCCCCCCCCCCCCGCCCCCCTCCTTGGGCTTAATGTCGGGGGGGGGGGGAGGTAATATAATGAATTTTTGTAAGGCGATACGCACATTCCTGTGTGAGTGCCGAAGCACAGACGCTCCGAAAGACAGCAGTACTGGAGTGTTCAATGGCAGGCCGAGCTGTCGCACTGTAATTTCCAATGTCATTTTTCTCAGGGAGGAGAAACGCCGGCTTTCCAGTAAGTAGTGTTCGATCGTCTCTAATGAGTTGCAAAAATGGTACAAAGGGGATATTGCCAGAGCAGATCGGTGCATGTAGAAATTTAGGGATGGTACTCGACAACGCAGTCTCGTTAATGTCACTTCCGTCTTTCTGGTTTTGCAGTATTTCCTGCTCCAAGGGAATTGTAAGTGGTGTAGTTCCGAGGATGATCTATTTGGTTTTGATGTTTAAAGGATGCATGCGTGCAGAATCGGAAAATTTTTTTGCTTTCACGTTGCCCTTGCAATGCGGTCATGTTTAAGGGATAAAATATTTAGGAATGGTGCAGGCGTATGCATGTCTGAACTATACAGGGTGTCCCAGCTAAGCACGCACCGAGGTAATAAGAAAAAAAATTGCGGATCATATTATACACATGTTCAGAGTTGAGAAGCAACCAGGAATTTTTGGCATGCCGGAATTTTTTTAGGCCCTGACGCATCAAATTTTTTTTAAAGTTTTTAACTAACTTGTTAATTGTTATATTTGTCAAATGTCAATTAGGCGGTTATATAGAGAATTATAAGACATGTAAAAATGTGGTATTTCCAGAACGGTACACATCACGTCTTTACATTTTCTGGCAAACAGAGAAAGCCCGCAAAATAGAAAAATTACCATGTGACCAGATGGCGTTCCTATATTCCCAGGGGGTGGCGGGAGAGGGGGGGGGGGGGTAGTGTTCGTGTAAAAGCCGAACCGACTGTAGTGCGTTGAGCTATACATACAAAATAAGTCAGTCTGTTGCTATCACAAGCTTGCAAGTTTATTTATGCATGATTCCTTTGTACAGAAAGAATACCCTTGTAAAGCAATTTCATTTCTAACAGCCGATAATTGGGACTGCCTAAGCTTTGCCGCACGGGAAGTTGGGGGGGGGGGGGGTAGGCGTCGACGAGCACACGCCATGGCAGCCTCCCCCTCCCCCCACTTCCCGTAATTGACGCTTATAAGTTTATTTTTCAGGTTCAACTGGAGGGTTTTTCTGGCAGAAAGCTGCCTGCGAGCTTGGCTGTGTCCGGAAAACCTCTACAAGCAGTAGTACACGAGTGGTGCAGGAAATCTTCAACAGACACATACAATAGCCACATTCAATAAAGAGAGAGTGTAAACTTTATTTTCAAATCAATGAGATTGGAGTACGGCGTCTTTTTAGTGGGTCTGGGTTCCCGCCGCGCACGCGGTTCCGAGACCTTGTCTCGAAGCGGCTTCCTCGGCTCGCTGGACGGCCCAGAGTTGTGCTGTCAGGTTCGAGCTGAGCAGTGCGGTCTTCCAGCGCGAGCGGAGGCTGGAGGTGGAAGAGACTGGGTCTAATGATGTCATTGCACAAAATTTGAACAATGAAATCGAAAACCGAAACGCTGAAATGGTCATACATATGTTCAGAAATAACAGCAATAACCAAGCAAACGAGCGGCATCTACAAGCGAAGCACCTGTACAGAATACAGAAGCGCCATCAAAGTCTTAATATAGAAATCAAATAACGGTGGCACCTTCTGAGGTTTGCGCACGCCACGCAGACATCTTGTCATCGGTGCAGTTCCGAAGGGGGTCCGCCAACGTAACTAATTCCGCCGGCGTTTCTTGCGCAGTCAATAGACTTTTAGCGTGTCCGGTATTCGGGCAAGCGCGGGCGGTTTTCCGGTTTAGCGGGGGCGTCAACGTGAGCGGCCAGATTGGTGGCGCCAGCTGGTGGCGCAAAGCTCAACCACACAAACACAGAGCTAATTACTATGTTCTGCTTAGCTGCTGGCGTAAATTTTCGACAGTGGCGCAATCGTGTTCACAATTACGCCACTGCCAAAAATTTGCATGAGTGGCGAAGCAGGATATGGTGAGTTACTGCAGTTTTAGCTATGCGTTTGTCTGGTTGAGCTCTACAACACCAGGCGGCTTAACCGCTCACGTTTACGCCCCGACCATCCGGTAATCCGCCCAAACCGCTCCCGTTTACCGGAATAGCGTACAAGCTAAAAGTCTCTATTAAGAGACTTTTAGCGTGTCCGGTATTCGGGCAAGCGCGGGCGGTTTTCCGGTTTAGCGGGGGCGTCAACGTGAGCGGCCAGATTGGTGGCGCCAGCTGGTGGCGCAAAGCTCAACCACTCAAACACAGAGCTAATTACTATATTCTGCTTAGCTGCTGGCGTAAATTTTCGACAGTGGCGTAATCGTGTTCACAATTACGCCGCTGCCAAAAATTTGCACGAGTGGCGAAGCAGGATATGGTAAGTTACTGCAGTTTTAGCTATGCGTTTGTCTGGTTGAGCTCTACAACACCAGGCGGCTTCACCGCTCACGTTTACGCCCCGACCATCCGGTAATCCGCCCAAACCGCTCCCGTTTACCGGAATAGCGTACAAGCTAAATGTCTCTATTACTTGCGCTTCGTTGCCGTTGTTCCCAATAAGTTTCCCTTTGTACTCGATCGTTCCAGCGACGAACCTGTGATCGTTGTTTGTTAGTCTGACATTTTTTTAATTTCGGACGACGGATTTTCTCTAGAAATATCGCTTAGTCGGTCGGTGTGGCCGTTGCATTAATCCAGACTTCGCAACGACATCCTGAAAACGCACATTCGAGTACGTCCGTTTGTCCGGCCTCGGCACATCCTCAGGACGTCTTCAGAAGAGCATTCGAGGACATTTTCAGTACGCGTTCAGGAAATTTGAAAGATCCGGGCACTTGTTGTTGTTGTTGTCGTTGTTGTTGTTGTTGTTGTTGTTGTTGTTGTCCTGAGTGGCCGTGGCACATACCCACAGTGGGGGATTGGCCAAGAATCGGATGGTTTAATTAGGTGCATAAAAATAATAATGATAACATGGGAGTTAACAATTTGAGCGTGTGAGTTTAAATGTAAACGTTTTGTGTTTGGAGAAAAAAGGAAATAATCAGATGAAAACCGAGTATAAAATAATAATAATAATAATAATTAATAATAGATAAGAAATAAAAGAAACCTATGATTGTGAGGGAGAACGATCAATCTAACATGGAAATCGATTGGTTTCAATGAGGTAATTTTGGATCGCCAAGCAAACATTTCTGTGGCTGAACCCAACAATGGAGGCTCCAAAAGATAGGATCACAGGCACTGATAAAGTTAGACCAATAGAGCGAAGCGGGATTTCGAGTAGTCGTTTTCTTATAATAGAAAAACGTCTGCAAGACAAGAAATGGTCGATTGTCTCCGCTTCGCCACAGAATGAGCATAATGGTGAGGGGACCAGACCAGATTTGTGGAGGTAGAAGTTAAATGCAGGTATACGGCAGCGCAGCTTCGTGATGGACACTTCAATTTTCCGTGCTCGGCAAAAATCTCTGTTCCAAGAGTGTAGGAGATGTCCGTAATCCACAGAGTTAGTAATTGTGGAGCCTGATACTGACTGTATAATGATACACCTGCGAAATCCAGCAGCAGTAACATAAGCAGTCAAAGGGCAGCAAGGGAGAATCGGGCCACTTATCGATGCCTTGGCTAGAGAGTCTGCAATTTCATTAATGATTAGTCCTTTATGGCCAGGCACCCAAATCAAACGCACGCTTCTCAAGTAACCAGGTACCAATGATTGAAATGTCCTCATCACGCGAGAATCACTAGAAGCAGTAAGGGATGAGCACAATGATAACGAATTAGTGGCTATCACGGCTGACGTAATTGATGGTCCTAATTTGCGTAATGCCAGCACCACGGCCATGAATTCGGCTAAAAAGATCGGTATGAAAATCTGGCAGCCGAAGAGAAAATGTAGTAGTAGTAGTAGTAGTAGTAGTATTAGTAGTAGTAGTAGTAGTAGTATGTAATCTAGAATCGGGGAAAATATTCCTACACCTGACTTTTCTTCACATTGTGAAGCATCTGTAGCAATTACAATGTTTGTTTGAAGGTTTTTCAGGTGATCTTGTAATATACCGTCTAGAATACGGTGTGGAAGTAATTTTGCATTATTAGGAAAGATGTCATCGAATTGAATATCCGTGGCAACAGCTCTGTCGGGAATAGGAAGTACATCGCATATGCGCACGCCCAAAGAGTCAGTAATTTTTGCACGAATATAATTTGCGGATTATGTAGTCGCGGCCAGATTACACCGAAAAACAATACAGGTTGTGAAATAAAGATTATTTGGGGGTGGACGCAGTGGTGATTCATAAATCCTTAAGAACGTCTGCACCGTCAAAAGCCGGAACCTGCACGAAAGTGGCGGAACACGGGATTCTACATAAAGAATAGAATTTGCAACAAATTTAGGAGTACCTAAACACAGACGTAATGCTTCTCTTTCTAAGAGGATTAGAGGACGGGACATGTAGGCTGGAGCTCCAGAGAAGAGCACGCAACCAAATTCTAATACAGGGCGAACGTACATACGATATATCATTAGGAGTGTATCTCTTCTCAATCCTATTCGACGACTGCTCAGCCTACGCAATATGCCAATTGCACAGGTACCTTTCCCAGTCACATGATCTATGTGTGAGCGCCAGTTGAGAGAGGCGTTATAAATAATTCCGAGGTATTTAACAGATTCCATCTGTGGTATGTCTTGAAGGTGGTAAGACAATGAAATGTGCACTATGTCACGTATTGGAAAAACGAGAATAGCACATTTGCTGGCATTGAGTGTGAAGTGACTAGCATCTAACCACCTCTCCAGATCATAAAGGTAAGTTTGCAGTCGTTGGTATAGCGTGTGGATGTCGTTTGCAGATGCAAAAAACGCAATATCGTCTGCATAAACATAAGTAGTTATTTCTTGATGAGAAGGTAGTGTGCTCATGAGAATATTAAAAAGCATCGGGGAAAGAACTGAGCCTTGCGGTACGCCTCTCGTTTGTTTGTGTTTAGGAGAAGAAACGCCGCTTTCGTAGCAATAGAATTCTCTTTCACCTAAGAATGACTGAATCCACGCTACTATATATCCAGGAACACCACAGGAAGTTAACCGATTGATCAATACAGTGTGCTCCACAGTGTCGTATGCTTTAGCGATATCGAGCGTCACTAAGGCAGCGTATTGCTTATGACGTCGAGCGAGTTGTATTCGGCTTTCTAAGTCGACGTGGGCATGCCAGATGGAGCAGCCGGCTCTGAAACCAATCTGACAGGGACTAAGAATGGAATTATCATTAATGAATTTCATGATGCGACGGTGAAGAAGCCTCTCAATGAATTTTACTACGTTTGATGTAAGCGCAATGGGCCTAATGTTCTCCAATACATACCTTCCTTCTTGTTTCTTGAGCATCAATATTACTTTGGCGAGCTTCCAGTGCAACGGAATCCAAGCATATTTAATTGAATAATTCACCAGGTCTAAAAGAATGTTAGGCGATTCCTGTAACAATATTTTTAACATTGCATTTGTGACGCCATCAGGGCCAGGGGCTGAATTCGGTAAACATAGTGCAGTCTCATTTAGTTCAGCTAAGGAAATTGGAGTAAAGCCATCCCAAGGATCTAATGTAGAATGAATAGCCGGAAGCCTTGCCGTAAATCGATTTTCTAAGCCTTCGGCAATCTCTTCTAGGGAGGCGCTCAGTTCCTGCGGGGTCAAAACAATTGAATCTAATGTTAAAGGTGTTGGTAGCACCTTCCTAGCACGAAGGAATGCAAATAAAGCACGCTTATTTTTTGAACTAGATAGATAATCGTAACGTCTAATATCGTATTCCTCTTTGGCTCGATTAACAGTACGCTTAAATACACCAGCATGAAACTGATAATTTTTCCAATTTGTCGGGCACTGATTATGCAAAAGCATTTTCCAAGCGGCCTTTCTTTTTCTATAGTCCCGCGTACACTCATTAATCCACCAACAACAAGCGGTGCCTTTAGCCGAGGGGATGACAAATTCAGCTTGCTTCCGGGAATCCTCTAGAATTGAGCAAATGGTTGAAGCGATTTCCTTATCATTGGCATTGGCAAGTTTCGAAACGGCAGAACGCAAGAAAGTCTTAAATTTCGTATGGTCCATAAATGTGCATGCCTGGTATTCTAAAGATGTTATTTGACAATTGATTTGAAATGACACAGGAAGATGATCACTGTTGGTTGCTGAGTCAACCGCTACCCACGACAAAACCTTGATGCCAGCGCTACAAAATGTCAAATCTAACACTGAACGGAAGGGTCCTCGAGCAAACGTTACTTGTCCTGTGTTCTGACATGAAAGGTGACTATCAACAGTCCACTCCCAAAGTCGCTTACCACACAAATCTGTTTTTAGCCCCCACGACACGTGATGCGAATTAAAATCCCCTACAAACAAAATTTCTTTTCTACAGGCAGCCACAGCCCTATCAAGTTGACGTGTACTTTGCACACCGCTGGGGAAATAAGCATTTATAATTGAAAATGGATGGTATCCTGTGAGACATAAATCTATGGCCAAAATTTCACAGTCGCAGTCCATGATTTGAAAAGAAATTTTTGCCTTGTGACAAATTTTACTAGAAACAAGTATCATTAATCCTCCACCTCGCGAGTCTCTATCTAATCGGAAGGACCGAAAACCTTTTAAATGAAAATTTTAAATGAAATTTAAATGAAATTTTAAATGAAAATATAGAACGACAGTTCCACTGCAGCACTTTCAACTGTCCAATGGTGTTGAACGCACAGCAGCGGCAACTGCCGCCTTTAGAATACTTTCTGTAAGCACAGGAGTTGGTTGACTATTCTTTTATTTTGGTTTCATAGTTTTTGAAATTGGGGACCCCATACGTTTGGGAGCTCGAGTGTCAAGTTCCATGTCTGTGACACTAACAGTGTCTGAATAAGAGGGCTCATCCTCGCGTGTTTGGACTAGCGAAGTAGTGTCTGTGGAATGTTCTGCAACTGTTAAAGGCGTCTCTACCTCGTTGCTAGGCATTCGAGGTGTGGCGTTAGATACTGGGGCACTGCATTGGTGTCTTAGTGGGCTGCATTATTTGCATCATGTGACCGACACTTTGCACAGTGGGAATCCTTTTCCTTCGTTTTATCGGTTGAAGTGCACTGCGCTCTTGTTCACAGGAAAGCCTGTCCATACAATACGATGGGAAGTAGTTGTTGCTGTTGTATCCTGTGATGCGTGTGGCTCCTACCCACGATGGGAGATTGGCCAAGAAATGGGTGGATTTTTCGAAATTATTATGGAGCATAAATTTCCTAATAGCTACAATTGCTATCTTGCTTTGTCTCGATGCTTCGTACATTTTTTTCTTCCTCTCCTGTCTTTCCGGCTCACATCACATACCAGTATGGTTGCTCCCCACTTCTTTTAACGCGATAGCGTTGAGGGGTTCGTGTCGCAGAAAAGCCGGTGTCGTCGGCGTGGGTGTCGGCGGCGTTGGTGTTGGTGATAAATTCCGGGAGGCACTTCATGAATAAAAAACAACTTGCAAGATGGGCTGGGTGGGAATCGAGCCAGGGTCTCCGGAGTGTGAGACGGAGACGCTACCACTCATCCACGAGTTCGATGCTTCAAAGCGGTACAAAAGCGCCTCTAGTGAATGCGGTGTTGCCTTAGAAGCGTGCCGTAGAAAGCTATACTGCGGTGTATATCGGTATTTATGAGCATGTAACTTACAGAAGTCGCAGTTACACGAGTAGCGAAGTACGTTTCCGCTACATTTCTTCTGCGCTTTGCGCACACGCAGAGCCATCTTGCGGCAAACGCAGAAGACGCCCTCCTCGCAATGTGCGGCGCTGCCCCGACACGTGGCGCGTCACTCGCCCGCTTCTCCCCTTCGGGCCGTGCGGGGACCGGTGCGAGGATGCCCCACCACCCTGGCGTTTAATAAGTTTTCTCGCTCTCTCTCCCCTTCCAACTTCACTCGTCACTCGCACCCTCGCGTTTTGGCGACGTGGCTCCTCTTTCCGCTCACAGCGCGATTCCTAGGTGCAGCGTCCGATGCGGGACGCCTCTGACCTGATCGCTGCGCCGTAGCGCGTCTGGTGGGAAAGCGTCCCCTGCGATGTGTGCCGAGCTGCTTCCGAGGAGTCATGCGTCTGCGTGGTGCTCCCAAGCGAGATAGAGGACGATACCATCGAGGCGTCAGCCCGGCTTTCCGTGATGATCACGACGTTTGGCTCGCGTAGATAATTTCTCCCTCCGAGACACCGAGTTCTTTGGTTCGTTCCGCTTGCTCAGGCGCACGTTTCGTTGCCGCGCCGAACGCTGCGTTGCTCGGCGCTCACCGCATGATTGGTGGGTGCAAAGCCCGATACAGGGCGCCTCATAAGTGATCGCTGCGCCGTAGCGAAATGTCTTACACCCCTTGGTGGGTCAACGGGAACGCTGTCGCGTTCCACTCTTGAAGGTGAAGCTTAAGCGTCCTCCAATTTTTTGCCCTCATTCCCTAAGACTTAATTATTGAGAGAGGTATGCTCCTGGGCAATGTGGCTGGAGGCTCCTGCGTGTAGGTGTGCCTGCTTCCCCGAAGCCCGGGAAGGTGACCAACAAGTTCACCATTAATGCGTAGGGCTTTAAAAGACACCCTAACACACTTTTCCTTGCGCCGCTCGACTCGCGGCTGGTCCGCCACAGTGGGTACGTGCCACACTTTCTACGGTCCTCATTATCATCACCATCGTCACTGTTCCCTGCTTCGGTGCTCACGCGTCCGTGCTCCTATCTCGCCGCGCTACTACGTGTTCCTTCCGCTGGCGCCCCAGCGGTCCGAGGTGCGTCTGGTCCGAGAGGTGCGGCCGATATATCTGGGTGTGCGAAGTCCACGAGCCTGTTCGTCACCACCGGTCGATTCCGCCATGTCGAGGAAGTTCTGCGTCGTCGCGCTGTGTCCCTCGGGGGAGTCGGACGTGCCGTACCACAGGTTCCCCCGCGAGTCGTCGCCTCGGCGGCAGCGCTGGATCGACTTCGTCCGGGCCTCGGGGCGCGGGGACGCGTGGACCCCGCGCGAGAGCAGCCGCATCTGCTCGCGTCACTTCGCGCCGTCCTGCTACAAGCGGCACCCGGCGAGCCTGGCCCGGCTCGGCCTCTCGACCAAGGGGCTGTACCTGGAGCCCGGGGCGCTGCCGACCGTCTACCCCGCTGTGCGCACGCCTTGTCCGCCAGGAGGCAGCGGGGTCGCTGCGCCGTTCACCAACAGGCGTCCGCGACACGAGGTTTGTGCATGCGGTCGCCGTGTACGGTCGAACGCCTCTGTAACAAAACGACTTGCGCAGAGAAGGCATGACTCTGTACCGGTTCTGTTGTGAGCTGTGTGGTGCGCCACCCTTACAACGCAGCGAACCATATAACGAATGATACCGGAGGCCCCAATTGCTTCGTTATATAAAGGCGTTCGACTGTATGTAAAGAAAGTAGTGCGGAAGCGTGTGGCGCTTGGCTTCGTAATTAACACGCAAGTTATTTGTACAGAGGTAGTTACGTGAGTAGTACGTATACTATAGGGTCATTCCATGCCAAACGTCCCCACCCCAATAGTGACCATCGCTGAAGTTCCTGAAAAAATTTGGGCTAGATGAATTTTGTGTGAATAAGCATTCGCCAAAGTATTTTCGTCGAAAAAAATTTTGTGATCACGTGATCGCTCTTTGAAATTTCCGGGAAGAAGCAAAAGTTGGTTGGAGGTAATTTTTTTTAGTCAAGCCTGAAAGTAGGCACAATAATAAACTTTATTTTAGAACATTGTACTGGCATCCTTCTTTCATATTACGTTATAATTGAATGAATTTTAGAATTTTCCGAATTTATTTGGCTCAGTAAATAAGCAAAAAAATTTTGCGTTTTCAGACATTTCTTGCGTAAACTGCGTTGACCTTTCAGCTGCAATACTTTTTCTGACTTTTTGCCTTTTGCTATATTGTATGTTAAAAATAATTCCCAATTATCAAGAAATATATTTTTTGAGAAAAATACCTCCGAAGTTTGAAAAAAATGACTTTTTGGCGAGATTCAGGCCACGTTTAAGCATTAAGGCCCTCCAGATAAAAATATGTCAGATAGGTCAATATACGCACCGGCCTCTTAGCTTGTGATATAGAAAGTTTCATTCGAGTAAATTTTGTTTGAAGCGAGAAATCTTTTTTTGATGTCAGCAACCCATGTCATGAGTAGGCACTGCATACGTGCCGCCGCTCTCCTTGTCGTCTCCGTATCGTCGTCTGCTTTCTCCTGTTTGTCTGCCGCCCAGCAGACGGCGGCTGGTATATATAACTACTGCAGATTAAAATTTTTGACGTTCTTTTGGTTTTTGCTCTTTCGGTGCTTAAGAAAACGCAAGGAAAATGGCTTTACATCCTTCTGGGGGTGTTTGTTTACCCTTACCTCTGTATTCATGTGTTTCTCCGATTAAAATAATGTGATCAGCTAACAGACACACAAGGCGGCAGACGAGGCTTCCTGTGAGCGAATGTTAAGGGAATGCGTACAAACGTTGTCGCAACGAAGGAACATCGGAAAGAATATGGCACATAACTCAGTCCAACACGTTCAGAATGGATCCGAAATCCAAGCTTCAGTATCATGCCTTCCAGCATCAATTTCTTGCAATGCTAAAGGTAAGAAAATGTCTCGAGCACTGACTTGCGATTTGAAATCTTTGCGCAGTTCACCTAAAGCGCCTGAACTGAATCAGATTTTTCCACGAGAATAATAATTCAAGGCATCATCTAAAACGATGCTTGCTATATCAATTGCGCGATATTTTCGTGAACAGACTGAGGTTATCTAATCAGCCCATTTACAGTGCGACATGTTTTGCGGTATGTGAGAAAAGCCAAAATCTTAGACAATGAGACCAACAGAATGCAGTGCAGCTACAACGAGCTTATTTCTGGAGGCTTACTGGTACGCTTGGCACTATTTTTCAGGAAGCGAACTTCCGCCATGCTCTTTCGGCCCAAAGAACTGCCACAAAACAACTTACTGCAGCGAGCAGCGGCTGACAACTGTAGTTAGTTTGACTGACATAGATCGGCGTCTTCTTGCGCTGCGCTCAAGAAGAAACCTGGGTGACGATGCGACCATATGTATGCACCACAAACAACTTTACCTTCATCGATACACTTCTAAAGTCGCTTCGAAGTTGTGCTCAGACCCATTCTTTAGACATGCGAAGCATTGCCGGGGGTCGACCGTCATCACACTGGCCGTTGTTGATGCCCACCCTTCTCTAGGCCTGGTTCCAGGAAATCGAATCTGTGAAGCTTGCAAGCGGCACTTGTATAGTACTCAAAGAATGGCAAATTTGGTGTTGCCAGAAGAACAACTCGACGTTCTGGTCGGAGGTAGTGAAAGTGAGTCTGAATCAAGTGGTACAGGAACAGAAAAGGAGGCCATAGAAAGAGGTGTTGGCAGCAGCGTAAAAAGGAAACTGCAGCACGGAATAACGACGCACGCTAAAAAGAAAGTGGAAACAATGCGAGAAAACGCGAAGGGAATAACGGCTACGTCCCCGGAAATGTGCCAACCATCGACCCTTGACAAACGCGAGGGCACTGAACTCCTCCTGAATGATTATGTCTGCTTGATGCAAGACTTGAAAAACAAGTTTTCCCAAGGACATAGCCGAGAAAAAAAAAATACAGTACCTCACTTTAGCCCCCCAATCTTGGTCTCGTGAAAAAATGATGGAGTTCTTTGGTGCATCGGAACGACAAGTTCGCGAGGCATTGAAAGTCAAGTCTAACAGTGGGATTCTAGGCAGGCCGCAAACAAGACGTGGTCGTCCAGTTAGTGAGGAAGTGAAGTCATCGGTCAGAGCTTTCTACGAGGATGACTCTCTGTCTTATTGCCTACCAGGAAAAAAGGACACTCTGAAAAGCCATCAAAAGCGACTATTGTTGATGAACCTGAAGGAAATGCATGAAGAATGGAAGAAGACTTACAATTTAAGTGTGTCTTATCAACGTTCGCCGCTTTGCGTCCTCCCCACTGTGTTTTGGCTGGTGGAAGCGGCACACACACAGTGTGTGTCTGCATGAGTCATCATAACTTTAAACTAATGCTTCATTCTAGTGGGCTCAAGGAGACAACTGAAGAGCTCCTGGCTACACTTGTATGTCGACTTGATAACCAAGATTGCATTTTCGGCAAATGCGCATCCTGCCCTGGCATAAAGCACGCTGAGAATCTGCTTCGACAAAGTCTTGCCCATGTCGCAGAAAGCAGAGACAACATCCTTGTCCGGCAATGGATAAGTGGAGTCCGCTGTAGACTCGAAACCATGGTTTTGACATCAGAAGAGTTTTCCGAAAAGTTCACAGACATGTTGAATCAACTTGAGATCCACCATTTTATCAGTAAGCAGCAAGCTCGCTACTTTCGAGAACTGAAGTTTAACCTAAGCCAACCCGAGGTCGTCATGGTGTTGGATTTCGCGGAAAATTGCAGTTTTATACTTCAGGACGCACCACAGTCGTACCACTGGGTTAACACCCAAGCTACAATACATCCCGCAGTTGTCTATTTTCGGAAGGCGCAAAGCGACCCTGGAGAGGTTTCTGCGTGGTGTTTCGCTGTTGTTTTTGACTGCCTGGAGCATGATACAGTCGCAGTACACACGTTTCAGAGTGCAGTGCTCGAGGTAGTAAAGCAATATCTGCCTGAAGTAAAAAAAATTCACTATTTCTCTGATGGAGCTTCATCACAATATAAGAACAAAGAGAACTTTTTGAATCTTTGAAAGAATTGCCCCAAATGTTCGTGTAGTTTTGTACTGTACAAGTACAATGTACTGCGTACTGAACGTGCATGTCTCATTCTCTGTACCGAACGTACGTGTTTTTTTTTTGTTTTTTTGTTTTTCTCCTCACGTTCTGTTTGTTGTTGTACTCCGCCGCCGTCAATGCTGCACTGTAAGAGGAAGCCAGGACCTCTCAAGCTGTCTATACAGCTTTTTCCCTGGCTGTCCTCGCAACACCAGTTGCGGAAATAAACCTTCAAACCAAACCAAACCAAACCAAACAGGACTTTAATCTATCGGCAGAATGGAATTTCTTCGCCACTTCACACGGCAAAAGTGCATGCGATGGTGTCGGAGGCACACTCAAACGTCTGGCAGCAAGAGCAAGCTTGCAGCGGCCATATCACAGCCAGATTCAATCTCCAGAGGATCTGTTTGACTGGGCGAAAAGTAATATCAAGGGAAGTACAGTAATGTGGGTATCTAATTGCAAAATACAAGGAAAAAGAACAGAGCTTGGTTTGAGATTCAGCACAGCAACCGGTGTTAAAGGAACGCGATTATTCCACCACTTCAAACCAGTGACGGTTTCAACTCTTCGGGTTGGTATCACCTCATACTCAAATACCGAAGAAGTTGAAGTAAAGAAGCGGGCATGAATACTATGGAGTCTTTCATTTGCCTGTAAAGGTTTATGTGCGAAGAGTTGAACATGAGTGAACAACAAAACGGAAGGCAACCGACAAGTTGAATCAGGCTCTAATCTCCAGCTGTGAGCGTCTGTGGCCCGGTCAACAGCCGTCTTCATTCTGGTGCGGAACAGCAGAAAAGAAGCGGCCGTGTTGCCTCCCGCTCTGCAGGAGGCAAAGTTAGCCATTAACTGTTATTGCAAGACACCCACATCGATGCCATGTTCGCCACCCTGACAGCCCCGAGCCACAAAAATGACGACAGGTGAACTGACAAAAGCAGGCCATTTACGATCTGTTTAGACTGACGTCAAGCGACATAGCCGACACAGTCAACGTTTTTTCGGCGAAGAGCCGGAGTGCATATGTGAGCCCAAAAACTCTCTGGTGGCTCATAAGCATCGTGCAGTGAGACCGAGCTCAGCAGTGGATACTAATGATATGGATTGCCGACTTAAAAAAAATTTTTTTCGCTTCAGACAAATTTTACTCGAATGAAACTTTCTATATCACAAGCTAAGAGGCCGGTGCGTATATTGACCTATCTGACATATTTTTATCTGGAGGGCCTTAATGCTTAAATGTGGCCTGAATCTCGCCAAAAAGTCATTTTTTTCCAACTTCGGAGGTATTTTTCTCAAAAAATATATTTCTTAATAATTGGGAATTATTTTTAACATACAATATAGCAAAAGGCAAAAAGTCAGAAAAATTATTGCAGCTGAAAAGTCAACGCAGTTTATGCAAGAAATGTCTGAAAACGCAACTTTTCTTGCTTTTTTACTGAGCCTAATAAATTCGGAAAATTCTAAAATTCATTCAATTATAACGTAATATGAAAGAAGGATGCCAGTACAATGTTCTAAAATAAAGTTTATTATTGTCCCTAGTTTCAGGCTTGAATAAAAAAAATTACCTCCAACCAACTTTTGCTTCTTCCCGGAAATTTCAAAGAGCGATCACGTGATCACAAATTTTTTTTCGACGAAAATACTTTGGTGAATGCTTATTCACACAAAAATCATCTAGCCCAAATTTTTTCAGGAACTTCAGCTATGGTCACTTTTGGGGTGGGGACGTTTGGCATGGAATGACCCTATAGCGTCTCTCGAAATGTAGCTGTACCATGGCAGCTTGACGAGATTTTTTTTTTTTATTTTACCTGACATGATGGAACGAGGAAAAAGGACGCTCGTTGTTTAAGTAGTTCGCTAAAAGTTGTGCATGAACTTGAGAACCTAAAAAAAATGAAAAATCAATATTTCAGTCGTCCAGCCGTTTACTTAGTCCACGATATCGCGGTAAGCTGGCGTGTTAGATCGAAGTTAGCAATCGCGGCAGCCGTGTTATTGAGCCTCCGCGCTTGGTTAATCGTTTACGTGTATTGTAACCGAGAAGCGTATAATTTAACGCAGCTTGGTATATTGCTTTTGCTGTTTGTTTAAGGGGGACTCACGAGGCTCCGTAGAAAACAGAAACGTTTTGCCGCAACAATTTTAAACAGGTTATTTAGTAACAGTCCAGGGAGAAGAAAATCAAATGTTGCGAGGCTATTGTGCGACGAGGTGGACTACTTTCCCCGCAGCAGATGCTCTCTCTCCCTTTGTCTCGATCAGCCGACGCCTCCTGGATATCAAGCCTCCGCGCTCTTCCTTTATGACGACGGGCTACTCGGACCGAAATTTCCATCTGCCAAGCCCGGCGTGACGAAAGCGGGGACGTCAAGGTCACCGGGGCTTACTCTGGAGCATCCCCATCGGATTCTGTGGCACTCGGGCAAGGTATAGCATGACGGCATGGATCGAGTTGTACCGGTCTTGTGCTATCTAGGGGGCGCTGGATCAGCGCCTCAATGTGAACTTTTTTTTTTTTTTTTTACCCTAGCTAGGACATTATGCAGTAGAAGAGCTAGAGCTTGGTGGCGCAACCCACGGGCCCGTTCCAAAGGGGACGCTCATAACATCCATCCATCCATCCATAGAGGAAGGAAACTGAGGAGAGGCATACCGCCTCCGCGCGCTAGGAGAAAAGTGTGGAGGAAATGACCTAGTAGGTTCTCCTTTTTTTTTTGCTGATTTTTTATTTCTTTGCTGTAGCGGTCACGCCTTTCGGGCCACAATGGCGGCTTTGTTATTGTTCTGTGCGCTCACACGTGTTGATCCGTAGGTTTCGTACCGCGGCAAAGGCGCCATGCGGGCAGGTTTGCGTTGTTCTCCCTGTTTTGTTGCGCTGCGTTATCTGGACCGTGCTCTACCGGATGTTGCTGTGGCCAGGTGGGACAGGAGGAACTAAAGTTCGTGAAATGAACGCGCATGCAACGCTGTACGCAATGTACCTGTGCCATGGCAGCGGCTGCGGACGAAGGAATATCCGCGGGAAATGTTGCCCTCTTTGGCGGAATCATGCTAACGTGCTAACGATTGTTTAGTATTGCTGCGGAGCGCGCGCGACCCGAGCAGTACGGTTGCGCGCAGCGCGGCGTTGTTTTGTGAGAGATGTAAACAAGAGAGCTGGCCCGATAGGCGGAGCAACGCCATGAACAACGCCAACTTCAGGCTTCACTTTAGCTTCACAAAGAGTGACGTCAGGGCCTCTCCTCAGTTTCCTTCCTCCGTGCATCCATCCAATTTTTTGTTGTAGTAGGGAAATGATAAACAACGGAGGCGTGCAAAAACAAAATTCACAATAGAGGCTCAGAAAATTTGGTTATGAGAATTCATCGCGGGTCTTTTTTTCTTTTCTTGTATTTTTTAAGATATATAGGACATTGGGCAATATAATAACGAGAGCTTGGTGACGCAACCCACCACCCTGTTCCAAAGGGGATGCTCATAGCATCCATCCATCCATGCAATGAGGCTCATGTCGCCGCGTTTCCTTGGACGCGAAATGCAAACACTCTCGTGTACTTAGATTTAGGTGCACGTTAAGTAACCTCAGGTGGCCAAAGTTACTCCGGTGTCTGCTATACTGCGGCATGCCTCACAATCAAATCATGGTTCTCGCTCGTAAAACCCCGGAATGTGTTTTTCTTTCTTTCTTTTTTTTTTATTCATTTCCAAACTTCTCACATATCGGTATTCGATGGACCCGAGCAACGTTTACGCCAAGACCCACGCGATCGTTCCTTCTCCTTTATTTCTTAGTTGCGCGGCGCATTTACAAAGGTGTTTTTTGCGCATTCGAGTTTTTTTTTTTTTCGCGAGAACCCAGATAGGTGCACGCGCGGGGGTCGAGAGCACGCACGTTGCGTCATTTCGTTCGCGGGTGCACGTATGCGTGGCTCCTATACGAAAAGAAGCCCGGTGCGCGGCCCTCTGTTTTAACGTTAAGCCGCTTTCGCGAAGTACGGCGCTCAGCGATTGAAACGGGACACTCGGAGCGGGTGGCCTACTTGAGACTCCTTGCGGTACCAGTGGGCTCTGGGGCACCGAGCACCGACAGGTTAAAAAGGCGGAAGTTAAGAATTGGATAAATCCAATGGAAAAGAAGCATAGTGTTGAACTATATCGATACCGGAAACAGCAGATCAGGAAGGAAGCGTTTTATGATAACTCAAGAGGCAGTGCCCTACTCTGCGAAGCTTATGTCAGGATGTCTTAGAACGCGCAGCTATAAAAAGAAATTTAACGAAGAAGAAGAAGACACGTGTACTAGTGTGTCTATAGTACACGTGTGTGCACGTGTACTATAGTGTCTACAGATTTACCACACACTATAGTGTGTGGTAAATCTGTAGAAACCATAGAACACCTCATACTGGAATGTGATGATATCCATCCCGATGTCGATGCGGGCGCAGTCACGCTTCCCGAGGCCCTAGGGTTTAGAGATAACAATATAGTCATGTAAATAAATAATAAAATAGTAAAAAATAAGCTTAAAGAAAAATGGCAGTGTACATGGAATAGCGAAGAAAATAACAAACTACATTTAGTAAAACCTATTCTGGGAGACTGGAGATCATGCAGGCATCAGGAACGTTTTATAGAAGTAATTTTATGCCGCCTGCGCATCGGACACACACACCTAACACATAACTTTCTACTGACAAAACGAGACAAACCCTTATGTGAGAAATGTGGAGATGAACTCACTGTAAATCACATTTTATTCTCGTGCACACAACTCTAACGGCTATGGAAGAAATATTTTACTGTATTTTACAACGAGCGCATTCCCTTCCATCCCAGTCTACTTTTAGGAGATAAACCACTTGTAGGAACTTCATCTGTCTTTAGTTTTTTGAAAGACGCAGCGATCCTAAACGAAATATAATATATCACAGAACTACTAATTCTAAAAATTCTTACCCAGTTTTTTCACGCATATTATGATGCACCTCACCCATTTTCTCAGTCCTGAGAAGAAGGTTGAGGTCTCCACTTGATTTGTTGGGCTCCTCAGAGTCCTTGTCCGGACAAGGACTTTCGCTGAGGATACCCAATTTTTGAAATAAATTATGCCATGTGTTTGGCGCATGATAGCCTGAGTTGCTTATGCGCCATAAAACCCAATGAAATACAATACAATAAATAAATATGCGGTGGAAATGAGCAGAAAGCGATAGGAAGATTGGTGGCTCAAAAGCAGAGAGGTGACATCAGGTTAGAAGTGTCGAAAGAAGTATTCAAGAAAAATGGTTAATTTTAATAACTTACAACACAGTTAAACAAAAATAAAAAGCTGAGCATGGTGGCAACTGCCACGACCCCGTTTGAAAGGGGACGCTCCTACCTTCCATCCATCCATCCATCCGCCCAACCATCCGCCCATCCATATCTATTTTTCGTATCCCATGAAGGAGCGCGCGTTTGTATAATCCATTGTGACATGCATTCGGCTCCTCAGCGCAAAGAACTACAACATGGTTTCATTCACTATACCTCGGAATTCTAGTTCACTGCAGCGCTCAGCAATCACCGAGCGCTCAATGGTAACGCAAAAAGCGCCGGCCGCCATTGTCCGAGTATATTCGGTTTCAATCGCTGAGCAAACACGATCCTCACCATGTTGTTTGTACCCTCCGCACTTGCCTGTTTGCGAGGTCTGCACAGGGGACCTTTTCATGCACCAAAGAGAAACGGTTAGCACTTTTCAGACTGATAAAGAATTGTTTAAACCTGTATTCGCGTTAATTTCGCTCCAAGAAGTTGACGACTAGAAAAGATAACGCATGCCGAACTTGTACTTTCTTCAATTTCGCTACGAAACCTGAACAGAACAGTTCAGACTGATAAGACATACTTGAAATACTATATTTTGTTTTGTTTTTGTTGGAGGTTTTACTAGTTTTACTTGAAGGGGAGCTGAAGGGGAAGCTTTTTTTTTTTTCGCGCCAATTCCACGACAGCGGCAAGTCGGTGTGATCTTTGGATTTCAGCGCATTTTCCCCACAGTTGAAGTTCTCGAAACTTGCTAAGTTGTATTTGGATCGTATAGAATACATCTTATGGTCCATCCTTACTGGTAAAAAAATATTCAGCGGTGATTTCGTGGAATGCTTTAGCGTTACGTCGCACCTCCTGAAGGTCCCGGATCCATGATTTCAACCGCGTTTAGTACATTCCAAGGTGGTGTTCAGGAGCGCACTGCACAATCATCCCGGCTCTTCGAGGAGCGAAGTGACATTGACGGTGGTCATAAAGTCAAACTATCTCATTCACAGCGCGTGTCTTTTAATCTAAAGCTTGTCGCACCATAAAAAAGTTCAAAACTAATTTCAGTGCTCACTATGTGCAATTTCAGTGGCTTCGCTCTTTGCGAACAACGCAGTGGCGTCTTTCGACGCCATTACAGGCCTTCCACGGTGTGTTAAAAGCTTCTGAGGGAGCCAGAAATTGTGGCGCACCCGCGTATATATACTGAGTGTTTCTACGAAGACCTCAAGTGAGCCTTCTCGGAAACACCCGGTGCATACTTAGAGCGGCGTCGGAGGAGTGCCAGCGCAACGCTAAACTTTATTATAACTGCTATCGCTGTCAGCACGGTGCCTTGATGTCAGCGCGGCCTCCGAGAGAGAGAGAGAGAGAAGGGAAGACGGAAAGGCAGGGAGGGTAACCAGACTGAGTCCAGTTTGCTACCCTACACGTGGGGAGGGGAATGGGGAGTGAAAGAGGGAGAGAGAGAGAACTTAGGTGTAGGATGTCTATAGTCGGGCACTCAAGTCTGTCGCCCTCAGGTAGCGAAAAAGCGCTCGAACTGCTTTCTTGGCCAATGAACTGTGAGACCAGGCTCCCAAGATCTTCGCTTCCGTAAATGGCCTGTCATCCAGTCTATTTAAGGCACACTGGAGAGTCTCGCGTTGATTATCGAAGCGAGAACAGTGGCACAGAAGGTGACTGATGGTCTCTTCACGCTTGCACTTGGCGCACATTGGTGAATCCGCCATTCCAATACGATAGCTGTAGGAGTTGGTGAATGCTACTCCTAGCCACAGCCGACACAGCAGTGTTGCGTCACGTCGTGGAAGGTTCGCTGGTAATGTAAGTTTCAGTGATGGGTCGAGGCTGTGTAAACGACACTTAGAGTTCTGTGGTGTATGCCAGCAACCTAACGTGATTGTACGAGCGAGACTGCGAAGCTCTCTTGCAGCGTCGACTCTGGATAAAGGTATAAGGAGTGTCGGTGAGCCAGCCTGGGCACGTCGGGCAGCGTCATCGGCGAGGTGATTACCAACGATGCCACAATGTCCCGGCAGCCACTGAAATATGATATCATGTCCTCTTTCAGAAGCGCAATGGCAGGTTTCGTTGATTTGTGACACCAGCTGTTCATAATTGCCACGTCGTAAACTTCCCAAGCTCTGGAGGGTTGCTTTCGAGTCACAAAATATTGCCCATTTGTCCGAGAAGCGTGGTGTCGAGGCACCCTAGCTGTCATTGCTGCGCCCTTCGGGCGAAACTTTTTTTTTTTTTTTTTGCACAGCTAAAGGATGATTTACTAGTGCAGCTCAACCTATACATCTTTTTTTTCTTTATGAAGTTGTTTGAGCTTTGAGATGGCAGCGTACGCCGACTCCCTACCTTTCAGACGCAGTGCTGTTCAGCGGTGAGCGGTACGCCTGCTGCCTCGACGGGTCGCTGCAGGCTCGGGATGGTTAGCAAGGCAACGACCACAGGTACGCAGTAAATTGATCGTGCGAGTGTGTTTTTCCCCACAATCAAAGAAATACACGCGTGTACGACGATTGTCATTTCGTGCCCGGATAAGACATATCGTCTGTGAACTATATTGTGCGCAATAACCATGCGTGCTTATAAAGCAGGCGCGGAACTAGAAGAAATAAACCAGCCGCCATGGCTCAGCGGTGGTCGCGTCAACACCGCGGAACAAGAAATCGCGAGTTCAGCTCGCGGCCGGTACTGCCAGCCATGCACAACCTCTCGTGTACATCGACATTTCGATGCACTTTTGATCTTCACTCGCCAACCTTTCAACGTCTGGCATTATAGCCCAGGCATATAGTCTTGGGAAGTAAAAACGCGATTTGTGAAGTAATGGATCGATCAATTATGACTAATGGCCCGATCAACCCAAAAATTAATAATAAATGGGGTCCAGAGTTCTCGGTTTTTCTGTTTTCGAAAATACGGCTTAGTTTCTTTTTTTCAGCGTTTTATCCGAATACCGGATCTTCTTTCGATGACTCTACTTTTATTTTATTTTTATTTCATTTTTTGCTGCGAGTATTTTTGCACCGGGGTATTTCTGACGATATATTATTTGAAAGTTTCATAATTCGATTTGCGTGGTATATACGTTATAGTATGTATCTAGACGCTGATAACGCTGCTACTGCTGCTGCTGCGGCCTCTGCCGCCGCCGTACGGCTCGCACACATGATAGCGCTCGTATAACAAATCGGCTTATCTATCCCTATCTGTACGACCCCAGTGCAGGTGCGCAGGTGGCCGGCTGTGTTCTCCACGAAAATACGAAGTGAAACAACCAAAGAATGTCTGAACATACGCCTTTACGCGCATAATTCCGTCATTAAAGCGAACATTTTTCAACGAAGTTGTATATGGCTAACGGACTCGCGCGTCCGTCGTCTGTACGCTGAAAACTCTTCTGGCGCAAGTCCATGCGCATGCGTGAAAAAAAATAGAGGCACGCGATTGGCTGTGCCAGTAGTGATAACGTTGCACTCTGTCGCGGCCGAGCGCGCACGCAGCAGTTTCTCTCCGGCTCCGAAATGGGTAGGCCACACGTCATATACGTACTCCTTAGGAGCCGGCAGCTTTCGATCAGAAACGCCGCGAGCAGAACCGGGAACGAGCTCGTCTACGCCCTGCCGGTGCTGCAGCCCGGGCAGAAGAACAGGCTTGTGCGGTCGAGCGCAAGCAACTGCGTACCGAGGATACGCGGCAGCCTATCAAGCCGTCGTTTAATGAACCGTCGGGGTTAACCCAGTGATAAACACCGGGGCCGCACGTTTCAGCTTCGCGCGTTAATCATCTGTACGGAGTGCTCTGGCGGTGTTTTTTTTACAGTGGAGCTGTTGAACCTCGCTCGGCTTCTATTGACGTGCACAGCTTCGCCGAGTTGGAGGAGGGAGAGTTGAGAGAGAGTGATATCAGAGTATAAAAATAGCATCGTACAGCATAGCGACGCGACGAGGGTGGGTGGAGCCTAGCGGGAGAGAAGGAGCGGCTCGCACGCGAGCGAGGAACGCGGCCCGGAGAGAAGGAGATTCTTTTTTATGGGAAGGAAAGGTTGGGGTTAAGTGCAGCGCAGTAACTGTCTCTCAGCAGAGGACACCTCAACCGCGCTGCACAGGGGGTAGGGAATGAAAGTAGAGGGAGAGAAAGTGCACCAGAAACAGCAGCACGCCGCGGAAATGCGATGGAGCTAAAGGCGGTCGGCGAGGCCGACAGCCTCGGACGCGGCCCGGATGTGTGCCCCCTCCTGTAGGGCGCGAGCGAGGGGGATCATGTGAGGGAGAAAAAGCGTTCTTCTCCGGGCGGTTGCTAAGGTGCCTCGATATCCTCCTCGCCCGCCGCTCCGTAGAGTGGAGACAACCGCGGCGTCTACTGCGGCGTTGGCCATGGGAATTAATCGTGGACGCCGTAGTAGATGTCTTTGGCGGACGCCGTAGGGACGCGTTGCCGGCTCTCGTGTGTCTTGTGTGCGGTTTGGCTCTACTTTACTGGCCTTCCTCCAGTGCCCCTCGTATCTGGTGTTTGCGATAGCAGAGCCACGCATAAATTTTTTATGCCTTCTTTCTCGGGGTTTGGCGTCTCTGCTCGGTCTGCCTCTGAGGTGGGCCGAGGATTGGGGTAGCGCTCCTATATGTAGATAAGAATCATTCACCATCGCACGCCCTTTTACTGCAAGTTTACTGCATCTAAGAGTAATTTTTAAGGCCACCCAACATTGAGCGTTTTCCGGATGTTTTGTGGCGCTTCGCCACCCGGCGTCGCACGGCCTCGACGCTAAGGGTCGCGCGCTCAGGAGACGCCAAAAATAAATATCGCAGTTCTGTAAAACGCATCGTAGCATCTAAATCGGGCAAACTTGATGTATCAGTTTATATTTTACGCGAATTTGCTGCAATGCTCACGAGGGTATTGCAAGAGTCATACTCCCATATTAGCGGTGTGTGCGAGAGCCATGTATAATACGTCAGTTTTATTCCATTTAGACGTACTGTTAAATGCATTTACAGAATTGGGAAATCGTTTTTTTTTTTTTTTTGCGGAGTTACAGAGCTGTAAACTTGATAGTTTCTTTTTCTGAGAGTTTGGGATATTTAACAATTTTATATAGAAACATTGCCTGCTAAATCAAAACTTCGGTTCCCAGAGTAACTACATTTAAAATTCGTCGTTTAAATGCAACAAACCTCATCCCATTTGGTGCAGTGGTAGCCGAGAAAACCGGTTTTCTCTTCTCGTGTACGTAATTAAATAGGAGCGCCCGAGCCAAAACTTCCATCTGCATTGACACATGTCGGCCCCAGCCCGCGCAGGGCTGCGCGGGTTTGATGACGGGACAGCTGACGACAAAGCAGTGGCGTAACCAGGGAAGGGGAGGGAATTGACCAGACTTCACCCCCCCCCCCCTGCCGAAATTTTTCCGGCCGGCGCCCTTCTTTTATGCCTGGCACGTCGTCTGTGAATGAAGGCGCATATCCTCCGAACGCCTACCCCAGATGCAATGCTACACGCCTTCAGGCAGATCAAGGGCCTGATCAATAGTTGTATTATTAGCACCAAGCACGGGAAACTTAACAGGGAATAATGGAACTCTAGCCAACCCCTCCCCCACGAAAAAAATCCTGCAGCTACGTGCCTTCTTGGACAAAGATATGGCGCGTGAAGATATGGTGGCGAGCACGGTAAGTAACATCGCGGTTGTTCTTTTCGTTCTTTCTGTCAGTTCCCGCAGAGCTCGGCAAAAAAAGGATGTCTACCCCCTGAAGCGCTGTCACTTTAAATCGCTTTTTTTTTTACGCGCCATAACCGCGATATCATTATGGAGCACGCAAGCCGTAGTGGGTGGGCAAGTGGGGGGGGGCTTCAGAACAATTTTGGCCACCTGGCGTTCTTTTTGAACACAACGCTCGGTGCACGGGCGCTCTTGCATATTCGCCTCAATCGAAATGTGGGCGCCGTGCACGGCTGGGATTTGTTCCCGCTACCTACAGTGCTCGGCAGAGCAACGCCGTATAGCCGCTAAGCCACCACGGCGGGTTTCTGCGAATTCCTGGTGTATACGTCTGAGTGCTACTTCTTTCGTAAAGGCTAAACAATGCACCATACTCGCACTATCAATCAGGTGATAGAGAAATGTGCGGCATATAACCAACCCTTATATATAGCTTTCATTGATTACGAGAAAGCGTTTGATTCAGTCGAAACCTCAGCAGTCATGCAGGCATTACGGAATCGGTGTAGACGATCCATATGTAAAAATACTGACAGATATATATAGCGGCTCCACAGCCACCGTAGTCCTCCATAAAGAAAGCAACAAAATCCCAATAAAGAAGGGCGTCAGGCAGGGGGATACGATCTCTCCAATGCTATTCACAGCGTGTTTACAGGAGGTATTCAAAGACCTGGATTGGGAAGAATTCGGTATAAGAGTTGATGGAGAATACCTTAGTAGCTTGCGATTCGCTGATGATATTACCTTGCTTAGTAACTCAGGGTACCAATTGCAATACATGCTCACTGACCTGGAGAGGCAAAGCAAAAGGGTAGGTCTAAAAATTAATATGCATAAAACTAAAGTAATGTTTAACAGTCTCGGAAGAGAACAGCACTTTACCATAGGCAGCGAGGCACTGGAAGTGGTAAGGTAATACATTTACTTAGGGCAGGTAGTGACCGCGGATCCGGATCATGAGACTGAAATCAGAAGAATAAGAATGGGGTAGGGTGCGTTTGGCAGGCATTCCCAGATCATGAACAGCAGGTTGCCATTATCCCTCAAAAGAAAAGTGTAGAACAGCTGTGTCTTACCAGTACTCACCTACCGGGCAGTAACCTGGAGGCTTACGAAAAGGTTCTACTTAAATTAGGGAGGACGCAACGAGCTATGGAAAGAAGAATGATAGGTGTAACGTTAAGGGATAAGAAAAGAGCAGATTGGGCGAGGGAACAAACGCGAGCTAATGACATCTTAGCTGAAATCAAGAAAAAGAAATGGGCATGGGCAGGGCATGTAATGAGGAAGGAAGATAACCGATGGTCACTAAGGGTTACGGACTGTATTCCAAGAGAAGGGAAGCGTAGCAGAGGGCGGCAGAGAGTTAGGTGGGCGGATGAGATTAAGAAGTCTGCAGGGACAACATGGCCACAATGAGCACATGACCGGGGTAGTTGGAGAAGTATGGGAGAGGCCTTTGCCCTGCAGTGGGCGTAGCCAGGCTCATGATGATGATGATGACTTCTGAGTGCAGCGTAACACGTCAGCCGACCGTTTCAGTCAGCTGACACGCGATCTGTTTAAGTATAATGCTAACGAATCGTGTCTCGCCGTTCGTAAATAAAAAAACAAAGCAGGTGTGCTCGGCCGTCGCCTCCCGAGTTTGTGTGCGTTGCACGAGACTGTAAAATGTCGTACGTCTCACATGCGTTTTACGTAGAACATCCGCGACGCAGCCGCGGCCCCGGTGTTAAGCTGTATATTGCTTGATTCCATGCAGCGAAGCTGAAGGTTGACGCCACAACCCAGTGCGCAGTCCTCATGACACCAAAGGCCACCATGGCGAGCCGCGTGAAGCTCGCGAGCACCGTAGGCGTGCAAACGGACCGCGTGACTGAGGAAGTGGGTGAGTATGCGGCTGCAAATTTTCCTTATTGATTGCGTCGCAATTAAGAATGTATACGAGTATGCCGCGTGTCACAGCTAACGTGAGCCAACCTGTTGGGGTTGGCTAACGAGGAAGATTTAAAGTAAGGTTTAAAGGATGAAGATTTAAAAATCGCGGTAGGAGATACGATTATAAGAACTGCGGTGTTCGGTCGTGAAAGGTCTGGGGACCGAGTACCGTACGGTATTAAAGTGGTATATTGCACCGTGGTTTTCTCTTTTTTTTTTTTTTCAGTCATCTGCTTGGCTAGCCTTAGCTGGGGCACCCTATATACGAGCATATGGTGGGGATGCGAGAGAATGATCGAAGAAACTGAGGAAGCTCCAAGAGCGGTGTTGTTCTGGTGTCGGGAACAACTCCTAAACTGTACTCTTAATAGAAATTTGCACCCTATGGGTCATATCTTCAATGATCGTCATTTATCTCACGCATTACTGTTTCGCACCAAAGATTGATCAGACTCAACTCCTGCAGTTGACATCTTCGTAATGCGAAGCATGCTTGGTGTTCTAGAGAATGGTTTTTATGAATCATATAAGTGTTCTGCAGCGAAGTAATCTGCGGCGGGGGCAATGGCAGAGCGAGCCATGGTGACTGGTCGCTTCATGTGCGCTGTTTTCCCGCGCTCCTCTCGAGGTGGCGTAATCTCAAGTTTCTGAGGCGCACTGAAGCGAGAGGCAAAGAAGCGGTCGCTCCTCTGTTTATGTTCTTCATCACGCAGGCGTTGCGATATCGATTTTTCGCGGTCATTCAGTGCGATCTGTTCGCGTTTGCACGGGCGCAAGGTGACAACATGGTTATTTAAATAGTAAGCCGATGTTTACTGCAGTCTATTCGGCCGGTAAACCCACGAACGTTCGTTCGTGTAGTTGTCTAAAACTTGCTATCGCTCTCAATGCGACTTTTTGTTGTAAACATTCCAAACTTTCCCCTTCAATTTGTCGTGACTACGCGTTGTAGCACCGACAGTTGTGCCTCAACGTCTTTTACGCTCGTTTGTCTCACGACACGATATCAAGCGGCCGTACATCGCAGCAATTAACATTGTGTCATGCACAACTAACCACACATCATCTTATATTAGCGCTTGCTGGGGGCCATAGCTGGGGCATCGACTGCGTGGAGGTAGCGGGGCCAGAGCTTCTACCGGGAAGGGGTCAAGGGCTGGTTGTCTTTTAATTCAGTGACCCAAGTAGGCGGGAGAACGGGTAGCCAAATATACATACATAACTAGATAGATAAATAGCCCCCCAGGGAAGTGCGCAAGGTACCCTAAGAATGCTAACGCATTAAAAGACAACGTCGAGCGGGTTGCGCATCAGGAGGCTGTGCTGAGGGAGCAGTGTTCTAAACCAAACGTCGGACCAACTCGGATCACTGACTATTGGCAATGCGCACATGTGCCGCTCTTCAACGAACCTCTTTCACGCCGGCACGAGTCACTGTAGATGCGGGAATAGGCGCTGGTGTTCGGTGAAACTCTTCGACGCCGACTTGGAGCACTGCTTATGTGCCACTCGGTTTGGGCTCATCTCCAATGAACCTCTTCACCCCAATTTGCGTCGCTGGGTCTGTTCCAGTATGTACGTGCTGCTCTTCAACGAATGCCTGGCGCGAGCTTCGGTAACTCTATAGGTTTGTGCCACTGGGAATGCGACGCTCTACCACGACGAAAAAGGAGAGGGGAGCCCGGTTGCAGCGTGACGCATTTCTAAGCATTAGCACGTGCCGGCGCGCCATGCGTTTCTAAGGCCACGCGCAGGCTTCGCGGCGGCGGCGCTAGATGGCTCCGAGTGTTCCTAGAGAAGCGAGAAAGAGGAGTCCCACTGCAGTGCAAACTTCACACATTATAACTCATTTTGACGGTGTCAGTACGTTGTGTCACTATATCGATTCAATGCTAAACGAATTACCGTCGAGAGTCATCGTCAGATGGGTTAATTCTGCCAAATTTTTTACGACGTATGCGCGATAACGGATCACCGAGAGTTCCTTTCCGTGTGTCTACACATAAATCAAGCGACGTCATCTGAGCATTTAAAAAATGAACAATCGAATAGTGGCGTTCCCAAGGGCGCGGAGGGAGAGGTTGGGGGTTATCATTCCACCAACCCCCGAGGACGACTTCGCTTATGTGGCTGTAGCGCGGCATTAGAGAAGAGACAAGTGCATTGGGGCGCACTAGATAAGCAGGGAAAACGTGTGCGGAGTGCGCGGACATAGCTGAGTTTGGTCAGACAGAATCACTGATGAGGCCAATGATGGACAGCGGCGGGGACGGCTCACGCAAATAAAAGGAACGTTCCGCGTCCTTCTCCAGCTCGGTGTTCGTCTGCCCGAATTGCCATGGTGTTCAGCGTCTTGTTACCATGGGCAGGGAGGTATACATAGCAGAAAGGTCCAAATTATACCGAAAGCGATTGGTCGCGGCTGAAAAATTTAGCGCTTCGAATCTAGTTTTCATCAGCATGTCAGAAATATTTATTCCGGCGGGATCCTGGCATTACCCACGCACGCCGTCCGAATCCCGTTCCGCCGCATCGCACGCGGCTCGATTCGTAGAGGCCACTTCTTCGCGAACTGGCTTGCTTCGCAAGCCGCAACATCCGCAGTCGCGCGCGTACACTCCGACTGCCCGCGCGGGTCGCCCGCTCGCACCCACTGTTTATCTTCCTCCCGTGCCCAAGCCTATGCCACGTGGCGTCGGCTCAGCGTCCTAACAGTCCGCATAGGCAAGCGTAAATCCCTTGACAACACTTTCAGACGTACGGCAGCCTTTTGTCCCATTCATGATGCTAAGTGCAGTAGCCCACAAGGCATTGTCTAAAAATTGCTTTGCGATGGTCTACAATCTGTCCTGCTGGTCTGTAGGGAAATGTGTGCCGTTCCGTGATGCCGCAATGTTGGAAGATACCTTTCCACCACTTGCTTACAGATGGCTTGCCATTGTCACTAGAGATGGAGCTAGGTACTCCGTGCCGGCAAAAACATCAGTCATCCTGGCGCACTTAACGGGAAGACATCTACAATCTTTGTGAACGTGTCAAGCACCACTAGGATGTACTCGAGGCGTCGAGGCGCTGTGGGCAGTGGTAAAATAACTGCTGCATGGGTTAGGTTGCCCATGAGCTGTCCATAAGGTTCAGTGCTTAAAGTCAGGAGTGGGGAGGTGGCGCTCGGCAGATCAATTATATGTAGCACCGTGGCACCCATTCTACAGGCGCGGGGCGTGATCTTATTACCACTGGTGTCTCGTGCGGGGGAATCTTAACTCTCCAAATTTTCGATTAATGATTTAATCGCGATTAATCGGTTGATACGGCTGCAGTGAAGGCCGGTCCCCGGCCGAAACGTAAAATGCTTGAATTTTTCCTACGTGTTTTCTTTTCCTACGTTTCTATTCGTTGACCTGCTTCATTACCGGATTCTAATGTACAGACGTTTATGAGCATGTGTGGGTAGATGTGCGCGCGCTATACTGGTCGCTGCCCTATGAGCCCCCCTCCACTGAAGGATGACTTTAAGCTCTGATCAGGCCCTTAGGCTTCTGTCGGTGAGGCTTGAAGGCCGCGAATGTAGCGGGAGGTATCTTATCGGATACAGAGCCACGTGAAACCGTTTTTCACACGTTTCGAAGTTTTAAAGCCTGCATGTTCACTAAGAGGATGATCATGTTTCATTTTCAGCGCCATGGGTCCTTCGGGTGTGGGGGAAGCCAATTAAGCGACGTTCCGTTCACCGACCGTACATATGCGGATACCAGTGTCTGTCATTTCACTGTCATTAGCTAGGTCCTGTATTATCTTGGACTCTGGCGTCGTCAGGTGCACGGTAAGCGAGTCTGCGGATATTGCAGTATAGTCGTTGCAACAATGGGTCCTTGTGTTGTTCCAAATGGAACTTTGCACTGTCGGTGAGCAGACACACATCAAGCAAGTCAACAGGGGCTGCCATTTCAAAACAAATGGTTTGTAGAGGCTCTTGCATTCCAATAGCAAACCAGTCCTCTGGGAAGCAGGGCTGAGTATATTCCAAGGCAGCGATGGTACACCTGCTTGATCATCCGCCGGCATGTTGGCACGCCCTCTGTGATGGTTTATGGTGCACTTGAACCCTTGCAATCTCAGCACCCAACGTCGTGATCTGCATGATGTGTATGCTCCATATTGAACATCCAAGCCAATGATACATGGGCACAGTGTACCTCTGATGAAGTGAACTCAATATATGGCCGGAACTTAACAGTTCACACCACTGCGAGGCATTCCCATTCCTGGACAGTATAGTTCTTTTCAGCTGCGATGAGGGTTCTGCTGATAAATGACACTGGCTTCAGTTGGCCTTCAGGTGCCACTGGCGTTTGTCTCATCACGAATGGTCTGTTCGGGTGGGACAGCAGCACGGCTACCTCTGCTGCCAGCGTTGACTCTCGAATGTCGTCTGTAGCTCAGAACCCCAAACCGAATGCGCTCCTTTCTTGAGAACTACCAGGGCCTTGGTCTTGTTGAAGAACCAGGGGTAAAGTTTCTGTAGTACTGCACCGAGCCCAAAAAGACTTGGAGGTCCTTAACCGTTTGGGGGGAGACTGCAGCGGTGGCGTAGAGGTAGAACACCCGTGCAAGAGGTCCGTGGTTCGAATCCCGGTGCCGCGCAATTTTCCACCGGATTAAAAAAAAATCCGCGTGTTGATAAAATTGCATAAACAGGCCTGGAGTGTGGCCTGATCCCGGTGACCAGAACCGGTAACACACTCCCTCACCAGAGCAGGATTGGCCACCCTGGTGCAGTACTTGGCCACAACCTCCTATATGAACGCAACAATCAAACCCCGGCCCTCAGTCCCCAGCAGCTGCGAAGAAACTGACCACGGCGGCGGTCAGACCTGCGACGCTGCAGAGGGTGCTAAGAATCCCTGGCTCCGGACAGGCCGCCATTGGAATATGAACCTGGCAACGTTTAACGCTAGAACGTTATCTAGTGAGGCAAGTCTAGCAGTGCTATTGGAGGAATTAGAGGGCAGTAAATGGGATATAATAGGGCTCAGTGAAGTTAGGAGGCCAAAAGAAGCATATACAGTGCTAAAAAGCGGGCACGTCCTCTGCTACCGGGGCTTAGCGGAGAGACAAGAACTAGGAGTCGGATTCCTGATTAATAAGAACATAGCTGGTAACATACATGAACTCTATAGCATTAACGAGAGGGTGGCAGGTCTTGTTGTGAAACTTAATAACAGGTACAAAATGAAGGTTATACAGGTCTACGCCCCTACATTCAGTCATGATGACCAGGAAGTCGAAAGCTTCTATGAAGACGTGGAATCGGCGATGGGTAAAGTCAAAACAAAATACAGTATACTGATGGGCGACTTCAATGCCAAGGTGGGCAAGAAGCAGGCTGGAGACAAGGCAGTGGGGGAATATGGCATAGGCACTAGGAATAGCAGGGGAGAGTTATTAGTAGAGTTTGCGGAACAGAATAATATGCGGATAATGAATACCTTCTTCCGCAAGCGAGATAGCCGAAAGTGGACGTGGAGGAGCCCGAACGGCGAGACTAGAAATGAAATAGACTTCATACTCTGCGCTAACCCTGGCATCATACAAGATGTGGACGTGCTCAGCAAGGTGCGCTGCAGTGACCATAGGATGGTAAGAACTCGAATTAGCCTAGACCTGAGGAGGGAACGGAAGAAACTGGTGCATAAGAAGCCGATCAATGAGTTAGCGCTAAGAGGGAAAATAGAGGAATTCCGGATCAAGCTACAGAACAGGTATTCGGCTTTAACTCAGGAAGAGGACCTTAGTGTTGAAGCAATGAACGACAATCTTGTAGGCATCATTAAGGAGTGTGCAATAGAAGTCGGTGGTAACTCCGTTAGACAGGATACCAGTAAGCTATCGCAGGAGACGAAAGATCTGATCAAGAAACGCCAATGTATGAAAGCCTCTAACCCTACAGCTAGAATAGAACTGGCAGAACTTTCGAAGTTAATCAACAAGCGTAAGACAGCTGACATAAGGAAGTATAATATGGATAGAATTGAACATGCTCTCAGGAACGGAGGAAGCCTAAAAGCAGTGAAGAAGAAACTAGGAATTGGCAAGAATCAGATGTATGCGTTAAGAGACAAAGCCGGCAATATCATTACTAGTGTGGATGAGATAGTTCAAGTGGCTGAGAAGTTCTATAGAGATGTATACAGTACCAGTGGCACCCATGACGATAATGGAAGAGAGAATAGTCTAGAGGAATTCGAAATCCCACAGGTAACACCGGAAGAAGTAAAGAAAGCCTTGGGAGCTATGCAAAGGGGGAACGCAGCTGGGGAGGATCAGGTAACAGCAGATTTGTTGAAGGATGGTGGGCAGATTGTTCTAGAGAAACTGGCCACCCTGTATACGCAATGCCTCAGGACTTCGAGCGTACCGGAATCTTGGAAAAACGCTAATGTAATCCTAATCCATAAGAAAGGGGACGCCAAAGACTTGAAAAATTATAGACCGATCAGTTTACTGTCCGTTGCCTACAAAGTATTTACTAAGGTAATTGCAAATAGAATCAGGAACACCTTAGACTTCCGTCAACCAAAGGACCAGGCAGGATTCCGTAAAGGCTACTCAACAGTAGACCATATTCACACTATCAATCAGGTGATAGAAAAATGTGCGGAATATAACCAACCTTTATATTGTCACGTGGTAGTGACGGCGAAGAAAGAAGCAGTACGGTGGAATACAAAACTAGCTTTTTATTGGGCGAACCTGTGCCCACAAAACAGGCTACACTTATAGCACAACGAAAGCGGCAAACACAGTCGGCGATCGTCGAAAATCTGATCAGCGGGTCAAGCGCGTCGGCTTTTATACAGCAATCATCGAATGTTCCAGATTAAACGTTGGGACCCGCATGCCTTCTAAAATGTTCTACACCATTCGTGTCAAGCGATGAAATCAGATAACACAACGTTCGGCGACAACAGACAGCGGGTAGAAGCATCGATAACTTTCCAGAAACTTCGGATACATACAGGCGCGTCCCGCGCTGTGCGATAACATTTGTTCGGCGGCAAAACTTGTCGCCCGATAGAGACAAGTACACGTGTCAATACCCCCCTCTTAAAAAGCATCGACCCGATGCTGCAAACAAATCAAAGTAATAAGTAAGCACTCATAGCAAAGAATAAAGCAAAATAAGGAAAGTTCGTTAGCGTCCGTAAAATGGTTTCAGACGCACCACGTGGACCACTTCAGGTCGTGCGCGACGTCGCTGTGAATGCGAAATGCCGTCTGGCACGACCTCATAGTCCAGTGCGCCAATACGTCGGATGACCTTGTAGGGTCCGAAATAGCGTCGCAATAGTTTCTCACTCAGTCCCCGTCGGCGTATCGGGGTCCATACCCAAACACGGTCGCCGGGCTGGTACTCGACGAAGCGTCGTCGGAGATTGTAGTGTCGGCTGTCGGTCCTCTGCTGGTTCTTGATTCGCAGGCGGGCGAGCTGTCGGGCTTCTTCGGCGCGCTGGAGATAGGCAGCGACGTCAAGATTCTCTTCGTCCGTTACGTGCGGCAGCATGGCGTCGAGCGTCGTCGTCGGGTCCCTGCCGTAAACCAACTTGAACGGCGTGATCTGTGTTGTTTCTTGCACCGCCGTGTTATAAGCGAATGTTACGTACGGCAGGACGGCATCCCAGGTCTTGTGTTCGACGTCGACGTACATCGCTAGCATGTCGGCGAGGGTCTTATTCAGCCGCTCCGTAAGACCATTCGTCTGCGGGTGGTAAGCCGTTGTCCTCCTGTGCCTTGTCTGACTGTATTTCAGAATGGCTTGGGTGAGCTCCGCTGTAAAGGCCGTTCCTCGGTCGGTGATGAGGACTTCTGGGGCGCCATGTCGCAGCAGGATGTTTTCGACAAAGAATTTCGCCACTTCGGCTGCGCTACCTTTCGGCAGTGCTTTTGTTTCAGCGAAGCGGGTGAGGTAGTCCGTCGCCACGACGATCCACTTATTTCCGGTTATTGACGTCGGAAAGGGTCCCAGCAGGTCCATCCCGATCTGCTGGAATGGTCGGCAAGGAGGCTCGATTGGCTGTAGTAATCCGGCTGGCCTTGTCGGCGGTGTCTTGCGTCGCTGACAGTCTCGGCATGTTCTGACATAACGGGTGACGTCGGCGGTCAGGCGCGGCCAATAATACTTTTCTTGTATCCTCGATAGTGTCCGGGAAAATCCGAGGTGTCCAGCGGTCGGATCGTCATGTAGGGCATGCAATACTTCTGGACGAAGTCCTGACGGGACAACAAGAAGGTAATTGGCGCGGACTGGCGAGAAGTTCTTCTTCACGAGTAGACTGTCTTGAAGCGTGAAGGAAGATAATCCGCGCTTAAATGCCCTGGGGACAACGTCGGTGTGCCCTTCCAAATAATCGACGAGGCCTTTAAGTTCCGGGTCCGCTCGTTGTTGTTCAGCGAAGTCTTCCGCGCTTATTATTCCAAGGAAGGCGTCGTCATCCTCGTCATCTCGCGGCGGCGGGTCAATGGGGGCGCGTGATAGGCAATCGGCGTCTGAGTGTTTTCGTCCGGACTTGTATGTTACAGTGATGTCGTATTCTTGTAGTCTGAGGCTCCACCGTGCCAGCCGTCCTGAGGGATCCTTTAAATTCGCTAGCCAACACAAGGCGTGATGGTCGCTGACGACTTTGAATGGCCTGCCATATAGGTAAGGGCGAAATTTCGCTGTAGCCCAAACGATGGCGAGGCATTCCTTTTCGGTTGTAGAATAATTGCCTTCCGCTTTTGACAACGACCGGCTAGCGTAAGCTATCACGTGTTCATGTCCATCTTTTCTCTGGACCAGGACGGCGCCGAGGCCTAGGCTACTGGCGTCAGTGTGGATTTCGGTATCTGCGTGCTCGTCGAAGTGCGCAAGTACGGGCGGCGACTGCATGCGTCGTTTGAGTTCTTGAAATGCCTCGGCCTGCGGCGTTTCCCACTTGAACTCAACATCACATTTAGTTAGACGTGTCAACGGCTCGGCGATGCGTGAAAAGTCCTTGACAAAGCGCCTGTAGTAGGCACACATGCCAAGGAATCTACGCACTGCCTTCTTGTCGGTGGGCTGCGGGAACTTTGCGATGGCAGCTGTTTTCTGGGGGTCGGGGCGTACTCCGGATTTACTGATGACGTGGCCTAGGAACAAAAGCTCGTCGTAAGCGAAGCGGCATTTTTCTGGCTTCAGAGTGAGCCCTGATGACTTGATGGCCTCTAGTACTGTGGCAAGCCGCCTAAGGTGATCGTCGAAATTTCCGGCGAATACAACGACGTCATCCAAGTATACGAGACAGGTCTGCCACTTCAATCCTGCTAAAACCGTGTCCATCACGCGCTGGAACGTTGCAGGCGCCGAGCACAGTCCGAATGGCATAACCTTGAACTCGTAGAGGCCGTCTGGGGTGATGAAGGCGGTCTTTTCGCGATCTCTTTCGTCGACTTCTATTTGCCAATAGCCAGACTTTAGGTCCATGGACGAGAAGTATTTAGCGTTGCAGAGCCGATCCAATGCGTCGTCTATCCGTGGGAGGGGGTATACGTCCTTCTTCGTGATCTTGTTCAGGCGACGATAATCGACGCAGAAACGTAGGGTTCCGTCCTTTTTCTTTACCAGAACAACAGGGGATGCCCACGGGCTTTTCGACGGCTGGATGATGTCGTCGCGCAGCATTTCGTCGACTTGTTCTCTTATAGCTTCACGTTCTCGCGCCGAAACTCGGTAAGGGCTCTGACGGAGTGGGCGAGCGCATTCCTCGGTGATTATGCGATGCTTGGCGACTGGTGTTTGTCGAAGCCTCGATGACGTCGAAAAGCAGCTTTTGTATCGTCGGAGCAGACTTCTGAGCTGCTGTTGCTTATTCATAGGGAGATTTGGATTAATGTCGTAGTCTGGTTCGGGAACCATGGTCGTCGGGGTAGATGCGGCGGAATCCGAGAGGACAAACGCATTACTTGTTTCCAGAATTTCCTCGATGTACGCGATCGTCGTGCCCTTGTTGATGTGCTTGAACTCCTGGCTGAAGTTTGTCAGCAACACTTCAGTTTTCCCTCCATGCAGTCGAGCGATCCCTCTTGCGACGCAAATTTCATGGTCTAGCAGTAGACGTTGGTCGCCTTCGATGACGCCTTCTACGTCAGCGGGTGTTTCGGTGCTGACCGAAATAACGATGCTGCAGCGAGGCGGGACGCTCACTTGATCTTCGAGCACACTCAAGGCGTGGTGACTACGAGGGTTCTCCGGCGGCATTCCTTTATCTTCCGACAGCGTTACTGACTTCGACTTCAGGTTGATGATTGCGCCGTGTTGGTCCAGGAAGTCCATACCGAGAATGACGTCTCGTGAACACTGTTGGAGGATAACGAAGGTGGCAGGGTAAGTCCGGTCATGAATGGTTATTCTTGCCGTGCAGATCCCAGTCGGCGTGATGAGGTGTCCTCCAGCGGTGCGAATCTGAGGGCCTTCCCATGCGGTCTTAACTTTCTTCAACTGGGCGGCGATGTGTCCACTCATTACGGAGTAATCGGCCCCTGTGTCGACTAAGGCAGTGACTGCGTGGCCGTCGAGAAGCACGTCGAGGTCGGTGGTTCTTTGTCTGGCGTTGCAGTTGGGTCTTGGCGTCGGATCACGGCTGCGTCGTGTTGAACTGAAGCGGGAACGTCGCGTCGTCAAGTCGTCTTTCGTCGGTGTAGTCTTGGCTTCCCGACTTCTTCGGGACAGCGGCGTGTCGTCTTTAGGTCGTCGAGATGGTTTCTTCGTCGTCTTCGTCGGCGGCGGAGGATCTTCGTCAGTTCGACGAACAGCAACCGCACCTCCATCGGTTGCTGCTTTTAGTTTTCCGGGTATGGGCTCGCAGAGCGGCCCCGGGCTGGGCCAGTGTATGAACGGCGCTTTGGCGACTGGTAGCGGCCTGGTGACGGCGAACGGGACGGTCGTCGAGAGTTCCACTGAGTGGCGGCTAGGTAATCGGCAATGTCACGTGGGCGCTCCCCAAGCTGTGGACGCGGCGCGTTGACGGCGAACCCTCTCAGTCCCATGTCGCGGTATGGGCATCGGCGGTACACATGGCCGGCTTCTCCGCAGTGATAGCAGAGCGGGCGGTGGTCGGGGGCTCGCCAAATGTCCGTCTTCCTCGCATAGGTGCGCTGGGCGACGGGTGGACGCGCTGGCGGCGGCGGCTGTGGACGACGGAATTGCGGTGTTGCAGGACCTTGGCGCGGTCGCGCAGGGGGGCCTTGACGGCGGGCGACGGCGGCGGCGTAGGTCATTGCTTCCGGCTGCGGTGGTTCTGATTGCACCTCAGGAACTCCAAGGGATCGGTGCACCTCTTCCTTCACGATGTCGGCGATAGAGGCCACTTGAGGCTGCGACGAAGGCAAGACCTTGCGCAGTTCTTCGCGCACAATGGCCCTGATGGTCTCGCGCAGATCGTCCGTGGCCAGTGATTGAATTCCTGCGTAGTGGGTAGAGCTTGTGCGGCGGTCGAATTGCCGGTTCCGCATTTCGAGTGTCTTCTCAATGCCGGTGGCCTCGCGAAGGAACTCTGCTACGGTCGTCGGTGGGTTTCGTACCATTGCGCCGAAAAGTTCTTCCTTCACACCACGCATGAGTAGGCGTACTTTCTTTTCCTCGGCCATATCCGGGTCGGCGTGGCGGAACAGACGGCTCATTTCTTCCGTAAAGATGGCAACGTTCTCATTTGGTAGCTGCACTCGGGCGTCCAGCATAGCTTCGGCCCTTTCCTTGCGCACGACACTTGTAAAGGTGCGCAGGAAGCCGCTACGGAACAGGTCCCACGTTGTCAAGGTCGACTCCCTGTTCTCAAACCAAGTTCTGGCGGCGTCTTCTAAGGCGAAGTAGACATGCCGCAGCTTGTCGTCGGAGTCCCAGTTGTTGAATGTCGCGATCCGTTCGTAGGTTTCCAGCCATGATTCCGGGTCTTCGAATGTTGAACCGCGGAACGTTGGAGGCTCCCTGGGCTGCTGCAGCACGATGGGGGACGCTGGGGCTGCCATTGGGGTTTCCGTGGCCACAATATTCTTGGTCTTCTCAGGTAGAAGTCCGTGCTCCGGGGGCAGCTGTTGAATACGGCGGCTTGCTCGATGTTCCGGGACGGCGCTGGTGTTGTCTTTGCGGTCCGGGCTTGTATTACGGCTTGTCGGGGGCGTCCGGTACATGGACGTAAAGCACCTCCACCAGATGTCACGTGGTAGTGACGGCGAAGAAAGAAGCAGTACGGTGGAATACAAAACTAGCTTTTTATTGGGCGAACCTGTGCCCACAAAACAGGCTACACTTATAGCACAACGAAAGCGGCAAACACAGTCGGCGATCGTCGAAAATCTGATCAGCGGGTCAAGCGCGTCGGCTTTTATACAGCAATCATCGAATGTTCCAGATTAAACGTTGGGACCCGCATGCCTTCTAAAATGTTCTACACCATTCGTGTCAAGCGATGAAATCAGATAACACAACGTTCGGCGACAACAGACAGCGGGTAGAAGCATCGATAACTTTCCAGAAACTTCGGATACATACAGGCGCGTCCCGCGCTGTGCGATAACATTTGTTCGGCGGCAAAACTTGTCGCCCGATAGAGACAAGTACACGTGTCAATATATAGCTTTCATTGATTACGAGAAAGCGTTTGATTCAGTCGAAACCTCAGCAGTCATGGAGGCATTGCGGAATCAGGGTGTAGACGAGCCGTATGTAAAAATACTGAAAGATATCTATAGCGGCTCCACAGCCACTGTACTCCTCCATAAAGAAAGCAACAAAATCCCAATAAAGAAAGGCGTCAGGCAGGGAGATACGATCTCTCCGATGCTATTCACAGCGTGTTTACAGGAGGTATTCAGAGACCTGGATTGGGAAGAATTGGGGATAAGAGTTAATGGAGAATACCTTAGTAACTTGCGATTCGCTGATGATATTACCTTGCTTAGTAACTCAGGGGACCAACTGCAATGCATGCTCACTGACCTGGAGAGGCAAAGCCGAAGGGTGGGTCTAAAAATTATTCTGCAGAAAACTAAAGTAATGTTTAGCAGTCTCGGAAGAGAACAGCAGTTTACGATAGGTAGCGAGGCACTGGCAGTGGTAAGGGAATACATCTACTTAGGACAGGTAGTGACTGCGGATCCGGATCATGAGACTGAAATAATCAGAAGAATAAGAATGGGCTGGGGTGCGTTTGGCAGGCACTCTCAGATCATGAACAGCAGGTTGCCATTATCCCTCAAGAGAAAAGTTTATAACAGCTGTGTGTTACCAGTACTCACGTACGGGGCAGAAACCTGGAGGCTTACGAAAAGAGTTCTACTTAAATTGAGGACGACGCAACGAGCTATGGGAAGAAGAATAATAGGTGTAACGTTAAAGGATAAGAAAAGAGCAGATTGGGTGAGGGAACAAACGCGAGTTAATGATATCTTAGTTGAAATCAAGAAAAAGAAATGGGCATGGGCAGGACACGTAATGAGGAGGGAAGATAACCGATGGTCATTAAGAGTTACGGAATGGATTCCAAGGGAAGGAAAGCGTAGCAGAGGGCGGCAGAAAGTTAGGTGGGCGGATGGGATTAAGAAGTTTGCAGGGACAACATGGCCACAATTAGTACATGACCGGGGTTGTTGGAGAAGTATGGGAGAGGCCTTTGCCCTGCAGTAGGCGTAACCAGGCTGATGATGATGATGATGATGATGATGATGATGATGAACCGTTTGGGGACGTAGAACTTCTCAAACGGCTTGCACCTTGTGCGGATTAGGTTTATATTTGCCTGGGTATGCGTACAATAAACTTCAATGCTTGTTTGCCGGATGCCACTTTGCTGGGATTAGTTGTCAGTCCATCTTAACAAAGAGGAGCGCGAAACAGACGTGGACGAGGAAAGAAACGACAACCTGAATTGAAACTGGATCAGAGCTGTTGGTCCAATTGTACGCAGTATTTCAGCAATATGTTGCACACAAGGGCGCCCATGGACTGGAGCTGGGCTCAACGAGATCTTGGTCCAGCAAATACTGGATGCACCCATCAAGCCTCTCTCTCTTCTGACTTTTAAATGGGCGCAGCTTGCAGATAATTGGATGGTGGCTGCCTGTGTCTGTTTTGTGACCAACCAGGGATGTGCAACCTGGGTAAACTGTTAATACATGGTCAGACGTTCAAGGACTTCACTCAGTTTTCTCCTCTGCTCCTTGTGAAGCCTCCCAAGATTACACTCAACACTCTCGGTGGTACCGTGGCATAAATCCTGCACATTTTCAGTAAAAAGTGCCTGAAGGGAGCTGGCCACATATTCATCGAGCTATTTATATTCGTAGCACATTTCACAACTGTCTCAGAAATTGGAAGACCTTGCTGTCCAGCGCCTGATGCATGTGTGAGCCTTCGTGCCTTGTGAAGCCTAATTACCTTATATGTTTAATAGTGCAGTGACCATCCGCCAACGGCCCATGTGCAGAGAAATTCCAGCCACCTCAAGAATACCCCGTCCAAGGAAAACATCGAGGCACAGCTCTGGCAAAAGAAAGCACAGATTGTGCAGTTTGTGACTATAGCCATGAGCAAGCCTCAGAGTTCGTGTTTCTTCCCTGAAGGTAGCACCAGAGCTGTGATGGCCCTCCTGCTTAGTGAGCTGACGTTCGCTACGGTGTCCATGAAGGCATAAAGGACACTGTCATCAATCAGCAGTTCAATCAATGGTTCTTTACTCCCGTCTGTTGCAAGCACTTGTAGGGACGTTGCGCAGCCTTCGGCCAGAGAAACGGCTACGCTCGTCCGTTTCTCGGGCAATCTACTTGCAGTTGTCCCGGTGAGTTGCAGCTAAAACAGCGGGATTGAGATGGCGTGCTGTTGCAGTAACGGACTGACGCGCAAAATGAGCAAAACCGCCACAACGCCGACACGCGGCACCGTGGTTTGGTGGCTCGCATCTTGGAATTCCTTACTCTGATTTTCTTTCGAGTTGTTTCTGTTGCTGCGGGGCCGAACTGTAGTTACCACGTGGATCTGGCGCGCGAGCGAGCTGCGCTGATGGGGGTTTGCACTCTGGGGCCCAAGCGTCGAGCGTCGCCGACGGCGGATCCAGCTCAGGACGGGAAGCCAACACCACCCAGGCTGCAGCTGCCACTCTGCGCTGGGGAGATGCGGTTGGTGGCTGCACTGGTGTGCACAGACGAGTCGACGAAGGCTAGGTCAGCTGCTGCTTATGCTATTCGCGGTGGTGATGCGTAGAGCAGGCGATCTGCAACGCGCGGTGTATGATAGAACCATGGCCTCCTCAGCCGTTTCTTTCAGATTTGCGAAGGTAATGCTGGCTGTCAAGAGTTCGAAGATTGGATGGATTGGTCGTCGTACACGTCACACATTTTTCCCTTTTCTTGCTCTACCCTTTTTCACTTCCCACCCTCTCTCCCCCAGGGGTTGCAGAATCTAGCGTCATTTCCTTCTTTAGATCACCGCTACTATACACCTACCTCCTCAGCGTCCGAGACCGGCTCCGCTATGCGATCAGAATATGTGGCTAGGACGTGGATCAATTACTTGAGGTTTTCCGCCGGATGCTCCGTGGGCTGATCCAACGCTGCCTTCAGTTTAAACTTGTAGTCGACGTGGGTAAACTCGGCCGTAAATTCTGACGCGAAGTCATGCCAGTCCGAATCAGGTTTGAGTACTCGCCCGAAAATCGCCACCATCGTTTGGCGGACCCTTCCAACACTGATGGAAGCAGCTTCAAGTGGCCGTCGCTATGAATCCCACAAATGTCACAATACACGGAGTATCTCTCCAGAAACTCCTGCGGCGAGTGGGCGTCTTGGTGGCCACCGAAATTCGGCTTCGAGACGAGAGTGCCTTTGATGTTGAGTGCTATCCCCTCGTCGGCTACCCCGGCTGTCGCGTTATGTCTAACTGTGCCACCGAGCGGCGAAGTGCGCAGAATTTCGGTTATTTCAGCCGCAAGTCTCTCCATTTGCAATAGAGTCCCATTCGTGGAAGCCAACAGTTGTTGGACGATTGAAGCCGGGATCAGAGGCGGGACCACTGCTGGCTTGTGTTGTATAGGCGAGTCGTGCTCTTCCATGATGCATCCGGCCGGACGAGCCCGAACTTGTCAGAAATGTTTATTTAGTCCGGCGGGATCGCGGGATTAGCCACTCACACAGACCGAGTCCCGTTCCACCGCACCGCACGAGGCTCGCTTCGCCGAGGCCACTTCCTCGCGAAGCGACTTTCTTCGCCAGCCGCAACGTCCGCCGTCCCTCGCTATGGTTCGAAGGGGATGGATAAGGCGCTAATGAGCGATAACGGCTTATAATGATCGGAACGTCATCAGCGCACCTGGCGCAGCCACCTGCAGTAGTTTGCTTGCGTCATGAATTCACTTTGCGCCGCCGTCCGCAACACTTTCACCGCAGCGCTGTCGTTTATACTGACCGGATCAAGTTTCATAACATTGATAATGACACCGGGCTGCGTGGAGATGAACAAGTGGCACCATGCTTACGCATACTTAGACAACTCCCGAAGGAGTTTCTGCGTGAATTTTTTATTGATGCGCAAGCATGAAATGGTCCATTGAGCGAAAAAGCCGGCGTCTGTAATGGTGAGACAGCGCCTGAATTCCCATTGGCTGAGACACCACGTCACGAGCGCGCCTCGACGCAAGAAGAGCAGGCGAAACTGAACAGTGATAGCGCGCCAGGTCTTGCGTGAGGTGAGAGGGCATCGCCGCGACGTGTGTCTTCCTTCCCCTCAGCTTAGCCGCTACGCGCACCTACCGGCATTGGTGGCCGCTTCTGCTTCGTCGGTCTCTCTTGCGCGGACGAAGTAAGGGAGCGCGAGAACGCAGGAAAACGAGCGGTGAGGCCGGCGGCGAACGAAATCCATCATCGTCGTCAAGACTCCCACAACACGGCGGGCGGAATGAGCAGTGGCGATGCGCTATGGGGCAGCACGAAGCGATTCGAAAGCAGCGGATCGTCATGCAAAGCGATCGACTCAAGCGGCAAGAGGACCAAGCCGTTCGACAACGCGAGGCCGAAGCAAAGCTTTGCAAACGGCAGGAGGCAGAGGCGACGCGCAAGATACGCGGAGAGGAAGCCGAAGTAAGATGCGTGGGTGCACCAAGCGGCCACAAACCGATTCGTCAAAGCGTACATCAAGAATTCGTTCGGCACCGCGTGTAGTGTGTGCGACAGATTGTGATTTGCTTACGATATGGCCAAGGCACCGGAGAAGACGCATTGCCTCCTGGAACAACGCTTCCCAGGTCGCAACGTCACGTCATTCAGACTCAGCTGTCGCACATGTCTCACGTCGCTGAATGATTACAAGATACCCAACGTCTCCCAAGGCACCAGTTTAACCGTAGAGCTCGATTACATACCCCGCAGCAAAACATGAAAACATTACTCGCAGCGCAAGACTCGAAGGGCCGCTAAGCGGCGTTTAACTGGACATATATGATTTCGCATTCACAACTCATAAATGCTTAGGTGCCCTCGGATTTTACAGCGAAGCTGTAAGTTCGTCAGGATTTTTCGTCGGCTTGTGCTTACCCCAAAAAAAAAAAAGAAATATCGCAGTTCCGCCAGAAAGGCGAAGCACCGATTGCGATAGCAAATGAGTTGATAGGTACACGAAGTAAGAATAGTAGTTTTATCGGCCGTATAAACTTGTAAACGTTCGCTTACTAATTAAATTAACAAAGATTCAATGTGTAAGCGTGACTCAACGAGGATGTTAGAAAGGAACAGACACACAAAGACAGTCCTGTCTTTGGAGTCCTGCTTCTTTCTACGTCCTTGTTCAGTCACGCTTACACATTCTATCATGGATTTAAACCAATTAACCCGCCAACGTGTTACGTCTTTTGTAAATTAACCAGCACAGTGTCACGCGCGCACAGGTAAACATGAAAACATCTCGCTCGATGAGCGCGGGAACTCGCTGTCAAAATTCTGGATTGAGAAATCGCGCTATAGCAGCAAGCGAATTGACCTTCATGCATCTCTCGCTTCAACGCGAACAAAACATCGAAAGTACAGCGCATACGAAGCTACCGGCAGTCGGTTTGAAGATGGGGCCCGCGCGGGCGCGCACTTTTGGTCGCGTCGCAGATCGCTTTCAAGACACACGGACGCCGGCAACGCGTCCCTACGGCGTTCGCAAAGGCGTCTACTATATACGGCGTCCGCGATTCACGTGGCCAACGCAGTAGTAGACTTTCAAGAGATAAAGCGCCAACGGTGACAGCACACTAAGAAGGAACAAAGACAGGACAAGACACTAATTCTCATGTCTTTGTTCCTTCTTAGTGTGTTGTCACTGTTGGCGCTTCATCTTTTGAAAGCTATGCACCAACTAGCCCCACAACGTGTTTTACTTCAGTATAGTAGACGCCGCGGTTGCCTCCACTCTGTACGGAGCGGCGGGAGAGGACATCGAGGCACCAAAGAGCACCCTCCTCCCTCGCCTCACCCTCCTGCCTCGCGCGCGACAAAAAAAGGGCGCGTATCCGGGCCGCGTTCTACCGCGTTCCTCACTCGCGCACGCGAGATTGAACCGCGTTCGCCGGCTCTCCGTCACACGCTTTCACTCATACGGAACCTCACGGCGACGGCAAAAATGCACCTGGAGTGCCGATATAATTGATATCGCAATAAAATAGTACCGCCATCCAGCGGCCGCGGACACTCAGACAGCAAACGGCAGCTGGAAATGGCGACGTACGAGCTAACGCCGCTAGACAGAGCGCACCTTCATTTGGCGGCGTGTGGATTGACGTCAGTCGGCGTAGCCCAATGGCAGATGGCGGGGGCCTTCTCATGGAGAAGTAGCCTAGCAACGGATTTTAGTGTCGTTGAGGCAGCGCCATGGGGAGGCCGCGTATACGTAGGTCTGCCGAAGAGCAGCGTGAGCACGAACGACGGCAGAAGGAAAAGAAACGGCAGTACAACCAGCAGCGGCGTGCTGCCAGACTCGAGGAACTTCGTGCGCAAGGCGCCGAGCGCATGCGCAAAGCCCGGCAGGACCCGAATTTCCGTGCCAGAGAAGCAGAGCGCAAGCGACGAGTACGCAAAGACGACGAAGAGCGACGACAAGCAGACAACGCCGCGAAGCGACAGAGGTACCACGCCAACAAGTTGGCCAAATCGAAGAGGATCAAACCCAAATCCAAGCGCCAGTTCATGGATGACGAATATGTCGCCCCAGCCTCTCGGGCCTTCTTCATGACGGACCATGTCGAGACCCGATGGACCAGATCCCGAGCAAAGAGTCGGTCGGCTGTTTCCTCCGGTGAGTCCCTCGATCACGCGCGATGCACGCTACAACCTCAGTCGCTACAGCACCGTGCTCGCTGTAGCGCGGTGCGTAAGCGAAGATGCTCGCGCCTTCCTGAGGTGCGCGTTTGCGCTTTAACGAAAGAAAGAGCGAGACTAAAGAAATTGCCGTGGTTGAACGCGGTTAAACCAAGTTTGTCGAGCGATGGGACGGTTTTGCTTGCTTTGGGAAAGGGCACAGACGCTGTTTCGGCGCGGCAGCAGCAGCGAGCGAACTATGCGTCGAAAGCACAACGTATACGAAACTACCAGCACACTGCGCGCTTTGTACTCATTGCAGATCGCTTTCAAGACATGGGCGCTCACGTGGCGCACGTAGCAGCAGCCGGTAGTGGCAGGCTAAGTCCAAATTTGACCTTGGCTGAGCTTGAAGGTCAGAGTTACGGAACCAGGCGTTTTCTCGGTTTGCACATGGGGTAACTATCGTTCAAAAAATCCGCCTCCATTACACCCTGTGCTTGACTAACGTCGGCAACATGTTCGCTGTACAGCCACTGTCACAGAGTGGAATGGAGGCGTATTTTTATTATTTATTGATGCGAATGCGTCAGATGGCCCATTGAGCGAAAAAGTCCGCGCTTGTCGTCTGTTGCAGCGAAACGGCGGGTAAGTTCCCATTGGCTGCAACGCCACGTTGCGAGCGCGCCCCGGCCGACAAAACAGAGCAGGCGAAAGGGAACACCGGGTGATAGTGATGATAGTGATCTAAAGAAAGGAAAGACGCTTGGTTCCGCAAACACCGGACGGACGCTAGCGCGCCAGGTGTTGCGTGGGGGGAGAGGGCATCGCCGCGACGACACGTTACCCTCGCTCTCGGAAGCCCGTGTCATCCGCGCGTCCCTTGTCCGCGCAAGCTCTGGCGCTGCGTTCCAGCTGCGCGTCTCGTTAAGGCCGAATCAAAACGCGCCAAGCGTCTCAACGCGCTCGCTTTGCCCGCAAGCACTTCGTAACTCGAAGGACCGCTCATCGGCGTTCAATGGGACACTAACGCTTTCGCATACACAACTCATAAGTGCTTAGATCCTCGGATATCTTATTTATTACAGCGAAGCTGTTTACCTCTACCAGCCGGCGATTCTCTCGTGGCGGTCCACAGAAAACTTGGCTTTGTAGATATCGCCGATTTCGCCCAAGAGAACACATGTAGCGCACGCGCACACGGGCGGCATGGTGTCACCGTGCGTGATGGATCGTGGCAAGGGGCAGTCGCCGAACAACGGGTTGGCGCTGCTATAAGGTTCCTGCGTCGAAGGGAGTGGCGTTAGTGCGAGGTGCATCTGAATACGTGTGTCTCGGTTCACGTATAAAACCACACATCGTATATGTAACGTGTGCACGCGGTTTAGTTAGAACATGAGCTATGCGTAGGCCACGCAAAGTAAGAACTGCCGAGGAGCAACGGGAATACGATGCGCGTAGAAAGGAGCAATACAGGCTCTCGAAGCAACGTCGTAGGCAAAACCCTTCGAACCAAGAGGCCGAGCATCGGGCGAGAGTCAAAGAAGCGCACCGCAAAAGACGCACTCGCTCGAGCTGAGACGAGAAGCGGTGAGCGAGGCGAAAACACCGCGAGTACCACGCCTACAAGATTGCCACATTCGAGGGACCGACTTCAAAATTCAAGCGCAAGTTCCTCGGTGGCCGCGACGACTTGTCGCGCATCTCCGCCGTAAAGAAGGTCGCAAAGAAACGCAGTGTCCTCGACGTCCTCGCTCGTGCGTTCCCTGGAGACGCCGTGTCTGATTTCGAGGTGTGCGGTACCTGCAAGGATTCTCTACTAGAAGGTAAACTGCCCTCTCCGTTCCAAGACTCGCGGATACTCGGTATACCCTCCTATTCCGCCGCATCTGTCCCCGCTGAACGTTGTCCAAGAACGGCTAGGCTAAGTGGAGGGTAACAGCGTCGCTTGCAATCCACCTTTACAGAGTGGATTGGGCCTTCAAATTTTTTCTTACTTAATTATTATAGCGAAGCTGTATTTGCCTGCTTTTCCAGGTTTGGCGTGGCTGGCTACCAAAACAGGTTAATTTAAGGGAAGGCTGTTGTCACAGTCTTGTCTATATATATATATATATATATATACACACTAGGGGGTTTGATCAACCTCATATTATTGGCATGAAGGAAGACAGAAATGAGTGGAAGTTTATTCCTTCTCTACATAATCTCCTCCCAAGGTCACGCACTTCTGCCAACGATGGATGATCTGCTACAGGCCGTCGCAGTAGAATTCCTTTTTTTGAGAGTTCAGAAAGAGCTCGACTTGAACGAACACTTCTCCGTCGTCCCGAAAATTTTTCGCGCGTTGGGTGCTCTTCATGCGAGGGAAGAGGAAGAAGTCACTTGGTGCGAGGTCAGATTAATATGGCGGGCAAAATTTCATAGCAAGGAGGCTGCATGTGTCGCCGTCACTTGTGCTGAGTGAGCCGGTGCATTGTCAGGAGCAGACGGACGCCTTGCGTGAGCTGTCCTCTGCGCTTCGCCTTGATAGCACCTCGCAGTTTGGTGAGAAGCTCGCAGTAATACTTTCCTGTAATAGTTTGGCCTTTGCAGACATAATCTCTGTGATGAGAACCACGGCAGTCCCAAAAGACGCTCAGCGTGACCTTGCCTAATGGCGGCACAACTTTCGTCTTTTCTGGCCCGTGTGAGCTTTTCTTCCATTGTTGGCTTTGTAGTTTAGTTTCCGGGTCATAACTGTACTCCCAACACTCACCCACGGTTATCAGGCGATCAAAAAAGTCGCGAGACTCGCTCTCTCAAAGCTTCAACAATTTTTGCGGCTGTTTCCTTCCGCAAGTCTTTTTGCAGCAAAGGTGGAACCCAGCGCGCGCCAACTTTCGTCATGTGCAGGTTGATGTGAAGTGTTGTTGTGCTCAGAGCCTGCACTCACGTTAACCTGTTCTACTAGTTATTCAACAGTTGTCCGCCGGTCTGCGAGCACTAGAGCCTTCACTTGCGCACCAATCTGTAGTGCATGGAGCGACAGGTGGCCGCTTTGTTCTTCGTCGTTCAGGCTTGTTTGACCGCACGGAAATCGTCTGCTTTGTTTGACAACAGTGTCATAAGGTGGGTCATTGTCACCGTACACCTCCACCAGTGTCACCGTACACCGCCACCAGCTCGGCGTGAATCTTCTTGGCATCTTGTCTTCTCTTCAAATACAGAAAGCTAATCATTGCACATGTTTCAACTTTTTCCTATGGGTGCTGCCATTTCAAGCGAAGCTTGTATTGGCTGATAAGTTTCGGTGGCGTTGTCGTGTTCACGAAAAAAAAAAACCAGTTGCTCCTAGAGCAGAGCAGCTGTGATAAAGGGCGGTTTGATGAGTTGACAGCTGCGCCGGCGCCGGAGCGTGAGTACACATTAGCAAGGATTCCAGCTGCATAGGCGCGCGCTCACGCCACGCGCGCAACCAATCAGAGCCGCTTCGCTTCCACCGGGGAGGGAACGGCCAGGAAATGGTGTCGCGCGCGTTGCGCCGGCTTCGTTTCCATTCAGTTCAGTTCAGAACGCACAAAGCTGACACGTCTTGTGCGCTTCCCCGCGGAACAGGCAGCCTTCGACGAGCACGCCGATCGAGTCGTTATAGGCGCCTGAGCTCAGGCAATCCGACAGCAAAGAAGATCCTCACCAGAGGGAGCGGGAGGCCGAAGCAATTCGCTTACCCCAATTTTCTGGTAGGGGAGGGGTTGGTAATTTTTTTGTGCCCTAGCGGTGTTGCGCGGTACTAAATAGAACATAAGTCTAATATTGCGCTATAGCTAGACAGACGCACATTCATTTTGATGCCTATCGTGTACGCCTTTTATAATATATCGCAGTGATAACACGAACTTTATGAACGCCCCTCGTAAACAAACGGTATATGAGCGCCGAATGAGAACTATGGTTTCTATAACACTTATTGTATGCTGACCGTGTGCGCTTCTGCGTAACCAAAGACAACTTCCTGCATAATATCTGAGCATATAAGAACGCCTCACCGGCATCTCTAAAGCCCATCAAACTGTTAATCGATTTGTGAATTATATTGCATGGATTCATTGTAGGAGTGCGTGAATATTCGAAACATTAGATTAACGAATCGAATAAGATCCGTTTCCATTCAGCCTTCGAATCGAATAGTCACTATTCGTTATTGCGAATATGTTTTCCAATACTTTTGAAATATTTCAGAGACCCGCTGCGGTGTTAGCGGCTGTGGTGTTGGGCTGCTAAGCACGAGGTCACGGGATCAAATCCCGGCCCCGACAACCATGTTTCGATGGGGGCGAAGTGCCAAAACGCCCATGTCCCAGGCATTGGGGGATCCCCTGCTGGTCAAAATTAATCCGGACTTCCCCACTACGGCGTGCCTCATAATCAGATCGTGGTTTTGGCACTTCAGAGTCCAAATTCAACTATTTCAGAACGTCAACTGCGCCCAAATAAACACAACATTGTAGCAAAAATATGGCCAGTAGTTATCACCCCGTGGCCATATCATAGACATGAGGACTTGCATAGTGGAGTAGGCTACGTCACGTAAGCGTATTTCACAACCTGTACAGCAGTAATTCGCACTCTCTGAAGAGCCCTGTGCGTTCGAAGAAACTACTTGTTTGCTTCATGAAGTGCTACGTAATGACAGAAACTTGCCAACTTTAAGAATACGGGGATGTGAACGTCGAATTGTATTGTGATAACAGCGGCTCATTATTCGAAAACTATTCGATTCTGGCACTACTCGATTCGTATTCGATCTCAAATATTACTATTCGCACACCCCTAATTCTGTGATTTACTTGATTTTCTTTCATTTATATTCATTCGGTATGTGCCGTTACAGAGGTGTGTACCCGTTCTTGGTCCATCCAGCGTGACACGAGATCGTACAAAACTCCTACATGTCGCTTGGTACGTGTGGTACTTTACTGTGCCTGCATCACCAGTTCTTCCCTCTACAAGCATCGTATACATGTGGTATACATCGCCTTCGACCTTGTGACGTCGCGGCGTGTGCCTCTCACACAGCGCATCCGCATGATTGAGTTTGCATTTCGCCATTACATGCGAGCGATGTAGTGCATAAACATAAAAAAAATTGCCTTACAATAAAGTTGTGACCTTTGTGGTGCATAAACATAAACGTGCCACGACATTACACGTTGCATTTGGTGAAAGTAAACAAAATTGTGCGTATCGCCGTTACTTGTGAAGCATTTAATAACCCGCAGATTCAAACACGTGCGTTGTATCTGCATATTTATTTGTACGTTTATATTGTTTTTAATGCGTTAACATTAAGAGTGTCAAAGTGGAAAGTGTGTGAAGTACGTGGTGTAGAGCTAGATGTCACACAAGCACGCGCTCTTGTTTGTGTGTGCTCGTAAATATAGTGCAACAGAGGGTGGTCGGCTATGGACCACCGTCAATTGCACTTCAGTCCTCGAAGAGCATAAGGACCTGTGTCGAGTGAGCTCCTGAACAAACACTCAGCAATGTGGTGAACGCGGTTTAAATCATGGACCGGAGACCTCAGATAGGTGCGACGTATAATGCTGCATTTTTCTCGCGTTTGCCCCTATTTTTTTCTTGTATTTAGTTTCGTGCCTTACCATTGCCTCTGGTAAGAAACGCGCGGGAAGTAAGCGTGAGGTGCTCGTCAAAGAAAATGACAAGTTGCTCTTGTTGGTCGCACGGTGCGCCGGTGGCGCACATGCGGCCAGCGTTTGTCGGTACCGTGTGGGTGCGTGGAGTTCAGCATCATGCTCGCGGTCGCGTCCGTCCGTGCGCTGCAATCGTGCCAACTGTGGCCTCTCCACCGTGCAGCGGCGCAACCTCCTCCCCTCCTTAGCAACCGGCGCGGGGCGCAGCTGTGCATAGCAACTGTGACGTCACAAAGTAGCAGATGGTAGCGGTAGAACGAGAGCGCGCGCATGGCGCGCGCGTCGGCGGTGGCAGCTGCACCTTTCTCTATGGCTGCACCATAGAGCTGCACTGGCTGCACCGCCGCTCCATGGCCGCTCCTTCGCCAGACGTCGCCGTCGCGTTGCTGTCGAGTGAGTGAGACGCATGGCACCGAAGCGGCAGCGGACGCCGGATTCCCCCAACACCAAACGCCAGAAGAACAGGGAGCGAATGCGCATGCGACGACTGAACATGTCACCAGATGCAAAAGCAAGGGAAGCAGAACGGAAACGCCAACAACGACTGATCACATCGCCGGATGCCAAAGGCAGAGAAGCAGAACGAAAGCGGCAGCAGCGACGGGCGATATCGCCGAACACCAAAGCGAATGAATTGGAGCGCAGACGGCAGCAGCGACTGGCCATGTCACCGAACAGCAGAGCCAGGGAAGCGGAGCGCAGACGGCAGCAGCGTCTGGCTATGTCACCGAACAGCAAAGCCAGGGAGGCGGAACGAAAGCGACTGCAGTGGTTGTCGCGACCAGGACCATCAAGAAGCGCGTCTAATAACACAAGTGGCACACGCCTACAAGAGGGAGAAGACGACCGACAACCAGGCCCCGGCATAGACGACAATGACACATCGGGTCCCAGTACATTCAGCACCAACTACAGCAACGTACCGGGTCCAAGTACGTATAGCGCAAACGCCTCTCTACAAGTCTCGACACTCGTATCACCGAGGAAGGTGCATGCGGAAGCTACGTACTACTTGGAGAAACATTTCGTGCAGAACCCATTCGGGGCCGTGTGTGCAGTATGTGATACTGCGGCGCCATGTACGACATGGGGTAGCCACAGAACATCTGGGTAACGCTAAGCTTCGCTACCTCTTTTCTGGCTTCTGGATTGGATTGGCGCGGCTCGCTACGTGCTTGCGCGCGCTTTTCCGAGCGCAGATTGGTGTGCGCCTGGTTTCTGCACAGCATCGCTTGTCGCTGCTTTCCTTTGCTCTGGATTGATTCGGCGCGGCTTGGTGCAGGCGCACAGACTTGGTGCGCGCCTGCTTTTTGCACTGGGCTGTCAGCACATCGCTTGCTGCTCGCGCTTATATATAAAGACGAAATGAGCGTCGCTTAGCGCGGAAGTGCTGCGGTGCTGCGCCGCGGGCTTGCCGTGTATGTAAGCGCGCAGGAATGCCGGGAAACATTCACACAAAAGCAAAGGGTAAAAAAACTGCGCTTTATTTTCCATTACTTTGTCATGTATCCTCACACTGGGTAGCGCCGAGCGATATCGCTTCTAACAAACGCAGAAATGAGTCTTTGGAGCGCGTGTGGCCATTATAATTGACTCCCACCACAGTCATGTGAGGTGCGACTCCAGCAGCGGTGCAGTTACCCTGCAGCCGGCGGAGAGCAGCGAGCTTCAGCGGTTGAGCAAGCTCAACTGCGTGTCGCGCTGCATGATCGAGGAAGCTTGAAAAATATGACGTCTTGCATCTGTGCCTGGGCACCTCCATGTTCGTGAAGCCCCAGACCGCCAGGTCCACGCTACCTTAACGTTCCTGGGTGAGCCGTCCTTAACAGAGGGTTCTGCTGCAACGGATCCCGGGGCTACAAAAGAAGCGATCGCTCGGCGCTACCCAGTGTGAAGGTACATGACAAAGTAAAGGAAAATAAAGCGCAGTTTTCTGGCCCTTTGCTTTTGTATGTTTCCCGGCATTGCTGCGCGCTTACATACACGCTACGCCCGTGGCGCAGCACTTCCGCTCTAAGCGACGCGCGAGCGATGTGTTGAGAGCCCAGTGCAAAAAGCAGGCGCACACGCAGTCTGTGTGCCTGCACCAAGCCGCACCGAATCAATTCAGAAGAAAGGAAAGCAGCGACAAGCGATCGTACAAAGTCGTAGTGCAGAAACCAGGCGCACACCAATCTGCGCTCGGAAAAGCGATCGTATAAAAGCCTAGTGCACAAATCAGGCGCGCACCAATCTGCGCTAGGAAATGTGCACGCACGTGGTTAGCCGTGTCAATCCAATCCAGAAGCCAGAGGGGAGGGGGGGAGTAAACACTAAGCTCAGCGTTACCCAACATGGTATATGCAGTGGGTTGACCACAAGGCTTTCGCCAAGCACACTTTAGAATTTCCAAAGTGTCTTCAGTAATTTTTTCATGTTAAACTTGTATAAGAAATGTTTGAGATCAAGTGTAGCCCAATTGTTGCCTTAGGCAAGTAAAATAATTTTCTTGAAGCTGCTTCAACCAGCGCCATATCTGCTGAAGAGCCCCTGGCAGCTTAATGTTTCCCTTACCCACACTTTTTCATATCGGGTATTTGGGTGTTCTAGCACTTTTTTTCGTGGGCCAGTCCCAAAGGCAGTGCAATCCACAAATGTGGGCCGATCCCGAAGGTAGTAGAGTCTAAAAGCGTTGGGGGATCCCGTAGATAGTGCAGTCAAGGATGTGAGCCAATTCCGAAGGTTGTGTTCCAAAATGTGGGCCGATCCCAGAGGTAGTGCAGTCGAAAAACGTGGGCGGATCCCAAAGATTGCGCGGTAAACAGAATTAAACAGTCCGACGCTCTTACTCCTCTCACGCTAGGTTTGACACGACAGACTGCCATGCGCAGTGATTCGACCCCATTCTTGCCACCAACTCGCTCAGGAAGACATTGTCCTTGATCGACTTCAACTAGAGGCTAAATTGATTCAAATATCCAACTTTCTCGTATTGCTATTCTTTCTTTACTGTATTATTTATTTGACACTGATATTTATGAGTGAATTCTTAATTTAACAATCTGTCATAAATTTTTCTCTGGCTGAATTCGCCTTTTCGTTTGTATAGGGACCCTTTCTTTTTTGGCCGGCCACATTTGCTAGTAACATACCCAGCATCAGGATTTCTTGGAATTGAATCGGTTGACTCTCACTGAAAAAAAAAAATTCTTGAACCCTCATACCTCCCGATTCATGGCCAATTTCCCAGATTGAGTTGCACCTTTTCATCAGCTGAGGAACAGGCCACCGACACCTCAGCTGGCAAGCTGGCCCAGCAAGCTGTCCGAATTGTGTGCATGGCACGAGATCCAACATTTTGTATACGTCTCGCATGCGCTTTGTATAGAAGAGCCGTGACAGCACTCGATGCTCATTTCTTTTTTTATTTCTTGATTTCACGTTTAGGGAAACTGAAGATTGACGCGACAACGCAGTGCGCAGTCCTCATGACACCAAAGGCCACCATGGCAGTCCGCACAAAGCGCACGAGCACAGTAGGCTTGCAAACGGGACGCATCATAGAGCAAATGGGTGCGTACAGCTGCATATTTTCGCTATCGATTACGTGCGAATAAAGAATGTATATGAGCATATATGCGTTGAGTGTGCCTGAGAAGCAGCTATAGCATGGTAACACAGGGGACTCTAAGAGGGGCGGTGTTGGCGGGGTCAAAACAACTCCTAAATGTGCACTTACTCCGTGGGGCCTATCTCCAAGCGATAGTAGTCATTTGTCTTGCGTGCATTACATTTCACTCAAAAAGATATTTAAAACCGTTTGGGGTTTACAGCTTGTCCCCAAACAATAATGCATTATCCTTCACACTAAAGATATTTTACTCTTCGTGGCTTGATATATATATATATATATATATATATATATACATACATACATATTGCTTGCCTTTCCTTTAACACTGTGCGCCTTGTCCTTTGAAGTCACAAACAACATGCGTGTATCAACTTAACACAGTGTTCCTGACAGGAAAGTAGTGAGCGCTGTTGCTAAATAGAGGAAGTGCAGGCGAGATAAATGGCGATTATCATTGTTAGACCAGATCACCTGCAAAGGATACAAGATAACTCTAGAATTATCTTTAACACGGCGCTCTGGGTCCTTCTCGGTCGCGAATGGCACGCGCATTATCAACGTGACAATAGAGTTCGATCCGGACAGGAAAGAACAAGCGCAGATTGTTATATAAAGGAAGCGTACGCCACATTGATGACGATAATCGTTGGAGCAAAAGATACGCTTGGAAGAGAGCGAAATAAAAATTGATACTATCCACCAGGAATGCTCTGGTAATTCATTAAGTTGTTTTTAATGCTGAAATATTAAAACCTCGAATTGAATGACATCCTAGATTTAACGAAGTTTTTCGTTGCCAGCACAAGTTTGTTATATCAAGGTTCAACTTATATATATGTTTACCGGGTGTTTCAGCGAACACATTCAATATTTTTTAAAGGTTGCCTGTGGCAGATAGCATAATTCTAATTCATGAACTGGTGCACTTGAATAACGGCGGACATTAATTGCAGAAAAAGGGAAATGCATGATCAACTAATTAACAAAATACACTAATTATGTTTTAACTAATTACCTTATGGCCCATATTGGAATTTACAAATTCTAGCCATGGAGTTTGCCAGGAGGGTCCACTTGCAACGAATTCTCAGGATGACATCAGTTTTTAGATATTCCCCAACTTTGCGGAGAAATGCATTGGCGTTCCAGTTACTTTTGTGCTTCAAGGCATAAAACAATGTTTTTTGCAGAAACTAAGCTGAAAAACACTAATACTTCATAGACAAAAAGACAGAAAGTTTTTTTGGACATTTTGCAAACCGCTCTGCAGCTTTCTAATTGGAACTTTTTCCCTAGCTTCGTTGATTCAGAAGTTGGTTAACTAATCTTGACAAATTATTTAATTAATCAACATACAAAAATAGCGTGATACACTACATACGAAAGTGAGCAACATGCCTTTGGTTGTGTCGTCATAGAGTGCATCAGCATATCTTTAAACTCTGGTGAATGTTAGCTGAAACACCCTGTATATTGATGTGGCTATAGACAAAGTAGCTAGGTTCAGAAATTTTGTTCATTATTCCTTGAAAATTTCTTGCCTGAAACTTCTGTACTTGTAAGCATCAATTTATTTTCTATGATTTATAATGCTGCATTATATGCTAAAGCTTTATCTGTAACCAGAAAAAAAGATTCTTAGAACCCTGAAAAATAATTTTTCTATAGTGAAAGAGAGAAGCTCACCGAGCTCCCAGGAGCAAAGTCACGGTAGCTGTTGTAACTTTGCCCATGTCCACGCAGGTACATGATTGCACTAAAATACCTTTTTTGTTCAGTAGCTCTTTATTTGAATTCTAGAAGTGAAGGTGTCTTGGATGTATTTGTTAGCTTAAAACAGTAACAGAACAGTAAAGCAGCTGTCACAACTTCTTGTCAGAATGTTGTTGCATGTCCGTCATGACTCTGCTATATTCCACTGAGGTTGATTATAAGAGCGTCATTACTCCTCTTCCCCTATACACTTAGTGCAAGCAAGCAATGAGGACAGATGTAGTGCAGCACAGCCCAGCCCCATTGCAACCATGGATGTTCCAGCCTGCACATTTTTTTTTTACAATGGTTGTACTGGTGCATTATCTGTACACACACTTCCAGTGAAGGCTTGATGTGTCACTTAACAATTTCACCCACCGCGGTGGCTTAGCGACTATGGTGTTGCTCTGCTAAGCACAGGGTCACCTCGCCACATTTCGATGGGGGTGAAATGCAAAAACGCTTGTGTCCCCGTGCATTGGGGGCATGTTAAAGATCCCTAGGTGGTCAAAATGAATCCAAAGTCCACCACTACGGTGTGCCTTATAATCAAATCGTTGGTTTGGCACGTAATGCCCTGGGATTCAATTAAATTCAGGCGACAGTGGAAGGCTCAGAACTTTCCGACAGCCTGGGCTCCTTGAACATGCGCAAACACGTGCTCTATGGTTCTTGCGGCTGTCGAGGCTGGAACCCGCGATGTTTGTGCACAGCAATATCTAGCTAGCATGCCAAACATATTGATGCATCAGTCTTCGAACGGTGTTAAGGTTACCCTTGCACCCAAAAGGGTGTTCTTGTTCTCCTTACCTTCTAGGGCTGCGAAAGGCTGACGTGGCAACGCAGTGCGCGGTACCAATGACACTAAAGGCCACCCAGGCAACAGTCAACCCCCGGAGCACGAGGACGGTGGGAATACAAACGACAAGTGCGACCAACCAGCAGCTAGTGGGTGCGTACATATTTACAAGTTATGCGGTGTAATGTTTACTTGTCATACTAAACGCTGGCACACGTACGGGCCATACCTGCCAGCTCTCCCGATTTGTCCGCAAAACTCCCGAATTCCGACCAAGCATCCCGTTTTGTACGGGCACGGCCATAGATCTCCCGAAAAACTGCCCCCAATCCCTCCACAAAAAAATATTTTTTTAAATTTAAACACATCAAGCAGCACTATTATGCAGATACCCAGGAAGCATGCAGATAGCTAGTAGACATTTTCCAGCTTGATCTAGCTAAGGCCACAGTTAGTAGAGTTTTGTAATCTGTTCTCTGGACCTCTACAAGCCAGCTGGTAGCTCAGCTAATGCTCCCTCCACTTACGTCTAGTAGTCATCTTGGGAAGCACTGCTGTAGCCGTGGTGTAGACATTCAATGTCCAGGCTTGTCTCAGCTTTGCAGGTGCTACAGCTAGCTCTACTTACCATGTTTACAATCTTAGAAGGTTGAATTCTTATTTTACATGTCACTACGAAAGCACAAGCAAGGCAACAACCACAGTAAAATTTTCACTTTGACTGTAGTCAGTGTATTTCTTGTGCCAATTCACAACAAGATGAGCTGTTGTCAAGCCCTTGATTTGATGCCACTGTGACATTGCACAAATACTAAACTGATAATCATTTAAAGAATAAATACAGTGCTACATCTTGCCGAGTTTCAATATCGGCAAAGGGCACGAAGTGGCACTGTTGGATTGGCAGTACCTGCGCTTTGCTTGAACAAAGCTATTTTCTCATGCTTACATATTTTAACTTTAAAACAACTTTAATGCACAGCTACGTTTTTTTTAACAGCATGCATTTGTTTTTGCTCTTTACGTACAATTTAAATTGCGCACCTCCTTTGCGGGCTGTAAGTAGCACCGTGCTATCAATGTGGTGCCAGGTTTGAACCGGCGAATGTGCGCGCTTCAAAACGTGCGAAGGAAATCTACAAAGAATCGGTTTCCGCGCACTCCATTTCTGATGCTGATCTCGCTACAAGGGGTTTCATACATCCTAGAAACGCAACTGTCCCTTCACCTTTTTCGAAGTGTGCCGGCAAGTTCCGCATTTTCAATTGAACCATGGGGCTTTATGTGCCGAACCCACAATTTGATTAAAAGGCACGGCGTCGTGGAATGCTCCAGATTAATTTGGACCACCCGGGCTTTTTAAAGCGGGATAGTGCTGATTATTTTCGGCAGCAACACGATTATGCACACTGCTGAAAGTTTACACGAGCAACGAAATGGAATACACTTGGTTACTGCAAGATTAGCTCCGTGTTTGTCTGGTTGAGTTCTGCGCCAGCAGGTGGCTGCACCGTGCAGGCTATCTGCACCTCTGCTCATCCGGTAAAACGCCACGAGACGTAGAAACGCCCAGTCCGCCTGCATTTACCTGAATACTGGATCCACTAAAACTGTCTAATGCCAGCACCTAATGTGGCGAAACACGTACGATGCATGTAGTGCTTTGACAATGATAGCGCGGTGCCATCTGAGAAAATCAAAGTTTTACGTCTGGAATATTTGCAGACGTCACAAAATTTTACTTACAGAACGGTTCCGATGCACCAGCAACACGCAAAGATAACGTAAGCACGATTACATTGTTCTAAAGTTGCCCAACTTTACTGGTGACGTCAGCAGAGGGCACAGTGCTGAGAGGCCGGAGACCATGGATGAATGATGGCGAAGATGAAGCGCAGCTTGACATTTTTCAGTCTCATGTCAACACAACTTTTGTCAGGCTGCATGCTCTCGAGCAGATTGGACTTCTTGTTCTACAGTTCAGCTCATTAAGAAAAGCGCAAGGTGCAAAACTTTTACACAAAGCAATGTGGTCTTGAACAGCCCTAGTCGGCACAACCGAACTATCACGCATGTTGTGATCCCCGCCCATGCTATGGCCCTGAGAGGTACTAATCAGTGGGAGAGTCTATCGTCCAAGCTGCTGGCAACAGCAGCAACATATCATCAATGGGCATCCAAAAGATAGAATCTTTTTCAATAGGTTGAGCTGTTCCTGAATGAAGAGCGTCCTTTGCCTTCTGCGCACCAGCATCAAAAGCATGCAGGCTGCTTCAACATGTCTAATGCTAGTGAGTTAAGGCATGTAACACGGAGCGCAGATAGAGGGAAATCACTATCGTGACCGATCATGTGCTCCTCCGAGTTACAAGGCCTGTAAGCCAGGCATGTTAGTGCTCAAGACATCTTTGGAATTCAAAGAGTGTCAAATATTCCTGAATAATTTGTCCCCAGAATCTGACATGGAATGCACTGGTGTTCTACAGCGTCTTGTGGCGCAGTGAAAAAGGTGCACCAGCTAGGAATGCAGTATGCTTCGTTGTTCCGAACGGCAGTGCCTCGCCGCTGTGCTGAAACGTGAAAAGCACGAAACAGTCATGCATATTAAAAAAAAGTATATTGCTCGAGGAACAGTTAGCACACATCACACACAGTTTGAAAGTAAACTTTTTATTGATAACATTCATCCAGATGCTTTTCACGTGTGGACAAAAGCACAAATGCTTCGCGCAGCAGCATGGTGTGTCGTATGTCAAAATGTAACTGTAAATTTCTATACATCAAAATTTCTTCACCATGCGGCAACATTTTTCTCCAGCTGTCTGCTCTTGAATGCGTGATGCGGGACAGCTACTTCAACATAGCATTAGACAAAAGGTGAAAGATTTCCGTTGCACTTGCCAACATTTTAGCCACACCAGCCTTCACCACTTGTGGCTGTCAGTCACACAATGACGAGCCTTGACCAGTATGTGAGAAGGATTTGGCTACTGCATGCATGGGGAAAAAAAGAACACTCATATATATGGATGGAAAATAGTGCATATGAATTACAGCCTGCAGAGATAGGTACGTAAATGTGTCACAAACAACATAATGCATGCATAGAACTCTGGACCAGAAGTCTCAAACATGAAGCCCACAAAGTGCTCGTGTCTGGCTCTCTAGAATGTTTTGCTCTCTTCCATTTCCTAATAAAGTTCGCTAATTCAGCCCTCATCCACCCCCACCCCCCTCCCTAGAATGTGACATGTGCGCAGCCAGACACGAGACTTAGGCTTGAAACCTCTGCTCTAGGCACAGCAAACACCGGCTGTCATGTTTTTTTTTGTATTTTTTTTTTGCCACTTGCAGATTTTGGCGCAGTCTCATGGAAACGTGACCTCACAACCTCGTCATGGCGGTGACCTCTGCTGCCAAATTCTGCTGGTCGCGTCCCGGCCTTTTCAGATCGGGGGCAGCTTTTGCCTCAGACTATATGCTGTTCAAACCTAGCCACACATCCTCGCAAAGCGACACTGGTGCGGGGACGAAGTCACATGACAATTCTCCTGCCCCACACAGGCACTTCGCTTTGCTGCCAATCGAATACACTACCGTTTACCTTTGTCTTCTTTTCGTTCCGGGCACATTATCTGCAACAGCTGCACAATGTAACAATAAGTATGTGTGTAGTGCAACAGGAAAAAAAATATGGAGCCATATTATACACAAGTTTCAATAAGTACAGTGCTTTAAAGTGCATATACATATATCGGTGTTTAGTATATATATATCTACAAACAAACATGCATAATACTGCGGGTTGCAAAATAAAACACTGGCAGGGAATGTCTTGCACGTTTTATAATGTACTGCATACCAGCACAGACTGCAAGCAGTTCAAATAATTAAAATACGGAAGGCTTTTTCAAGGCGAAAACACAAGCAGCAAGCTTTTTAGCTATCCGCTGGGCATACATGGTATTTTCAGGAATACAATGTATGCATTGCTTTTTTAGTGTATGCATGCAAAATAAGCAGTTCAAATATGCATAATGTTCAAATCCATGCAACACGACTAGGCTTTTAGCGTGGCATAATTCAGCACAATGCTAAAGTTTATTTTTTTAAAGTCACCTCTATGGTTTGTGTTACAATCATAGTATAGCAACTTTATGTGCCTCTTTAGCTCTTTAGGTTTCAGGGTAAAGCGTACAGGAAAGCTCTGTCAGCTTGTATGCTCCACGCTAGACTGGAACTTCACTTTCTTTTCTCGAGTATTCTGTGTTAAATTTTCTGAATTTGTGCTGTTTTTTTCTAATCTCACATTAATATTTTCTTTACTGTTATGTGAAAAGAACTAGCTGTCACCATTTTTTGGGCAACATATTTTTCCTGTCATTTGTTTATTATTAAAGATTTATTTTGCAGGGAGGGCAATAGCACCCTCTTCATTTTATACTAATGGGCACACTCTATTCGTAAAGATGTGGTACTTTTCTAAAAAGATGCCGCTGCCATTGATATGCACATGTTCATTTCACCGAGCAATTTGCTCAAATGAAACTAAATCTGTGTGCTTGGGAAGGATTGTGAAAGACAACCTCTATATGCTGTACTGTGATCCAAATGCGAAATTCCTTTCGTTCAATGCTAACAAGCTGGCCTAGTTAGTAGATAGCGGTCAAACAATAATTTTCGTTTGCCCATAAACGTATTACCTTTTACAGAATGACTGAGTTAACAGAGATGTGAATGGTAGTAGCTACATTGGTAGGAACAGCAGATGTCTTGTCCAACGGTTTTGTTTTACATGAGGGTTCAGGTCTGAGAAAGAAATTCTAGAAAGGGTTTCATGTTAAACGATTGTCACCGCCAACACTTTACACTAGCAGCTGAATTGAATGTGTTTGGCCACTAGAATAATATAGCTCCACGTTGTCTTTTATACTATTTTGCACCACCAACTCATGCTATTAGCATTGCCCCTACTGCCCATGTATCCTGGGACCTAGTATTCTGCAAAGCGTAATACGTTAACAGACAAGCTAAAGCTTTCTCGTAGCTATGATTGGCCGGCATGCAAGTTCTGCACTTCAAAGTATCCAAGGAACTTTAGGTCATACAGTCCACAACATTGCACCTAAGTGTGCGTGCTAGTTCTAGCAAGCCTGGCAAGGTAAGTTGGCCAGGAACCCCAAATGCATGAGTGGTTGGTAGAGTGACCAATTGCAGGAAAACGTAACAGTCCTACAAAAGCGTTGGACCACAGGGCACAACTCTAACAACTGTGTAAAAAAATTTTGCAAGCGCTAGATTATGGCTAGAGAGATACCACTACAGTACAGTCGAACCTGATTAAGGTGCATCCAAGATTAAAATACAATTTGTATATCCGATATTTGTAGTACAATGATTTGTTACATCCATGTTTGTTTTATTGAGGTACGACTGTATCAAGCCACGTGCGACTGCAAAAAGATGGTCAACATGTCCTACCACCAGTTGAAAACTTGGCTCCTAAAGAACCGTATGGTGGGCGTGTTGATAACTTGAATCTCCAGCGCAAAAACCACACCGGACCAAAAGAAAGCCAAAGCGCTGACCATCAACCAGGTGGTATGTCCCTCTTTTGAAGTTTCTAGTATGGTTCGTAATTCAGTGATGATTACATTCCATTACATTACCATTACATTCATTAACCCACAAGCAGCTGCATACTGATAAAACAAGTGGTCAAATCTCAATTGACAATATGCAAACGAACTGTACCACTATCCGTGGAAGTGGCAATATCGCAACCCTTGCAGCTGCGCACGGTAAAAACTTGTTTCGCAGAACTTGCGCGGAGAATGCCAACAGTCTAGAACATTGTGTGAGTATTCTTATTTAATGAATGTGAAGTGTTGTACTTTGTCTTCAAGTTCTGCTTCTTTAGCAGACAATGAGCTAATTTATTTGCTACGGTTGTGCAGCAAATGCCTCAAAGCTGTCTGACGCAGCATTAACTATAATGTATGTGAATGTGTCATGTATGGCCGTTAAAGTCCAACCTTAACACCAAGTTCAGTATGCATGGTGCTGCTCATTCTAAAGTTTTACCGTATTGTGTCAGGGCCGCCAGGTTTGGCTATGCTAGGCCAAAGTGACTACTTCAGGGCCTGCTGGCTGAAAAAAAAAAAAATCCTGGTTGCTCTACCACTTGGTTGCTTCTGAGATCACTATCAGATATTGCGGTATTTATTTTTATACGTTTAATCACCTTGAATGCTTAAGTACCACAGAACATCAATATTAATTCCAATCTTGCATTGACAATCCTATTCTGCTAATGAAAATAGGACAATGCATATTTCTGCTTCTTGTGATGTGAAGTGTAATATAAAGTCGGTACTGAAATTCTCATTGTACATTTCTGTAACTAATACTAACTCACAGTTTGGATAGTTCCTTGGCGAACTTTTTCGCTGTGAGCACCATTTTGTCCCTGCGTGGCAACTTTTCTTACATGTTGCCTAGAACTGGCTCACTTTTGGCAACATTTTGAAATTTTGTGGCTATTTTCTGAAATTCGTGGTTGCTCCAAAGAATTCCCAGCCTAGCAACCCTGATGAACGCCACAAACGATTACACTGAACCGGTCTCAAGACACAAGAAGGCATTTCAGTTATATTTTAGCTGTATTGACTTGTCAATGACTAGGAAAAATATTGCATTCAGTTCGTGTTAAGCTTCATGCTACCAACTGGCTATTAAATCACAAACGTGCACTTAGAAATGCCTTGCTGTTTTCTCTTGGCATCTAACGCAACATCAAAAGCTGCTGTTTCTACACTTCTAGCAAGCAAAGATACTATCTAGTTGTAAGTTACAGGTACAGATTCTAGCATCTGACACTATAGCAAATGAAAACCAACCAAAGCCACATTAGTGTAAGGAATCCAATAGCATTCCTTTACTGGCAGTAGATTCAGCATACGGTCATCTTGTCTGCACCATGACACCCCGGACAGAACAGATCTAAATGTCAGTAAAATTAGTTCCCAACACATTTCTTGCATTTCAAGCATCATTCGCAACACACAGCCATAGAACCAATGAGCAATTATGAACTTTTCAGTGAGTTTCTGTAACATCCACCACACGTAGACTCGCTTAACTCTCAAAATACTTCAGGTACACGGAAACGTAATTGACTATTTGACATGTAGTGTACTGGGAAAGACACTCGGCCAGTTGACAAGATTTGCCCAATGTAAATCGTTGTAAAAAAAAAAAAATCCATTGCATGGCTACATACCAGCACCGTGAACAAACATGCAAACGCATATGTCCCAACCATTTTTCTCAAGTGCACTTGCTGCATAATATATTTCGCAGCATAGGTCTAAATAAGAAGTGTCTGAAAATGTATGCAGCATATTTAACACATAATTTTCATTATTAATTCCAGTTTCGAGGTGTTACTCTGGCCTTCACAATATTAAGCACTGTGCTCAAAGGGGCTGTCAACACACAAAACACGATCAAGATACCAACAGATACCAGGCACAGTTTGGACCACTTGAATGCCTGATTAAACAGGTCAGAAGTGTGGAGGTATCAATCAAAAATTGTTTTTTTTGTTTAAGTTAGGTCACGGGAATGGCCACAGCCATCTGACCTGTACTTTTAACTTATTGGCAAGGCTATATCAATCAGACTGGGAGCACGTAACCTCATTCTGAGTAAAATAACAAACTGTTGACAAAAGGATGAACAGCCTGTTTTCAGCCCTCTGGCCAGTTTTTTCCATAACCTATGACAGTGCCAACTGGGGGTCAAAGCTAGCGCGCTCAACTATTTAAAATAGCATACTGCACTATCCAAATGCAACATTCCAAGTGAGCAGCACCCGTGGCAGTGCCGGTGAAAATGGCACAAGAAGTATGCACCATGAAACGCAGCTGGTACTCGACAAAAGTACCCACGGCACTGTGCCGTCTGCCCAACAGGAAGTTATAAACTCTGACGGCTACGGTAAAACTTTGATAGTCAACTTCGATGGGAAACGTTAGCTTGGGGGGGGGGGGGGGGGGCGACAGCGTCTGCGCAGTCATAAAATGGCACACTTGACAAAGTCAAGGGTTAATGAGATCTTAGCATTGCTTGCAAACTCGGGCACATGACAAAACGGCACAATCGAGTCTGCCGAAGCCACTGCACGGCTTCTCTCCCCTCCACTCCTTGTGACAAACTGCCATTACTCTGCATCGGCACCCACGATCAAAGCCATTCATAGCAGCAACGAATGCACTCTGTTCCAAGACTGCGAAAAAAAAAAGCATTCCTGCAACAATCAGAACATCATCATTTCAAGATGGGACACAGAGTGCAAGACCGGAAATACATAGCATCTCCTTGACCTTTGGTAGCACACGGTGGCAGCAAGATGGTGACGATGGGGAAGGAAGTGGAAACCAACAAGTTACTGAGATTCTCCGACGTGGTTGGTCTCTCGCCCGGCAAGCGCCTGTTCAGTGGCCCATGTAGTGGTGCACGGGTGCCTGGACCACGCTGGCGCCTTGGCTCGGCGAACTGCCGGATGCCACCGCCACGCGGAGGCGTTGCGTTGTGCGCCGCGCCTGCCGTACCTTAGAGTGTGTTGTGTCTTGTTCCCTGAAAAGGTGAACACGCGCATGCCACTTGTAAATGCTACGACTTAGCATGAAGTGGCAAACACATTTACGTTAAAGCCGTCAAATCTGCCATACTATGCGTCAGAAGCATGCACTCAAGCTTGCTGTAAGCATGTTGGATGCAGTTGTTGGTACAGATTATTCACAGGTTTTTATGAATGTGTTTTACACTTTGACCCTTTCGGGGTCAATGACGTAAATGTATGGCGCCGCGACCAAGTCCAAAATGGTCGATGCTGTATATTTACGGCACCGTCCGTACGTTTAAAAATCGTGCCAACTTCCTAACTTTTTCATTCTTTCCTGGCATGTGCTGCCATTATGCAGGAATACGGGGAATCTTTTTTTCTCAAGCCTCCTCCTCTCGGTTTTCGTTGCATGATTTGTTTGCTCCGGTGCGTATATATAATACTCCTCGCGCATTGGTGCGTGGGTGGGCAGCGGTTATTTTGGGTTTTGTTCCGCAGGCGGTTTCGGCTTGCACTCGCAGAATGATGATTAATCACTCAAAAGGCAACGGCCTGTTTGAGACTCGGAAAAACTAATTGCCTCTGGTTGGCAATAAGATGAAGATTAGCGGAAGTTTGTCACACGTTTTGCTTTTTGGACGGGCACACAACCATACATTTTTCTTGATTGCACTCACCTACGTACTTCGATTACGCTATGGACGAAAATATTAGTGCGAGAGCAGGAACATTAGAGACTTGCGAAATGTTCTCCTGTGCGCATTTTCCAAGCCTTGAACTATGTGTATAACAATGCATAAAATTTTTCATTCTTATAAGTTTACTTCCTTCTTTTATTGTTTGTTGTTATTCATGAATAAACAGTACATATATACCAACTCAAAATATTTTTTTCTCACTTTAAGGTCACCCTAGAAAAATTGTGGTCAATTTTTTTTAAATAGGTCCCTTTGAAGAATTTAAACCTGCAATGAAAAAAAATTTACCCTGGGCGGTCGCAGAAACACTAAACCAGTCTAGACTGCCCGAGTCTTCTTTGAAAACCCAATTTCATAAACTTTGCAGTGGTTGGCTGATTATTAGAAAAAAAACACAAGAAACTGGACAAAGTCACACTTATTTAATTTTGCACCATAACCAAGTCAGTGTGAAGTCACAGGATCCAAAGTATTTTTCAATGTTTGAGCTGTTCTTGCTCAGCAAAAGCTCTTCAAGCTACAATGTCATACAACGTCATACAACTAAAGCTAACAAGTGGAGGTCTTGATGAGATACAACCAGTGCACATAACCCTAGTAAAACAGTCTTCATGCTATTTCACCCCACTCAAAAGAAAGTAATAAATGTTCCGACCATAGCTATAGATAGTTATCCCATCAAACCATCTAGTCATTGTCGTTTTTTGGAAGATGTCCTCAATTCCAACTTAAAGTACATTACCCATATTTCACATCTAAAGCAAAAAATTGGATATGGTGTCCGGATTCTTATAAAAGCACGTCCATACTTTAGTCTACCAACCTTGCTTTCTCTTTAACATGCATTCATTCACAGTCACTTCACCTACTGCGTTGTAACTTGGGGCAACACATGTAGCTCTCATCTTGTTCTTTACAATACGTCCAGAACCAGGCCATCCGCATTATTACTTTCCAGTCACCCTGATGTAGTGTATCTGCCCTTTTGCAAGAGCATCACATTCTCACAATTCACAAACTATTTCAATTTAACACTGAACAACTTGCTAATCATAATAAAACTATTTGCATTAGCTAACAACTTATTACCTAAAATCAGAACTAATTTTGGTAAATTCACTTCTGCGTTCACAGCAACGTCCTTTATGGAACTGTATTCCAACAGACATAAAGCTGTCTCTTAGCACAGGCAGCTTTAAAAAGCATTTATCCTCGTATTTACTTAACTTCTCAATGCTGTGATGTAATTTAACATGTTCTGTCTGCTTCATTATGTGTAAACCATTATATCTCTGACATTTCACCATATCTCAGTCCACTTGTTTCCTTGTGTCCGTACTTGTTAAACCTCTGCCTCTTGGCTACATTTCACTTCCCCTGATTTGTTTTGGCACGTTTTCAGTTTACTTGTTTTCTTACATTAATACGTGTTAACAATTCTACCTCTTTGCGGTATCTGCATTAACCTGAATTGTTTTGTTACTTTTCATTTGTTCAAAACGGAATTCTGTATACTATTATATGTTTCAGTTCTGCTGTCGTGTGTAATTATTTGAAGACAAATTTACACCTTTGCTGCATTTCCTCTAACCTAATTTGTTTTGTTCTTTCTGATTAGAACAGGAGGTCCCCTTACAGCCTTGAACTTTGGGACCTCCTTCTGTATACCTTGTTACTGTGCTTTTATTTTAGTGAGTGAATAAATAAGATCCTTCTTCAAAAAAAAAAGCTTGCCAAGTTCAATCTTTGACTTTTTAGGACACAATGAACTAGTCCATATTTGGCCATACAGCTAACTTCCATTAATTTGACCCTAACAGGACCATCAAAATTGATCTAATTATCCAGCAGTTAAACAAGGAAAACACCAAAACACACTGCCGATTAATTTGGCACTATTTGCCCCAATTCTAACACATCCTCAAAGCGAACATGCACCCACAATTTTTTTTTATGGGTTTAAAGTAGAAATCAAACGCACGGCCAATTCTTTAGCAAGAAAAACTTAGCATGCCTCATATTCTGGCACTAAGAAAAAGACGAGACAAGCAAACTGTACAGTCATTGAAAGGAAACTTGTTGGCTTTATGCCCACCGCCATCACTCTCATACAGCACATTATTGATGTCTATGAAGAACCACAACATGTTATCGTTCGTACGGTATTTGATATTCTGCATTTATGAAACAACTCGGCAACAATCACAAACGAGATAGTGGCCCACATCTACACTTAGCTAATTTATCCTGCAAAGAATGCAATTACCCAAAGTGCCAAAAACACATGATGCAAGTTGTTGCTGCTAGCTTAATACATAAAATAGCATTGTAATGTGCTGTTGCATTCATACTGAAAACAGCATGTCATCATTTTCGTGCTATGGAAGAACTTGTTCTGTCCGTACAGCTCGCTACTAAAATTACTTGAGAGAACTGCCGCGCTGTAATCGTTAAGCTACTATGGCAATGATGGTTAGTACATGAACTCATTTGATCTTCATGCTTGTGGCTTTAGGCATTCTTGCAGCTTTGTTTATTACACTGTATCTGACTTTATTCAACGAAATTTACTTCAAAGCAATCTTACTTTTCTAAATGCAGAAGACAAGAGGACTCTGCCTACATGCATAACAACTGTGAATTGTAGCTTTCATAACGCAATATTTTCTTAGATCAATCTGTAGTCATTCAAGCCATTCGAAGCCAGGAGGAGGAAGTTTAGGCAAATCCATATCATTCCTATGACTTATGAACTGCCATGCTTGCAATTCTTGCAGACACTAGTGCCGAAATTTTCTCTAGTAATTTTTGTAGGAAACTCTATGGTTCTGTCGCCATCCATGGTTGACATGTTGTGATGGCAAAGGTGATGATGCTGGTAGACTAAGCTGGAAGTGGCACGAATGCAGTTTTGCTTTTTTCATTTTGGATTGCACCATGCAGGCAATTTTCTGACATACTGTAAAAAAAAGAAAGGGTTGACACCAAGCCTTGACCCTAAAGAAGACAAGGTCGATGTACATGGTTGAAATGATTAAATGATTAAATGTTGACTGTATCTCTCTATTCTGTTCCTTTTCCATGTTCATAATTCCCTCATTTTGTATCTTATTCGTATCGTATTTCACACGCAATTAGTGGACCTTGTCTTTAGCGTCAACACTTGGTTGACCCTATTTTTTTTTTTGGAGTGGTTACAAGATAGAGCCCAGAAACACCAAACCTGTATGAAGTCAGCAAAGAAGACCTTGTCTTCAAAAACGCAAACTTGACGCACGCAGCAAAAGTGTGGAGTGTGCAGGAACACCGAAGATACACAGCACAATCATGTAAGTTAGCGCATACTTGGCAGATTGTGCTAGTAGAAAAATATAAACGAGTGTTTACAGCTAATATAAGTTTATAGCTATAAACGAGTGTTCATAGCTAACTATACTCATTTTTGATTATATTAGTTGCTGCCGATTGCTAGGTGTTCTTGGCATGTAGAGGTATTTCATTTCACTTTCATGCTTGTTCGGTATATACAAGTCACCTAACCGATTATTTTTTATATCCTGGAAGTGGTTACAAGATAGCCAGATCCCAGATACGTCAAACCTATGTGAGTCAGCAAAGAAGAGCTTGTCTTCAAAAAATGGCATTAGAACCGTGTATAGATAGTGTAATATTTCCTTATGAGCTACCATTCTCGTTTTAAAATCTTCCCGAGCCAGGCTGAAAATATACATTTCTAACAGGAGATGCACTTGTGTTACGACACATTGACTGTACCTTAAGAGCCACCAAGACGGACACTTTCACTATTGTAGTTGCCACAGGGATTAGAATTGGGGTCAGGTGCGTGTGAGGTGCGTGTGTGGTGATCAGCTGACTTCAAGTTATCTGGCAAAGACCAATTTCTGGATCGAAATAATGAATGTTTGGGCTCATAGAGATGTATAGGTGCTGGCCAGGTCCTTGTTTAATGAATTAACTGAAGTCAAATTACTGGAAGTCTACTGTAGTCAATTAACTGTACCCGAGCGGGCACCACAAAGTCTATAATGTTGCAGCAAGCTGGTTCGAGAACTTGAAGGCAGTGTAGCCATCAGTCTTTCATTTTTTTGCATCTTTGCTGGCTTACGGTGTTTCCTCTCACAGTAAGAGTAATTTTGGTAACGTAGAGGGATAATTTACCAATACAGTGTCACTTAACATTCTTCTCGCTAGTGTCTTTTTTAAGGTGTGCTTAAATCTAAGCACAACTCCACAGGTTCTTTACCTTCTGTACTTTTCTGGCTCTTCCTCTTGCAAACATACCGAGCGACTGCGTGGATGAACGCACTAGTCATGGCTCTGCAAATGGCTCACCTGAAAAACGGTAGCAGCTTGACGAGTGTTGCTCTGTCGGGGCTGTCGATAAGCTCCTGCGATGTCTGCGTGAGGAAGTTGAGGACACTACGCAAGTATCGCTGCAGCCGTTGGCGTCTCTCTTCTACAACCTTGGCATCCTGGAAATAACAGGGGGAACGACGGCGATGACAAACCTCCACACGAGTTTGCCACTTGCACGCACCTGAATCTAAGACACACTCAGCTTTTATGTTTTAAAGTAGAAAACTATTGTAAAAATGACATCAGGGCTACTAATGACATTAACATGGATATGTAACAGCTCTTAAACAAAGTACATATTGAACATGCATTTGATATTTAACAAAAGAAATGTGGCATACCTCCAATTCAGAAGCATGAAGTTTACTTTCACACTTCAGCCTAACACAAACAAACCAGGGTGTCTGCCAAGTTGACATTTCCCAATTCTCCTAGCTTTCCAGGTTTTCCCTGAGTGCCTATGCAAAATTCCCTAACTGACAAAACTTTGTTTTATACCAAAACTGGCTGACACCATGTCGCCCGATGCTGTCACTCTCTAATAAGCATGTTAAAAAATAAAAAATGATAATCCAGTTTGAATAGTAAGGAGTAGTGTTTATTTTATTAAAAACAAAACAGAAGGAAGGGGTTAGTAAAATGCACAGCAAATAAAATATCTTTAAAAAATGGTAAAGCTCAAATACGAATAAAAGGAGACATATACAGAAGCAAATATTTTCGAATGTGAGCTCTTTCTATCAACTGATAGCAAGCTCGTTAGTACGAGGCCCAAACTTTGTCACAAGTGAGATTCTCTTTCAACCGCTGGTAAATTAACGTCAACTGTACTAACATACTTTCAGCGTGCGCATAATGCCTCATTGTTGTGTTTCACTGCTTTAAAGAGTTTATTTTGGTTTAAGTGAGGAACACGTGTATCTTGGCTTCAGCCAACACTGTTTTTTCAGCTCAAGGTCCTTCAAAAAAGCAGCAGCTCACTTCCTTTCCTGTTCATTCCTTAATGAAGCATCCTCTTGGTCAGTTGTACAGTCAAAGTCCGATTTTTCAGACTCCGTAGTAGCCACGAAAACGTCAGAAAAATCGGTCAGTTCGAAAAAAAAAACATGAATGCATGTCCTTTACTGCCCTTAAGGGCTCAAATCGCCACAGGGACATACGAAAAAGCTGTGAAGGTCTGCCAGTACACTTAATAGGCGTAGTGCTCGTACTGTGACAGGAGATGGCGGGTGCACGCTCGTATAATTAAGGAATACATACCGTGTCCCGTGACAATTGCCCCTTCCCACGCGTGTTATGCTTCACCGTGTAACATAGCTGTGCTAAGGCGAACCTGACTTTCGAAAACCGGCTTTATGCAACGTGCCGTGCTTTCCGACCTTCGAAGCCAATCGCGAGGACCACGAAGGTGGAGTCGGTGCTATTGCTGACAGCGGCAAATTCTTTCAATGAAAAGCAAGGGGCAGAACTGCAAGAAACTTAATAGTGAACGTCGAAGCAGCTAGGTCTAGCGTTGCTGCGGTGGTGGCTATGGCCGCCAGTGGATCTGCATGAGAGCGCCAGTTCGAGGCGGCGAGGTAATCAAAATGGCGGTGGTGGTGGCTTTGATTAATACCATTTTGGACCTGCGGTCATGGCAAAAATTTCGGAAAATCGGACGGCGAAGGGTTCTTGAGTACAAAATTTCAGACGTTTTATACATTGACAGTGGTGACAGTGGTGCTGCGAAGCCGTCCGAATAATCGGCCGTCCGTAAAGTTGGTCGTTGACTGTACACGGGCAACCCTCCAGCCGACGGCACGGTGTCAAAGACAATATGTCACAATTCCTCTTTCCAGCTCGAGCTAGAATCACTGCGACTTTCATTCCCTTTCAATAAAATTTTCGCTAATTTTCCCTGATAGAAGCACAAACTCTCCGAGTTTTCCCCAAGTATTTCCAGGCTATTAAAAATCCCCGAGAATTCCCGGCTGGTAGACACCATGCAAACACAGTGCACTCTGCAGTCCACAGTCCTTCCAAACTAGTCTAAAGTACAGTCAAACACATTTATAATGAAGTTTTTGGGACCTGCAATATTTATTCTCATACAGGTAGCTTTGTAGTAAAGGTCCCACCCCGTGCCAACCACAATATAGCAGGCTAAGCCGATTCAACAAAAGAAAGCCTTTATTATCATGAATTATGGAGTGAAATAAGTCACAAATTTTCTTGCGCACACTTTTTGTCTGGTAGAATGTGCAACAGCAGCCAACCTTATTGCAATTACCACATGTCGCTATCGCCTCCCTTGCCATCAAAATTCTTGGTTTGTTTACAGGACCTTCATCACGGTTGCTTCCCTTGGCATTTGCATCCTTTTCACCTTAGTTGGCTTTGAAGACATTGCAGGTTGTCAGTTACGATTACATCATCACATTGTCATAAACTGTGATGTATTTGTCAGCCGTCACACCCGCTGCTGCGTTACAACAGGCAGCGTATGAGTTTAGCAATTCCTGGAACAGTGCAGTAGCACTGCTACCAATAGCGGCATGCTGGTCAAGTGCTGCCACTAGCGCTAGCGCAAAGCGCACCTTGGGGACGTCTGCAGAGGGCAGTGGCGACAATGCTAGGTGGCTTTCATTGTAAAGCAACAAATCAGCCATTGGGGATGCCTAAACTCCTTTGCTGTACAGGCGAATTTGTTGTAGAGGTTTTCGTTGAAAATACGTATGAAACATAGGAATTTGGCCAAGACGATAATCAACAGGCAATTTCGCTGTAGAGGCGTTTGTTGTAGAGTCATTCAACTGTACGCCTTTCTCAAAATGCTGAAACTTTCCCTCTCTCAAATCCCCGCCTTGTTATGATCGGCCAGTGGGGGTAGTGGCCCGGCAGGTTTCCCTGGCCTAGGGATCTAGGGAGGACAGAGGGGTTTTAAGCGAACTTTTTTCAGCTCTTGAGTGTGCTTCAATGCAGTCATGCTAGACTGATGAGACGCAACATTCTCCACTCTTCATGTATATATTGTAAATAAACCCAGTACTTCTTGTTCTCGATGAGAACAGGTTCGTCCCTTCAACAATGTCCTTAGCGTGGATGAGTCAGACGATGGCATGGGCCAGCTACCCCTTTTGACATGTCTGACCCCAACTCTTACAGCCTGCAGTGTAAGGCACAGTTGCGTTCCAACTGCCAAAGAAAGAGTCCATTGGTGACCATTCCTCTGGTATTGCTAACCAGTGTCAGGCAGTGCTCATTTTCTAGGTCATTGCCAGCTGCACATGAGCTGACCGCACCTGCCAATGCTGCCAACCCTTACGGAAAGAAGTTATGAATGTGCTTTTGGAACAGAAAGAGCACCCCGTTTTCAGGTACTAAAAGCAAAAATAGACATACAGGCACAAAAGACAGAAATAGGCATCTATAGGCATCATAAAATCAGTACTAAACCCCTTTTTGTCCCATAATTCATGCTCATACACCAAATAGGTGTGGCCCTGGTACGTGGGAATATGCATCTGCCTATAATTCGGTCTCTAGTGATAACACCAGCTCTGACAGTAAGCGAACATTGTGAATGTGGTTTCATATTTGATTCACTGCACAGGCAATTTCTGTACCAATATTCATGAAAAAAAAAGTATATGTATATGTGCACATGTCAAAAACAAATACAGTAATCATTCAATGTGGGCTGCCATTTTCACTTCAAAATCTTCCTAAGGGCAGGTTGAAAATAGGAATTTTTGGCGGCAGATGACTTATTTCAACACATTCACTGTCCACTAGCCCTGCCAAGACAGATGTTGCAGCCACTCAGGTTACGACTGAGGTCACCACTTTGGTCAACTGCATTCACGTCGACCAGCCAAGTTTGAATTCTGGGGAGGGTCAATTTGAGCATCGAAATATATATTTGGCTGACAGAAATGTATGAGCACTGGCCGCAACCTACGGTCAAGGTCAAATTGAGCAAAAAATACAATTAGCCAAAGTCGAGAATGAACAAAGGTCTACTGTAGTTTTTGTGTTTTTAAATCAGAAAACGTAAGCATCCTGAGGGCTTGCAAAAGGCTATCGGTTCTGATTTTCGTTTGACGCATACGTTGCAGTGTTCTGAGAGTTATTAATGCGACAGCATTAAGGAGCTCATGTCACAGGAAAGCCGGTGTCGTCGGCGTTGGCCGTGAGCGAAAAATTCCGGAAGGCAATTCATAAATAAAAACAACTTGCAAGATGGGCTGGATGGGAATCGAACCAGGGGTCTCTGGATTGTGAGACGGAGACGCTACCACTCTGCGATGAGTTCGATGGTTCAAAGTGGGACAAAAGCGCCTCTAGTGAATGCGGTGTAGCCTTAGAAATGTGCCGTAGAAAGTTACACTGTGGTGTATATCGGTAATTATGAGCACGTAAATTACAGAAGTCGCAGTTAAACGAGTAGCGAAGTATGTTTCCACTACATTTCTGCGCTTGGCGCACACGCAGAGCCATCTTCTGGCAAACACAGAAGACCTCCTCCTCGCAATGTACGGTGCGGCCCTGACAGCTGGCGCATCACTCGCCCGCTTCTCCCCTTCGTCTCGTTTGAGCGCATTAGGGCTGACTCAAGAGCATGCCGAGCGAATGAGTGGGCAGTAAGAACGGGGTGCGATAACGCTATCCCGTTCTACTCTTGAAGGTGAAGCTTAAGCGTCCTCCAATTTTTTTTTATGAACAAAAAGAGAAGACAAAAATTGTTAGTTCAGCCTAAACATGCCCTCTTCAAACTACCGTGTATTTTGTCTAATTTCACCCACCCCTCCCATTCAAAATGATGAACTGGTTTATGCGGGAAACTCTAGTGGCATACCTTGTTGCCTATAGACTTTTTGGGTGGGAAGTCAAAAGAATAGATGACGGGGTTCTTTTTGCAGAGTTGCTTGTGCAGGGCGTAGAATTGCGAGTAGCGCCGGTACACGTTCCACTCGTCATCCCTTATACGCACGTACACCTGGAAGAGGAGTGTGCACATACAAAAGATGAATGACACATCCAGCAAAATAAACCAGCACCAGTCACACTGCTTCACACACAGCACTTATTCAACAACACTTATTCAACCTCCTTGCCCAAACCCCAGGGCTGGTATGTTAGTTGCGGATGTCACGGATTGAAATGTGAGTGAGAGAAAACTTTATTCGAAATGTCCGGCGGTTTGGGTGGGATGGAGCCATAAGCACCCCAGCCTAGGTGACTGCTTAGAGTCCTTGGACACGGGCGGCTTCCTTGGCATGCCGGATGACCCATAGTTGATCGGCAAGGTCGTGGCTGAGCAGGGCCGCCTCCCAACGCGCCCTGCGGTTCGAGACTGCCATGTCTACCCCTTTCGTCGGGGACTCCTGATGCTCGCTACCGGTGCATTCCCACAGCATGTGCTGCAGCGTCGCTCTGGCTCCGGATGCTTTACACTTGTTGCATGAATAAAGGTTGGGGTAGCAGAGGCAAGGATTGCCGGGTTCGGATACGCATGTGTCTGCAATCGCCTCCAGGCAACCGTCTGTTTCTTGTTTAGTTTGGCGTGCGGTGGGTGGATATTTGCATCTGTTCAACTTGTTGTGTTGCGTGATGTCTCTGAAAGTGGTGATGCGATCCCCCCACGTCCACTCCCGCACCGCTCTCACAGTGGGCAAGACGTTGGAATTGTCAGCTCGGCATGGATTGCTAAGCATTTTTTTCATTTAATTTCAGACGTGGTTAAGTAAAAGCTCTCAAAACCTTCCAAGGTCAGTGCTGGAATCTTTAAGCATACAATGTGCTCCATTTTTACTGATAAATGTTTAACTAGGCCTGTGCAAATGTCCAAATTCTCGACGTCACGCCAAGCTGATGCAGGAACTTGAAGGTCGTGTTGCCAACCCTGTCTTCAGTATTTTGTACCTTTTCTGGCATACCAAGTGTCTTCTCGTAGTCAGAGTGGCTCTTTTGGTATTGTGGAAGGGTAATTTACCAACACAGCTGAAATGATTTTTCTCTTTCATGCCCCCTTTATGGTCCACCCATACTACATCGCTCTAAGAGCTTTGCCTAGCATTCCATCGCTCTGCGTCAACACGGGACAAGGCAACGAGCCGAAGCGCCGACTAGATCCCGCAGATCTCGGCATCAACTGGCAGGACATATGTGCAAAAGTGTTTCAACTTACAGCCTCCTGTTGCATTGACATCAAGCAAAGCAAGTAACATCAGCCTGTAGCATGTAGATGCTTAATACTGAAGAGTTCAATGGACACTTGTCTGGCAAAGGTGAAACATGGCGAAATGAAACACTCACCAAATAAAGAAAAATAATGAAATTAACAAAACTGGACATTTCAGAGCCCGTACGAGATGTCAAAGGTACCCTGACTTCCCTAGTTAACAGTCAGCAGCGAAGGCAATGGCCCTCACTTAAGTGCGTGTGAGATTGCACAGACTGCGTGCCAAGCGATAATCAGGACACATGGTCATCTGAACAACATCTATGCATGTGTACTGTGCAATTTCACTCATACATAAGCAGGGGTGATTGCCTTCGCTGTACATTGCGAACAAGTGAAGTCACGACACACTTGAAGTTTTGTACGGGCCCGTAAATGTCAAGTTTTCATCATGTCATTACGTTCAGATTTTGCCTAGTGTTTGCTTTATTTCAACAAGTAGATGCTAAGCAGAACAAGAGCAGTTGGCACTGTTAGAAACGCCCAATGCTGGTCGGCCTTTCAGGGAATAGTCGTTTGATACTCATAATCACAGAAGCCTGCTAATAATATCTTGTAGAATGCAAACGCATTACAAAGCTGAACATTCTGTGCACCATACTTGCCTGGTAGACGTGGAATGCATGCGACTGGTGCCCAGCGAGGAATGCCGAGGGGATCCACAAGTTGATGAGCGGCCTCAAAGATGCACTCTGCGACGACCTGCAAGGTGACACTCATTTTTCAAGCACAGTTCCAAGAAGGCAACATGCTCAAATGAAATGGGGAGAGCAGGGTCAGAAGGAACAACTCACGCATCATAGTCCGACGTCACGCTCAAGTCGTCATCGGAAGTCTGGTTTTCATCGGGCAGCTGCAACGGAATTTCAGTGGATGCAAAGGAACTGCTTCGAATGGGCGGACTCTACAGCTGCAAACTGAAGCTTATTTTGTCACGGCACTTCCAAGAAGAAATGCACCAAGGATGCAGAACCACTGTATCAGGACAGTGTGATCACAGTGGTGTTCTCACCGGTCCACGCAAGTCGGTGAGCTCCTCGCGTAGCCTGCGAATGGTGCATTCGCGGAAGAGCAGCAGACGATGCAGCCGCTCGTTGAACTCCATCAGTTCCCCATGCATCTCGGCAACCTGTGGACAGTGACCGCAACACAACCATTGCACAGCGCCAAAATTCCACAGGTTTGTCAAGAATGATGTTAACGTTGACTTATTGTGTATGTTAACATAACAGGGCCACAGATATGAGCTGCAAGCTCTATATTAGAGAGAGAAGATCACTGTTATTACAATCAACACACTATCTGATGCCACTTAAGGCATGACATGCTGTGTATCACCCAAAAAGGCAATAGCTGGCTGGATGATGATGGCAAGACACAACCTTGGTTCAAAATGAAGATAACCGCGATGAATATGGCAACAGCCTGATGATGACAGCACGACACATTCCTTACATGGCAGCATTCAGCAACCGTATAGCAAAGCTACTCCGATGTTCCATCCAGTATGCACTTTTTGCCCTGTTGTCTCCAACTTCCTCTATGATGATGATAGCAGTACCATATGTCAAGCACATTGCCATCATTTTGAGATGAGGCAGCAGTCCACTACAGCTACTGCTGTAAGCATGATGTCTCTGTGTGCAGTTCATTTATTCTAGTCATTGCATCTATTTGCCATGATACTGCCTTGTAAAGGGTTAAATAGCCAAGGATTAAATGTGTGCCCATTGTTGTGTCCATGACCTGCTTTAGATATCAGACTATGGATTGAATCAGCATGCCTTTACGCGAAGTGATGCATTATGAATTACAATCTGAAAGCAGTGCAAGAACCTAGTTTGGAGCATTCAAAACTGTCAAAAGAAATGAAACAGCAAATATAACTTAAAGGGCAGCACTGGCCCGAATGCCTCTCTAAAGCCATTCTCACATGTTTATGGTAAAGCGCCTGTGTGGACCAACTGCAGTAAATGCAACTGAGCAGTCTCCGTACCTGAACCAGCTTCTTCTCGTACTCGCTGGCCTCAAACTGGTGGTCGATGTGTGGCTTGGCATCCGGAATGGCTGGCTCAACATCTCCCACCATACTGCGCAGCTCTGAGACAACAACACGAGACCAGATATTGGACGTAGGCAAACCCAGCATGGCAAGCTCTCAACGTGCAACAGCACCACAGTGCTACCACAATGTGCAAGATGAACCCTTGGCTGTCCCTGAACACGTACTCAGCGTGACCGCAGAACAAATGGCAATGCATGCCAGTTGCAATGCACAAACGAAAGGCATGAATGAGACTGCAGCTTTCAGAAAGTTGTGTGCAGTAGTTTGGGTTAAAATACCAAAATTTTTTAATACGAACAGAATACAATTACTTAACATGGAATAGCAAATACAGTCAACGACTGAATTTTCGGACGCCCAAATTTTCGGACATGCCTGATATTTCGGACGTCTTCGCGGCACCGCCACGAGCCCCATAGAATCAATGTACAGTCAAACCTCGATATATCGAACACGGATATATCGAATTATTGCGTATATCGAACAATTTCTATATCACATGAAAAATCGCATGCATTTTTAATTCTTTATTTCGAACGGGGCCGGATGTAAAATGGGTATATCGAACTCCGCCGCCCCAGACCAAGTGCGCTCTGTTGACATGAGGCGAGCTTTCCCGCAACACCTCGAAGATAGCGGCGGCGCGATCGGCGTTCCAGACTGCTGCGTACGACAGCTGCCCACATCGGTTGCGCCGAGGGCGCCATTTGAACGTTGCGGCGTACACACGCGGCGGCTTGGAGCCAGCACGGTCGCCGCGATCACGCGCGCACGGCGAGGCTTGCCCCCGCCGTGCGCGCAAGCCTCGCCGTGCGCGCGTGATCGAGGCGGCCGTGGAGCCAGTTGGAGCGCTTTGTCGGTGCTGAGCCACACATCATGTGCATTGCGGACTTCGTTGGCGGTGACGACTGCACCGGAACAGTGGCGGAGTTAACAGACGTGGAGATCGCGGCAGAAGTGACTGCTGAGCGGCCAAACGAAGACGCTGCCGAGGCTGATCCAGCAAGCGCTGATGTTGCCCCGCTCCCGACTGCAACTGAGGCTGTAGCTGCTTTGGCCGTTGTACGCCGCTACTGCGGCGCAATAGAAGGCACTGGACTGTCTATTGTGGACCGTTTGGACTATGTTGAGGACGCCGTGGTCAAGCACGCGGTTGCCAATATGAAGCCGGCTACGCTGCTTCAGTACTTTCAGCGAACTAAATAAATACTTTGTTTGAAGCTTCATGTGAGTATCTATTGCGCCACGATTGGTTCATTGATTGATTTGCGCTAGTTTTTGATGCGTTTTCTACGTGATTTTATATATCGAATTCTGGCTATATCGAACTATTTTGCGATCACCGCGCTGTTCGATATATCGAGGTTCGACTGTATAAGGACATCTGAAGTTTTAGACGCTCGAACCCCCCGCCGTCCAATTTTCCGGACTTTTTGACGGACGGAAGGAATTTTTGGCTCCTCGCGCAGCGCCCTTGAGAAGGAAATCCACTTGCAGCCGAAGCATATCACCGCTTTGAAGCACAACTAGCCGAATCTAGTCGTCACACACCGATTTGGTCTGGCCACGCTGGCTATGTTCATCGCCGCACTTCCGCCTCCGGCGGAGTTTCCGGAGCGGCGCCATTTTGTTTGTTTGTTTGCGCAGGCCACGTTTTGGCTACCGTGGTGTGTGGTTGTCTGTTGTGTCAAGTGTGCTCTGCGACGCTAGGCCTAGGTGCTTCGACGCTCGTGAGCGAACTCCACTAATCGCAACTTGAGGATTTCGCTTGCCTTCGATGGCGCCCACTCCGTCTTCGTCGTCCTCGCCGATGGCATCGAAGCGCGGAAAGCAGTACCGTCGGACGACGTGATCAACGACCTCCGCTCTGCTGGGGTTTCCATACCCACGGAAATACCTTTTGAACAGTTTGTTGACGCTGACAACGAGCTCGACTTCCGCGCAGAACTGACTGACGAGGAAATAGTCCGTCGGGTTGTGGGGGATTCAGAAGACTCCGATGTTGAAAATGAGGAGCCAATGCCTGCGCCACCTACAGGCGCCGAGTTGACGCGAGCACTGTTGACTCTTTCATCGGTGTACAGTGCTGACATGACCCTTGCTCAGATCGAGGCGAATATGATCGCATGCAACCGGAACGCCGTCAAAACAACAATGAACAAGTTCAAGCCACTGCAGCAATAACACCGCCTGCCCGACGATGCACATGTACATAATAAACCGGCAGTCGGCTGCATACAGAGTTTTTGAACGCCTCTTTTTATAGCCACTTCACTGATGCTGTGGCAGGGTTTCGGAAGCCTGTTACTTCGCCCTTTACCTCTAGATCTGAGAAAAAAATAAAAAGGGTGCGTTTTTTTGCATGCATTCATTTTTTCGGACTGCCTGAATTTTCGGACGTTTTTACGTTCCCTAGAGGGTCCGAAAAATCGGTCGTTGACTGTAATGCTATGCACATGCATTTATTAGCAAGTTGGTTTATTTTAACATGTTGGAACATTGCAATTACACTGTCATTAGCAAAAATTAAACTAATAAGCCGTTATACTAAAAGATTGCGTATTTGGCTCATGTTAGCTTTGGAATATTAAATAATTTGTGCTAGTTGTCCGTTCTTGCCAACCTGTGCCTTATTATACTGCACCGCATCAATTTCTCATAAACTCAGAGGCATTTGACCCTGTGCAAGTCGTCACTCGTCACATTTACTGTCAAGCAATAAGCTCAGCATTGCGGGTGGAACCTGAAAAAAAGAGTCTAAAAAAATGGCGGCAAAAAAAAAAAGAAAAAAACATTCTCGGACCGATTTTTTTCCGAAATGATAGCTTTTAGTAACTGACGGGTCAATGAATGAACGTATGTATTGAAACAGTGTGATGAACGGCGCCACTACGCGGACAAACGTACGCAAACTAGATGGATGTGGGCGAAAGCGGCAGTGGTTTCTGCTGCAGTGGCGAAACAAATGTGAACATCTTGTATATGCGCGGAAAAGATTTTCCGGCCGCTTTGGCTTTCCCACCCGCTTGCCGTTTCCCAAGTGTGAACTGTGGGGATGCGTGACTCTCACGCCTCCCCTGAGATCTAGTTTTCCCGCATAGCTTGTCTCCTGCAGGGCGGCTTCGCTCGCCGCGTGGCCTGGCGCCCGCGGCGGTCGGTGTGGTTGAAGCACGGTGCGAGAGATGGCGCGAGTGCCGCGCTGCTGCGGGGTTACTTGGGTGCGGGGGAGACAAGGCGCTTGGTCTTTCCCGGCGGGTTGGCGCACGGCGTGGACGTCCCGCGCGTGCGCGGCGACCCATGCTTCTGCGAGACCGCCTCGCGTGGCCGCCTTCGAACGCGCCACCGTTGGCGTGACCCTACACGCGAACGACCAGGCGTTGGGATCCAGCATGGGGCGAACATATTCGCTCGCTATCCGGTCGCTCGGTGAGTCGGACTTCTAGATTTGTCGCGCGCCCATCGGCATGTTTTGGGGATAGCAACTCGGCTAGCAGGCATTGATCTATGAAAGGTGCAATAAATGCCCTTGTGATTGTTTGCACTACTGTGTTGTCGTTCCTTTGTCCCAAGAGTACGGAGGAGAACCCCCATATCTCCCAAAGAACGTAGCCTAACTGTATATGAAACTATCGACAGCTTCCATCCGTCAAGTGCTCTTGCTTCGGACGTTAGCCAGCTTGAGACATTATAACCACGAAGACATACACACGGCACACGTTGCTCAACTACAAGTCTCGGGCACAACAGCTTGACGCATAAATCAGCATTCATCATTTGCATAAACAGAGATAGAAACTTAGCACTAGCCATAATGCTGAATTTTATCATCAGTCTTCTCAGTCCAAAAGGGACAGAAAGGAGAAATGTAAGCGCTTCATCACAATCATAGTGTCTGGTACACTTTTGTCAAGGGGGAATATCAACTGTTTTTTTTTTTTTCATCCCATCAGGACATTTTTGGAATATCCCAGCACGCAATAAATCCTGTGGGCCAACGCTTACCTTCGTGGGCTGCCAGGCCGTCCCGTTTCAGCATCTGCACGGCTGCTATGTACTTTTTGAGTTGGTGCTTCAACAGCTGGTTTTCCCTGCACAAAACAGACGGAGTTTCGTCGTTCAACAGCTGCGAACAACCAGCCGCAGAGGCTGCTCCCAGCTGCAGTGGTGGCTGTGCCTTAAGACAGGCCAAGTGCAAGAGAGCGAGAGTGACAGATAGGAACAGAGAAAAGGCAGGGAGGTTAACCAGAAAAAAGTCCAGTTTGTGACCTTTCACGATGGGAAAGAGAAAAGGAATTTAAAAAGATTGGAAGAGAGAAAAATAGTACATCAATACCTACTTATTTCAACCCTCGTTAATTCAGAAAATCAAATCATTCGGACTCATCCTCTGGTCCTGGCAAGTGTACGCATTATTTAATGCAATCAACCTCTCGTTCATTCGGACGTATTTGGTAGCACATTGGGTAACTCGGACAACTCTCAAAGTCTGGCAAGTGCGGAGCGCCGCAAATGTGCGAGATTAAAGAGCAAAAACGCCGCTAGCGTCCCACCGAAACGAAGCAGCGGAGTCCACATCGCCAGTCATTATTGGAAATCGTACATGAATGAGAGCAACGCCGGAACGCTCCGTCCCTATTCCTGCATTTAGAGACTTTATTCTTGCATTTACCACTACGCATAAAACCGCATCGGCCGCATGCCTTCATAACTGTGTAGTTGCCATCCATGATCACGCTGGTAGCGACCACAGTTTCACCTGAAGTTGTTGCAGCTAACGGTACTTTCATTTTGACTCGGTCCATGCGTCGGCCATGTGCCTTCAGAACTACAAGGTCGCCATCCACGATCGCTTTAAAAGCGGCCGCAGTTTCGACTACATCGATTGCGGCATACAGTTGTTTCGTTGCGACTCGGTGCAAAGCTGTAGAAGGTGAAGAGCACCAGCTACATCGCAATGGACGAACTATCTGTTGGTGACACTGGAGAAAAATAATGGGAATGTGTGTGTGGTAGTGATAAGCGTGTCTCAAATGAAGATGCACGCCGCAGCTGTGCCTTGAAGGAAGTTGTGAAGCCTTCGCCGCAGCGAGTGCTAATCAGTCACAAGATGGCGAGAATTGCAGCTTCAGCACTGCCATTGTGTGAAATAGAAACAAGATTTGCCGATTCATTCAGCAAATAAAAGCATGTTGACGTAGTATGGCAGACATGCCAGGCACGCTATGGGCTGTCTCCTTCAATGTGTCTGGTGCTGATTCATGGGAGATCTCGCCAAGCTGATACAGTCAAAGAGCAATTTCTCAGATATGCCTGGTAATTCGGACGCCTTCACGGCACCGCCACATGTTCCATAGAGCCAAGGTATAAGGAATGTCTGAAACCCTTCACCGTCCTTTTTCGTGACTGCAGGTCCGAAATGGCATTAATTGAAGCCACCACCGCCGCCATTTTTTATCATCTCGCAGCCTCGATCCAGCACTCTCATGCGCCGATCCACTAGCAGCAGTAATAGTTGTCTTGTTGTGTCATTAAGTCTAGCTGCTTTGACATTTGCTGTCAAGCTTCCTGCTGTTCGATGCTTTGGTTTTCATCGTATTCGCCGTTGTCAGTAATGGCGCTGACTCGGCCCTCATCCTAACAATGGCGTCAAAGTGTGGAAGGCCTGGCATGGCGGTTCCCAAAAGTCGGTTTCGCCGCAACATGGCAGTGTTACACGGTCAATTACAGTCCACTTCCAATAATTTGTTCCTGACGGCACAGCAGATCTGGCGGGTCGAATTAAACAACATGCAGGAAAAACCCCGAAACAGCTATTGCTTCATTTGGCAGCATTTGCCGTTAAAGTTAGCTTCACCGCAATACAGTCGGTTATGTGGTGAAACATACAAAGCGAGGAAAGACGCCACTGTTAGGGGACACAGCACGTGTTCCTTAATTTAAACGCGCACATGTGCAGTCTCCGGTAACAACAAGGGCACCGAGACTCCTAATAAATTTACTGGCAGGCCTTCAGAGTTTTAGATAGACCCCCGCTCTTTTGTAGGCTTTAAACGTCCTCTTGACTTCCGGAGTTTTTTCTTCTTGGCACCTTCTATATCGCTAGCTTTCCCGAAACACAGGTAAATGATTTTTCTTCAATTCTTGGTGCACTGCCCGTGCTCGCACATATAATTAAAGAATGCACACTTGGCTCCGACCTGCTGTGGTTGCTTAGTGGCTATGGTGTTGGGCTGCTAAGCACGATGTCGCGGGATCGAATCCCGGCCATGGTGGCCACATTTCGATGGGGGCGAAATGCGAAAACACCCGTGTACTTAGATTTAGGTGCACGTTAAAGATCCTCAGGTGGTCGAAATTTACGGAGTCCCCCACTACGGTGTGCCTCATAATCAGAAAGTGGTTTTGGCACGTAAAACCCCATAATTTTTTTTTTTTTAATACTTGGCTCCGCTAATAGTCTCATATACCAGACACGCATGGTGGGCGAAACTTAGGCTCAAATCCCCACAGCAACAATAGGAACTGCTCTGAATGGCTGCCAGTGTGCTTATTAGGTGTCTGCATGCTCGTACTGTGACCGGAGGCGGTGCATGCGTGCCCCAGTATAATTAAGAGACGTGTACTGTGTCCTGTGACAATGGCCCCTTTCCATTCCTTGTACCGCAGAACACGGCTGTATTGCGGCAAAGCTGACCAGTTAAGTTCAATTTATTTGGCGAAGGCTAATTTTCAGATCGAAATAATGCAAGTCTGGTCCTACAGAAAAGCATGGGCGATGGCCGGGACCTTCGGTCGGGATCGAATTAACCGAACTCGAATTAACGGAAGTCTACTGTAAACACACTGTACTGTGGTGAAGCACAGTAAGAGTGCCAAGGACTACCGTCATGGACATAAAATGTGTTCCTTAAGAGGAAGCTTTAGCTCGAGCCCAACTCCGATGCTACCTATTCACATAGTGCATGTAAAACGCCGAAATACTTTTCTGAGATAAGCACTGGGCCTGTTTTAATGAAATTAGTTGCATTTTTTAGAGAAAGTTAAATTCTAGTGACTATAGGAAGCAGAACTTCAATTTAGAGCCAGAATGTTTTTATGTAATTTTCGAAAATTGGTAAGTTTGAAAAAACATAAGCATAAAGTTCACAAATCTTTAGCTCTGCACCTAGAACAGATATCGCAGTTCTGTAAACTGTATCCGTTAGGGCACCCAAAGTGGACAAATTTGATGTTATATCTAACATGATTTTGTTACATTCTTTACAAAGGTTTTACAAAAGTTCTGCTCACATATTAGTGGTCTATTTGAGATCCATGTATAATATATAAATTTTGTCTGCTTTAGATATACTATTAGGTTCTATTGACAGAACTATAATATAATTTTTCATTGCCGAGTTAGAGTTGTAAACTGCATAGTTTCGTTTTCTGAATTTTTTTATTTTTATCAATTTTACTAAAAAACTGACGACCTAAATAAAAAATCTGCGACAAACAGTCACTAGGTTTTAGCTTTTTTTTTAATGCAACAAACTATCGAATTCAGTGCAGTGGTTGCCATGAAAAACGATTACTCCTTTCCTATGTATTTAGACAGGAGGCATTCACAGTCTCCAGTTACAGTATGGGCACCGAGGTGCCTAATAATTGTAATGGCGGGCCTTCAAAGCTATTTCGGACGTACCTGGTGAGTGTCTGTATTCGGGACTCCTGTTTGTCCAGCCGCTCGTTGGTCTGCTTCTCGGCCTCCCGGGCATCGGCCCTCAATTTGGCACTAACTTCACTCTCCTGCTCCATCATCCTCCGCAAGGCACTGCGCAATGCAATGGCACAAAAGCGAGTTCAACAAGCGACAAGAACTGTGCTCCCACATGCATGGTAGTATGACATTAAAAATGGTGTTCAACTTCTTATCGATGCTGCCAGTTTTAGGTTGCAAGACAATGTTGATGAGCAGAACGAGAACAAGGTGAAAGCAGGAGCCAATGTTTCGACAAGTGGACTCGTCTTTGTTAAGGCGACATATGCTCTACAGACAATGTTGCACACACTTTGAACACCATCCACCAGCGAAAATATAAAGCACACTTGAGTGGCTTTGACGGTGTGTCGATTTTCTTCATTTACATGGACGTTGTGACAGCCACAATGACCGTACCAGAATCAGTATTGAACATGTGATCCTTAATGCAGGAAAAGACTACTCAGTGCGAAGGGCTCGTATGACTGGAGGCATGACAAGTGAACAGTTACAACAGGCCTTACGTGGACTCGGAATCACACTGAGTGTTGCGCCGTTTCACAGATTACAGTTGAGAACACAAGTTTCGAGACCACAGCATCAGCAAAAAAAAGAATCAAAATTTCTTCACAACACGGAATTGCTTCAAAGCCTTTGCATTTGCCATACGTGGGCCTGTAGGTTGTAGTGCTCAATCCAGCTGGCATGCCAAGGTTACAAAAAAAATATTTTTTTTTCGCAGCATCATTAATGTCTAAACCTGTGCTTGTGATTGTATGCACCACAGTCTCCTTTCTTCACATCTTCCGTTTATGAATGTACATACGTTTATCTTCTGACGCTCCCAAATTCCTTGCTCACTGCAGGATAGTTCAAGCACTTTCACTTCAGTAAGGCAGTTACGATACTAGTGCCTTCATGCATTCTTTCTTCCTTTTGTCTTTTAACTCATTGCCATTAATCATTCATTCATTCATTCATTAATTCACTCAATTGATCAATAACCAAAAATACAAAAAGTACTCACGTGTTCTCCTGCTCAACATCTTTGATTTGTTGAGTCATGACGAGCAGAGCTTGCTTGAGCTCATCTGCAATGTAAAGAAGGCAGTAACCATCAGCCAGTCTGCCCCCATGCTCTAAATATTGCCCCCAGTAAAAATCCTGTGAGACATCAAACTGATGGCGAATATTTTCCATAATGCCACCGCGGCAGTATCTGCAACACCAGCAATTAAAATTAACTCGAGAGCAACTCAGTGACTATGAGGGATGTCGTAGTGGGAAGGTCTGGATAGATTTCAATCATTTGGGAGTCCTTGACATGCACCTAAACTGACCAAGCATTTTTTCTTTCCCGTTTTGTTCCCATCAGAACGCAGCGCCGAAAACCAAACCCACAGCTTTGTAGTTGGCAACGGAATGTCACTGGCACTGAGCCATCGTAACAGAGAGACAAGAGAAATCAATGTTTACAGCATGATCCAGGGGAAGAAAAAAACTTTCAGGCAGCACCCATCTCCAATAACTGACTAAGCTAGGTGGGAGCCCCGTTCCCTCAGGACACATGCTTTGTCCAACTGCTGACAGAACGGAGCATGACGGTGCGTCTGTTCTTCATCACTATTGCCACCAAACGCCCTGTGTGTCTCTAGATCTTCCAACCCCACATGTGCGAGCCACAGGTGCATGTCAATATTGTGATGTCACGGCGATGGCGGCGGTACCCTTTTGCTCTGCTGTCACACATATTTCACATGCCGTCTCAACTGTTGACATGGTGCCAAGCATAGGTGCAATAGGCTTCTGTAAACCTGACTCACGTTAAGTTACTTTTTCGGTTAATTTGATCCCTGCTGAAGGTCCTGGCCGGCGCACACACCTTTCTGTGGGCCCAAGCATCCGTGTTTTTAATGCTAAAATTGGCCTTCGTCGGATAAATCGAGCTTGACCAGTCGTGATGCCCGACCCCTACGGTGACCAGCAATTCCTTTAGTGGCAGCGTCTGTCTCGGCAGAGCGTAGTGGACGGTGAATGCACTGAACACACATCGTCTTCCATCAAAAGCGCCCATTTTCGGCCTGCCCTAGAAAGATATTTAAGCAATAACCAAAGCTTGCCATGTCTGATTAGGTAATTAATCAATTCTAGCAGGCACATTGTTTCATTCCCAGAAAATAGGGTAAAAAATTGCGTACGCATTGCAATCGGACACAATCCGAAAACCGCCTTTGCAGTGTTTGTATGTGTTACCGCATCACAATATAATGCAGCGAAGCTAACTTTCGGCAACCGGCCACCACTATGCAACACATACATACCCTTTGCCAATTTTTCTTGCTAAAAAATTGGGTGTGCGTTAGATTTCTACTTTATTAAGGAGCTCTAAAGTTTCCATGTTAGTTTTGTACATTAGACACGTATAAAGTGGGCATGCGTTTAATTCAAGGGCATGTTAGGATCGGATAAATACTGCCAAATTAATCAGCGATGTATTCTGCCATTTCTTTTCTGCATTTCGTTTAATTCGACCTGCAGGATAATTAGATTAATTCCGTTGCTCTCTTCAGGGCCGAATTAAGGGAAGTCGACTGTACTCGCTTACCATGCGACAAGCCTAGGTTCGATACCTCGTACAGGGTTTATTTTCTTACATTTTTTTTACGTACGCTGTCATCACATCGAGGCCACATATACAGACAAGGGTGAGGTAGGGTGGCAAAAGGAATGCTCTCACATTTAACACGACCCGTAATGTGCACAATGTGCAAGGTGCTCGGTTCCCCGACCTGGTGTCGCAGATGCCATGTCAGAGGCAAGCTCAGCTTCAGCGGCCGCAGCACTCGGCGACTCGACGACGCCCAGGGCGAGTGACGACACATTCTGTGCCAAAGCCAGGGCAGCCGCTGCCGTCTCTGTGTCTTCGCTGTAGCTAGGAATGGAGTCCTCTGTGCAGACAGAGAGAAAAAGCATTTAACGTCATGTTCACGTGATTTCAATGCCACCCATTTGCACAATACATTTCTCCGGCATTAAGACTTTTTTTCTCGCAGTCCTGTGGAAAACGTACGAGATGGGTTCTCATGTACACAGTACCTGCTGCAACACTTTTACCTATTTTATTGCAAAATGGCCAACATTTTAGAACTTGTTTATGATTGAGGCATTGACATGGAAAATTTTACGATTTTTCATTTGCGTCTGGTGCAAAACTGATTTCGAAAGAATATTGTAAGTGACAAACTTTCAGAGCCTCATTTTCTTGGAGCTGTTTATTTACTCGGACCCACTTGCAGTAGCGCAGCTTCAGAACTTCTGGTTTTTCGTCATAGTTGGTTGTGTTGAAGTTGTTCCTGGCCACACGGTTTCTCAGCCTTGCTTGTCTTGCCACCGAAAGGAAAGATGGCTAATCCGCCCGCCGATCATCGGCAATACAAGACGTTGCCGATGAAAAGAAAGCGCGTGGCTATAGATTTGGAAACTAAGTACTTCTAACCGATGAGACGATCGTCGCAAGCTGCTTGCATCGGAGTAAGCCTCTTAAGTTTTCCTTTAAAGCAGTACCGACCACAACAGCGGTGACAAGGAGAGTGCCACAGCCACTCCACCATTGAGTGCAGTATTTGTAGGACTGACAGAAGGCACACTGAAGTCATCACTGCAAAGGTCGATGAATGTACCTGATCTGGCCCCATCTTCCGCAGGATGGCACATGGGAATGAGGTCCCCAATGGACAGGTCCAGGATGGGCGTCAGGGCAGACGGCTGGCAATTGGGACCTGCTTCCTGGCCATGGCTGCAACCAAACACGAGAAAAACAGCGCATCCCTTCAGCCCCATATTAAATGATGCCTCTTCAGCACCTACAAAGCAAGCCCTCGAAGCATGGCATTCAGACCGCCCGATGGTACAAGGAGTGAGGCAGGCACAATCAGGCTTCTAAAGCATGCACGGTCTGGTGGAATGTATGCAGAAAACAGACACAGTAATAGCCTGGCACGTGCTTTCGTTGACAGCTAGCATCACTTTACTGCGATCGGTGTCTCCAGCTGACGGAAGGTGTTTGAGGAGCCACAAAGGATGGCGTGCCAAATTCTGCAGTACTGTGACAAGCCTCATCATAGCTGCCTGACAATCATGATTGCATCAGAGAGCCTAGCTCCTGGCCCCCAGGTACAGTTAGATGCCTCCACAATAAAGCATCTAACTGAAGCATTTAAACAAAAAAATGGGCCTTTGAAAGTCTTCAAGTCTTCAAGGATAAATCAAAAGCTCCCCCAACCTGTGCACTTAATCACCTCCCACGCACATACTTTGCAACACCGGCTGTATATGAGCTTTATAGAGCCATCGCTCCGATATAAACAAGTGCACAAGAGCTAAACCACTTCAGTCTGACAACAGCGCCCTTTCTGTATGAGCCTCCAACTCAAATAAGGCTGCTGAGTTCAGAAAAGCATGACCTCGAAAATCACTGCCACAGCTATGAAGGAGACCTGATTTTCCACGAGCAATTTCATTGGCAGAGCACTTTTTCATTGGCAGAGCACATTGGCAGAGCATAGGCAGGCCCCTATTTTTCTTGCAATAATCATCTCCTGGCCTAAAGCTTCTTTTTCTAGGTTTCTAGAGAGTAATCTGGCAGTCGACGTTTGCCCTTAGCGTGTCCAATTACAGTCGAACCCAGATATATGAAACTTGAAGTAGATCGAGAAATAGTTCGATGTATCAATAATTCAATATAGAGAAATCGGCTTGAGACGTCGCTCGCGGTCATGACAAATGGTGGCTTATCGGAGCATTCAAGAACAGTGAAGTTTATATGCGCAATGTGAAGGCACACTTTATTTCACAGAAAAAAAAAATCACTAATCTCTGACCGCTTCTTGCTCTGGGAAATAAAGCTGAAAACGCTGCTTTCGATCTTCTCGATACTTTCCAGATGCGATAATCCGGTGCCCTCCATTTCACAGCAACAATGCTGAACCAGGCTGAATGCTGACGCCAGCTCAACGGTTGTGTACGGGCGCATTTCCTTGTGACCACGGTGACCTTGGTCACCACTGGAATCACCTTCCTCTAGGGCACCAGCAATTCCCTCCACAATGTCATCATCAGCTAGAGCGGCTACAGCTTGAACATCGCTGTCAGCATCAACAAAATCGTCAATAGCCACTTCGGGTGGGATGGCACCTGGAAAATGGGACAAGTCGCGAAATGCCTCGTGAAAATATCCGTATTCGTCTGAGGCTTCTGGACATTCATCTACCGCCACTGCAAGACCTGCCTTGTGGAAACAATTAGCCACTGTGTCCTTTCCAGGTCAGGTGCCAGTGATAATCTGAATGGCCCCCAACAGGTCAACCTTCATATCGACTCTCATGCGGAGGTTAATTAGGAGCCGCTGAACAAGTCTCCTACTGTAGCCAACCTTCAGTGCCTTTATGATGTCCTAGTCCAGTGGCTGCAACCTTGCTGCTGTGTTAGGCGGGAGAAATTTAAATTCTACATGCTGCAGCTAGCAAGTGGTGTGATGGGGCGAGCAGCTGTTGACGAGAAGGCAAACTCGGCGGCCTGACTTGCCCAATTCAGTGTCCCATGCCTGAAGCCATTCAGAAAAAAGCTGCCGCATCATCCATGTTTTCTTGTTAAAGCCATAGCGTACTGGAAGCTGCTTGCAGTTCTTAAAGCACCGAGGTGACATACTTCTTCCAACCACAAATGGCATCAGCTTGCAAGATGCATCTATATTTGCTGCGAGCAAAACCGTAACGCGCACTTTGCTCATCTTCCCACCGTGACATGTGCTCCCTCGGAGGTTGAGCGTGTTGCATGGCAACATTTGCTAGAAAAGTCCAGTCTCATCCGCATTGAAGATATCTATGAGGGAAAACTCCGCGCCGATCTTCGGCCACTCCTCGGAAAGCCACTGTTGCATTTCCTGGCTGCTGACAGCTTCACTTTCGCCTGAAATGGCTTTTCCCACAACGTTGTGGCGGCTTGTGAACCTCTGCAGCCACCCAGTGCCACCGCAAAAGTTTTCTTCGTCAAGAGCAGCCACAAACCATTTCGTCTTTTTCATCAACATGGGGCCATCCATGGGAATGTTTTTAGCTTGGACCTCCAGAAACCAGGCACACCCAATGCTTCCTCAACTTTCTCAAAAGCCGCTGGGCGAGCACGACACGCTCCAGAGTGAATTTGCCCAGCCGCTTTGAGTTTGATTTGATATCTTCCTTGGTATTGAGCAGCGTATTTAATAGTGCTCTGTGGAATGCCAAATGCATCAGCCACCAAGGACTTCTTCTCGCCCTCGGCCTGCCTGCCGGGCTCAGACAGCCCCTTTACAGTGGAAATAAAAGTTTTTCATTCATTCATTCATGCTTCTCGCCCTTTTCGACACTCTGTAAGATTGCCAACTTGGTTGCAAAGTCCAAATTTTTCCGCTTCTTTACGTTCGCAGCCGCCATAGCTTGCACTACACAACACCCACGGAACGTTCACCGCACACAAGAGAAAGCGACGGGCATTCTGTCTAGCATGCACTGATCTGGCTTTTCGGCACCTGCGTACTGCTGCAAAGGAGAAAAAGAAAAGAGGGAAGGACAGAGACGGTGGAGAAAGATCTACTGTAGAAGGGTCAACATTTGGGCGAGTTGGTACTGGTTGAACATCTTGAAGGGGCAGCGCAATATGACGAAGACAGAAGGCAGGAACACACAGGACAGCGTTGTCCTGTGTGTTCCTGCCTTCTGTCTTCGTCATATCGTGCTGCCCCTTCAAGTGGAGAGAGAGCTCAGCAGTGCTCGGCAGTAATGGCCGTAATGGTGGCATCCGCCGTGCATAGGCGCCCTCACATGCACACACCCATTCCCTCACACCCCCATTCATTTTTTTGCATTGTCTCCCCCAGTATGGCTCCATTGGCTGCGTCTGCTCCACACCGGCCGTCGCCAAACCGGTTTTCTCGTTCCATCACGCATGTGGCCTGCAAGCATCATGGGGCGTCGCGCGCCATACAACCGTGAGAGATGCAAAGGGCTTTGAGGAAAGCACACCTTCCAGGGTGTGGCGCTGCTCTAGACCAGCTGTCACCAAGCAGGTTTCCTCTGCGCACGCGGCTCGCAAACGTCACGCACCAAACGACCACAGATTGGCGCGGGAGATGCCTGCGCCTTTGGGGAAAGCGCACCTGCCAGTGCACGGCGAGGGGTTCGATATATCGAATGACTTGGGGGGATTTTCAAGGGGATAATCTGTGTGTTCGATATAACCAATAATTCGAAATATCTGGGTTCGATATATCCGGATTCAACTGCATTTGGCTCCTGGTTGGATTCAGTGTCAGGTGGCAAAGGTATGCGCCAAAACGAAATGCAATACATAATTGCCGAGTGCAGCGATAACAGCCTGTCACCTCATTGGCGATGAGGACATGGAATTGGGCAGCTCAGGTCTCGGTGACCCAGAGGACTCTGTTGACCCTGACCACGTCTTTGCTCGCTCCACTGGGATGGCTGCCGATGGCTTGCCCCGTGGATTGGGCTCTGCGATGAACACACAAATGGCCAATAAGTGCTACTTCATTGCTAGCACTCTACCTGGTGATCACAGTACCTTGCACTTCATTAAGCAACAGGCATGACAGTTCATGACAATCACAAGCAATCTGATGTGGTTGGGGAAGAGTTTAGTTGGCTGTCTTCAAGGGCAGCGGCTGGGTTGGAATAACAGAGGTCATTAATGGAAATGTAATTTTTGTTTACAAAGCCTGGTGCATTGTAAAATGCAATGAAGTGGGAATTTTTTGTACAAGGTTCCAATTCTTGGAATGCACTAATATGCAGAAATCATCGCACTCCCTTCAGTGTCTGAAAAAGAAAAGAGCTGATATCATTGGAGGACGAAGTCAAGTGATAGCCTCCCAGTATATCTGCTGAGACAAGTGGCTGGCACACCTATAAGCGCTATGAGAGCATGTGGGTGTGATGCACGGACATGTCAGAGTGCACTGTGCAGGTAGCCTTCAGCCTCACCGTAAGACCAGACGAGATACATTTTCCCTGCACCCATGGTTACCCCATTATATATGCTGTCGCCAGTGTCTTGTAAGGCACTGCCAATGCTGCAAGGTGATATTTTTGGGTGGACGTCATGTTCACGCGCCAGAGCTCCAGCATAGTGGATCAAGTTCGACAACGGAGCACCTAGTGTGGTGCACACATAGTGCGAGTTCTGAATTCTCTTTCGCTGCCAGAGTGAGCTGCACGTAATTGGGACAGCATATATATATATATATATATATATATATCCATATATACCGTATTTACTCGAATCTCAGCCAGCCCCGAATGTAAGCCGACCCCAATTCTAAGCCAACCCCGAATGTTAGAAGCCAGAAAAAAATGGAAAAAACTTACCTTGCATGTAAGTGGAACAAAAAGGTGAGGACAGCGTTCACTATATGAAAACAGTATTTATTTAATATGAACACACCGAGCTCACTCTACGTCATCATCGCTGCTAGCCTCGTACGCTTGCAGAAGCGTGCCCACGCTTGAGCAGACACTGCAGCATGGCTTGTACGCATCAAAACCCGGCCCAATCTATGTGAACAGCTCCCCTCTAATATTGCGCACTTCCTTATCACTATCATCTCCTCGTTGCGGCACATGCAAAAGGCGTATCCTGTTGCGCCCTCCAACGACGGACGTTTTTCTCATCGATGCTGAAGTCCCACCTGGCTTGAGCGTTTGACGATGCCTCTGCGGCTAGCACAACTTTTCGTTTGTGGCATCGCCAGTTAGGTGGCATTACAATAATGCCACACCAAACGCTGGTAAGCCACCATACCGATACGACACAGGTTAAAACGGCGACATCGCTAGTGTACTTTGGTTGGCTACTGGCGCAGCTAGTAGCAGCTGCGATACTGGCTTTTCTAGATGGCGCTAGCTATGCACCATATTTATCATTTTCAATTATAAACTCGTGTGTTCTTTTTAAATCTTCGAATCTAAGCCGACCCTAGAGTTTGGTATACGATTATTTGAAAAAAATTATCGGCCTAGATTCAAATAAACACGGCACATATCTGGGACACGATGCTGACTCTGCAAATATGGCTGGAATGTTGGCACAATTCATAATGAAAAATACAAACAGTGAAAAAAAAAACAGGACAAGTAAGAGGACATGCATGCAGCGGTGTGTCTATGTCAACTCACTTTGGTGCGAGTTTTTTCACGATGGGCACTCACGAACTCGCTCACCCTTGAATCATGAGCTCATACAATGCTCTCACAATAAAATCGCTCAGCAACAGCATCCCGCTATGAAGATGAACGGCCCCCATTCCCTCTACAAGCGAGGTGCCCTCACTAACCTCTCTCGTCGGACAGGTTTCCATCGGAAGTGGCAAGGGACTCGACACTCTGCGCGTCGTCTGCTGTAACCCTGGTGGGCACGGCAGTGGCAGCTCCCTCATCATCTGCAGCGTCGCCCGTGGCAGACGACGCGTCACCGTTGACTTGCAGGGCCACATTTGGGAACTCTGCTGCCACGGGAGACGAGAGACACGTTGCTGGTGCGCTGAAGCAGCTGTGGTTGCCCAGGAACCTGCATTTTGATCGACACACTGGTTTCCAAATTCCCGAAATACAGCTGGGTTCAGCTGATAAAACATTCAGCAACAGTCGTTTCAAGGTCCAAGCATTGAATGAGAGAACAAGAATATCACTGGACAGGGCTAGTAGCTAGGAAACACCTCTAACCTGCTGTCTAATGTGTAATCCTCGTCATCTTCATCGTCGAAGGAGACCACGTTGGAACGAGGCTTGCGGCGCTTCTTCTTCCGCTTGCCCTCAACTGCGAGATCAAACACGGTTGCTATATTCAGTCCATTCATTAACCCCAGTGGCCAAGGCAGGCAGTTGCATTGGCAATTACAGCTGAAAAGGCCCACTACAACATGGCATTAAAAGTGCAGTGCCACAGCATTAAGGAAATTTACTTATGCCTACAATGGAGTTAAACCTTAGTTTAAATATTCCATATCTTCATTTCAAAATAATAAATTCTAGGCCCTTACATGCTAAAACATTAATCTGATAATGAGGCATGCCGCAGTGGGGGACTCCAGAATAATTTAGCCACTGATGGTTCTTTAACGTGCACCTAAATATAAGTACAGTCGAATCTTATTAATTTGAACATGCTTAATTCGAACTTCATGTTTATTCGAACTGATGCTGTGATCCTGTCAAAGTTATGTGTATTAGAATAAGCAAGAATGCCCGGTAATTAAAACGCACAAGCATTAGCGACGGTTAATTCGAACATACTGCGCTCCGACAATGCTTTCAGCAGTGCGCTGATGACACGGCGGCACCTTCGACCAGCATTGCTCTGACACCGCCATAGATGGAAAGCTTATGACAGACCCCTCAACGTCGAGCATGCGGTACCGTATAACGTCGAAGTGCCATAACACCGTCGCCGTGCGACCTGCGCTGTATGTGCGAGTGAAAGCGTGCGAGGGGAGCAGACATCGAGACTCAATCTTGCCCACGTGAAAGAGACGAAGCCGGGAGGAAGTGCGCCATCTTCCATTGCACGCGAGGCATCAGGGGGGGGAGGCGGCATTTTACATTGACTGCAGCTACACATATGGCGGCTGCGCACGATCGTGCAGCCGTATCTTGAGATTGATCTGTGTTGGGGGCAGAGTCTAAGTGCGTCAGCGGCCTGTAGCTATGTGCGTGCTGTGTGTTTACGGTGCACACTTTGCGTCAAAGCGATAGACAGCACGAATGTCACTTCTCTCACTGCTGATGCCGTGTTTCCTCATGACAGCATTTTGATAGCGACTTTCCGCAGTCTTCGAGTCAGATGTGTTCATGTTTGCTCATGCGCACATGACACCATGATTATTAATTTAGTTAGTACGCCTATGTTTACAAGTTTATACGGCAGATAAGCCTACTATCCAAACCTACTATCCTTGCTTCATAGAGATGTCCACTGATTTGCTATCGCAACCGATGCTTCGCCTTTCGGGTGAAATTGCGTCTTTTTTTTTAAATGACAAGTCAAAACCGAGACGTCCCAATGGAAAGGTTGTTGGAGACAGCCCGCCACATCTGACTCTACAACAAGACAGATCCTGAATACAAAGACGCGAAGGCGACACCCAGTACCTCATTCTCCTCGTCTTTTGCATGCGGTGATACCAAAACTGAAGGCAGCACAATAACACGATTAAGATCAGTGGCAACGACTTCGTCATCTTCATAAGACATGACGTGTTAACAATGCAGGATGAAGAATGTAAATGCAGCGCTGATCTGTCAGCAGACGAAGGAATTAGCATGCGAGCATGCAGCAGGAAGCAACTCTGCCACTTTGGTGCCAGTCTTAGGTGCCAGAGGTAATTAGCACCATCCATAAGCTGGCAGAAAGCAAATCCGCTTGCTTCCTGCCCCTCCTCGCAACTGTGCTCCCCTCGCCCTACCTCTCAACTCCCTCACCTTCAATAGCCAATGCATGCCCGTGCTTCGGTGCTAGCGCCACCGGCCCAGTGCCAGCTTAGCCCGCTTCGTGAAGTTTCTTTCTCTGCTGTTATTGGGAAGCGAGCGTTGGCCGGCATAGGCAGTTTCGTGGTGCCTGCTCGCTGTGTGCGTGCGCACTGCGATATTTCACGACTAGCACCGTTCGTGCATTGTGCTATGGTGCACGAGTACTTCAAGAATAGGTCCTCCTTTTAATTCAAACAAATTTTCAGGCCCCTTCGAGTTTGAATTATCGAGATTCAACTGTACAAGAGCATTTTTTAATTTCGCTCCCACCAAAATGCGGCCATAGCAGCTGTGATCGAACCCGTGATGTCGACATCACACTTTCAGCTGAAAACTTCACTGAACTGAGAATTTGCTAAAGCGAGGTCTTGATAATAAACCATTCCGAAAACTCCACAGCCGGTGTGGGCACTTTATGCGAAGCTATAATAAATGTGTTAAACAGTGACTATGACAGTGCTATGGGAGATTTCACCACACATGGCCCTCATGTTCAAGATCATCCGAGAGTCTTAACTATTCTGTCTCATCTACTGCATGCAGGGCAACTAAGGCCAGGGCTCATTTCTCCTCAACCAATCAGTGAGGAGAACCCACTGCATGTTCCAAGACTGGAAGGAGTTTTTATGCACTGCACACTGATACCATATCTACTTGAATCTGGGCCGCCCTCGATTCTAGACCAACCCAACAATTTGTAAAGCTGAAAAATAAAAAAAGAGGAAAAGTTCCTTAAATGTAAACCAAACAAAAAAAGAAAAATCATATTACTGTGAAAAGAATGTGCATTTAATTACAGTCTATCAACATCTCGAAGGAGGCAGGCATTTGAATTTGTTCCAAGTGATGCCTAGAACATTTGCAGCGTCGATCGCCTCTACCTGTATAACCTCCACTGCTATAGACATTTTCGCTTGTCTTTTTTTTTTTTTTTTGTCCTGGTAAAATTGACAATATCTGTTTTTCCACCTCATGGTGTCAACCTTTCCACAGCCTGGTAAAAGCCATCCACTTTGCAGTACAGTCGAAAAGTTTGTTCCGTTTCTTTCGTGTTCTGGCTAAGAGGCGTCATGGCTGCCAGTTGAAGCTAAACCACATCCTAGAATTTAAGCCAATGCTCGACTTTCGTACACTACTGTTCTAAATACTTATGCATAGGCCTACATAGGAGTAAATACGGTACTACCATTACAGATTTATTCAGGTTGTCTGTTGCGAGCCAGCCACACGAAGTTGGTGAGACAGCACACAGGTAAGTGTTTGGAAACAGCAGCCAAGAAAGAAGGCTACTGCAGAATTGCCAGAAGAGGGAATAGCCAGTGAAGAGCGTCTGTAGCTACATACAAAACCCTGCCAAGTAAAGCAGATCTTGCAGGTCATACGATTGAATATGAAGGGTCTGCTTTCACAAGCTCGTAAATTTAGACAGAATAACAGTGGGCTATTACTGACTACGGATGATGTGCGCTCGTGCAACTCGAAAAGATTCACCCTCTTCCCTTCACCTATATTTGCCTTGTGCAAATGTAAAAGAAAGAAAGCTAAATCTCTCATCTCTCAGTTCCTCTAATTACACGGACCAGTCCTTCAATGACAGAAGTGCCATACCCAAGCCTTTGGCAATGACTGGACGCGTATCCGCGAGCCCTGCCTGTGTGGGAACCCGCACGACGACACTTGACTCTGGAGGATTCAGGTCCGGATTGTCAATGTTGATTGCAAACAGGATGGATCCCAGCCCTGCAAATATGGTCAAAAGCATAGAAGACAAATAAAAATTTGGTTTTCTTTTGTTTTTTCCCAACAACGACCCTATTCGTGCTTTTCCATTGCGTTATGTCATTAGGAAGCTGAGCTTTCTTTCATAAACCAGCCATGGCTTCATGGCAACAACACCACTGCAATTATTTACCCGACTTTCACTTATGTCAGCTCAGCCTATGATTTGAGCAAAACACATAAAAGGAAGTTGTCAACTTTTCTTCAATTTGGTCTCCTTCATCTCTTGGTAGAGAAATGGCATCACTCATCATGAAGCACAACGAAGGGTCCTGAAACCCATGCTGGCTTTGTTGTCTAAAGCATCCTTCCACCGAGCAATGCTAGCTTGGAGATAACAGAGGTTATGTGCACTCACAGCGTTACAAGCATTAAACGCCATGTTTGTGAAAGTGGTGATAGGTGTGGCGAAGAGACACACGCGAGTGCTAAATCTGAACAGCCGTTCCGACTTTACCAGGCCTCTTCTCCCGCTTAGATCTTCGTGTCGCAATATTGGCCCTGTATCCTCTGACAGCGGTAGTGACATTGATTGCACATACAAACGTACAACCCAAAAAATGGGTATTGGACCCTTATGACGTGCCTGATGTAAAAAAGTGGTTGCAAAATTCCTTAAAAACACATACACACACGCACAACCACAGTTTCACAATATACTCATGGACATGTTTCTGTGGAAATGAAGGGAAAAGCTACGGAGACAAAGCGGGCACAAGAGCGTTCCTGAAAATAATTACAGTCGCCGACCGATTTTCCGGACTCCAAAAATGCGGACATGCTCGATTATTCGGTTAGCTTCGCGGCACCACCATTCTCCCCATAGACCATAATGTATAACAACTGCCGAAAGTTCGGACACCTTGCAACCTCTCGTCCGATTTTTCGAACACTCCTTGAGCCAACTCGATCGATGGCACTTGCCCCCACCGACTCTGTCCGGTGCATGGTTCGACTTGCTGAACACCATTTTTGTTTTGAACTGAGCCTCCTTGCTGCCCCACGAGGTGGCGCTACTGAAAATCCCCGCCCATCATCATCGTTTCTGCCTGGTTCGGTAGAGTGGCTATGAGTGACTACAGCAGTTCCGGTCTCAGCTTAGTAAGCCATGTTACCATAGCCATGTCAAGGCAATCCAGCAGCTGATTTGTTTCTTTCTTTGTGCACGACGCTGCGAGTAGGCCACATTTTTAGTTTATGCGAATGGTGCCGGCGTGACAACGCAGTGGTGTTTGCTTTGTGTGCTGTGTCGAGGTCGCGGTGATCGAACGTGTTAGTATACGGAAACATTGCGTCAAGTGTCCAATGGCGCCGATAGTGCCCGCACAGACTGCGCTGGGAAATGCTGGCAAGCGTGGTACTAAATATACCACAATGTCAATGGCGAAAAACATCGCCATTGTGCAGCAAGTCCTGAGCGGCCGGTCTCAAAGCGGAGTTGCTCGAGAATTTAACATTTCGAAGCAGACGGTCTCGGATTCCATGAGAAACAAGACGAAGATTCTTGGCGAAGCAACGAAGTCTTCCTCCAGCTTGGAAAGGAAAAATTTTAGAGACGGCAGCCACCCGAAGCTCGAAGAAGCCCTCCATGTGTGGTTGTGTGCTACAGTTGCCAAGCAGATTCCTGTGTCTGGAGACCTTCTGAAGCAGAAAGCAGAGACGCTCACTCTCCGGATGAACATCGAGGGCTTTATGTTCAGTGACGGATGGCTCCGTAACTTCAAAACAAGGTACGATCTCGCTTTCAAGAGGATGTGCGGCGAAAGTGGTGCCGTCGACCGGACCCTTGTTGCGAATTATCGCTCGGAGACTCTGGAGTCGCCGTTGTCCCAGTTTTCGTCATACGACGTTTTTAACTGTGACGAAACCGCTCTATTCTATAAGATGATGCCTGATAAGACCCTTTCTGTGTCTGGTGATCCCTGCCACGGCGGGAAGCATAGTAAAGAGCGCGTCACCATAATGGTAGGCAGCAACATGTCGGGGACAGAGAAGCTTCCGCTTCTTGTGATTGGGAAATCCAAAAGCCCGAGGTGCTTCAAGGGAGCGAAGTCGCAGCCCGTGTGGTATGAGGCCAACAAAAAAGCACGGATCATGCAGCAGCTCTTCAGCGACTACGTCCGCAAACTTGACAGGAAGTTCAAGTCGCAAAACCGGAAGGTACTGCTTTTTGTGGATAACTGCGGTGCACACGTTCAAATCGACGATCTCGAGTGCACCCGCTTGGAATTCCTGCCACCCAACACCACGAGTGTCCTCCAGCCCATGGACCAGGGTATTATAAAAAATTTGAAGGTCCTCTACAGAGCACGCCTCTTGAACCGCATGGTCGTCTGCATCGACCCCACCAAGCAGTACGCTGTTAGCCTTGTGTCGGCTATAAACATGCTTGCGGATGCCTAGAAGGCGGTGGCCCCTGCCACTCTACAGAACTGCTTTGTTATAACCGATGAAGTGAGTGCCATGGCGGCCCCAGATCTGTCGCCTTCAGATGTGCTCCCTACTGAAGCCGAAAATATTCTTTAAGACTTGCACAGTGGTGGCATTGCGATTCCGGACACTGCCTCATTTGATAGTTTTACAGATGCTGACAGTGCTGTAATGACGTGCGCAGAACTTGACGATGACTAAATAATTCGTCATGTTTGTGCTACCCCGCCGGATGATGACTCTGAGTCAGAGGATGACACACCATGTCCGCCGCTGCCGTCGTACACGGAGCTTGTACAAGCAGTGACTGTGCTTTCAGCCGCCTACAGTGACCGCACGACCCTCTCCGAGATTGAGGCTGATCTGATTGTGCAAAAACGGAACAGCGTGCAACGGCGCATTCACGATTTCTTTGCGCCTGCTGCCGCGCCTGAGTAAGGGCGTGGAAATAAAGGATTTTTTTTCTTAATGTTTTTTCGGACACCTGTTTATTCAGACATTTCCGCGGTCCCCGTGAGGTCCGAATAAACGGTCGGCGACTGTAGTCTCATTTGTGCCGGCTTATGCTGAGGAACGGCAAACATAAATGTCTCATTTACTGCATTTCTTAATTTAAAAAAAAAATTATAATAATAAACACGCCCTAGTCCCGATTTCATTTTTTTCGCTTTTCTCTTCCACATTTTGGCAAATGCAAAACTGGTGCATGCGGAAGCAACACTGATTCACTATCTGTTCCAAGAAAACTGACAATGTTGTCAAGCACTGTCAGACAACTGTGCAGTACCTAATGCATATGCACAAGCTAAGTCACTACACCTTGCGCTTCCCTACCCCAGAAAGTATGTCGCAAGCATAGCTCTCCTGCTCTATGGCCGAACAAGAAATGCTCACAGAGTCCAGTGCAGCAAGTGAATGCGCCGACTCACCTGCTGACATGGTGGGAAGCATGCTGCTTTTCTCCTGGTCCATCAGGAAGGCTGTGTCCTCATAGAACTGGCTGTGGGCAATAAATATAACATGACAAACCTCCCTGTAAACTCGCATTGTGTACAATTTATTTCTCTGCATTGCTCCTGCTTTTTATATGCTATACATGTTTACTGTTCCTAATTACTTGCCATATTATTCTCTTTTACTCTGTTACCCATAATGCATCAATTCTGGTGTCAATCACTCATAAAAGGTTGCCCTCACACTTCCGCTCAGGACCTCCTCTTGTACTAATGAATGAATGAATGAATGAATGAAACCTCAAATAGCCTCATTGCATTGCTTGCTCAACAGAAGCTTATTCCAAGTCCACTGGTGCCTTTATGCTAAATTTATGTGCCAGCAGTTTAGCCTGAAGAGCCATTTAACAGGTGTGCAAGGCATTGAAGAACCTGACAACTTCTGCAGGTGAAACAATATTTGAGACAAAATTATACATATACTATTTGCACAAAACTGTGCAATAACACTTAGTCTCAAAGCTACAACGGTTTCATCTGAGCCAGTTGGTTTACGACTTACGACTACTGTGGCATATAGCCTAAATATACGAAAAGAATATGGAGGAGGCAACATCACACAAGGTTGACTAACAAATGGAATCTGTAACTGTTGCACGTGTTAGCGCCTTTAAAGTCCTGTTCATAAATTTATGCTGTACACCGCAGCAGCGTCACTGCTGTTTTGAGAAATTGTACAGCAAAACCGCCTCGGTAAATTCACTGAATGTAGCTTCAACAACAGCTTCAAGCTCACATCAGGCGGTGCATTTTACATGGCTGTTCGTTTCCCTCTAAATGACAAAGTGAAGCAGCTCTAGAGGTATACAATGCAAGTGTCAACTTCTGCAGTGATCTGCAGCCGAGTTCGCAAACACCTCGTGCACCCAGTACAAGCGGTTTTGTTAGTTATGCGACACTCAATACTGCCGATGACAAGAGCAGCCTTCCAGCAGCCCCGATGCCACCACACGGCGAGATGCAAGCCCCCCCCCCCCCCCACCTTATGTGAGCGGGGTCGGCGACGAGCATGTGCATGTATCGCTCGAGGGCGTGCTCGTTGAGTGCCGACCGCAGCCATGCCCGCCCGCGGCCCTCGTCGGTGTTCACGTGCCTCAGCACCAGGTACCGCTCCAACTCGTGCTTGGTCAGGTGGGTCCGTGCGTAGTGCCAGAACACTGCAACAGGACAGGGACCAACGTCGAACGCTTTGATTCTCGCTGTTCCAAGTGCTTTCGTCTGCGCTACGACTCTCAAAGGCTTCTAAAAGAGATTAGCGACAGCGCCACCTATGTGCCGGCGAACTCGTTCACGAATCGACTCACAGACTCGAAGCCACCCACAGATCTGAATCTGGACGAGTCAAAGTGAGTCTGTGAAAGTGCGAGTCAGAACCGAGGTGAGTCGGCGCATGTCAAAGTGGGCGCGAGTCCCAGTGAACTGGAGTTTGCACAAGTCTGAGCAAGTTTAGGTAAGTCTGTCACATGCGATTCAAGTCGTTACTGACTCTACTGGACCTTGTGTGAGGCTGGTTCCAGGTGACCTCAAGAGGGTATGCCTCTGTGCATCCAAGAGCAGGCTGGAGCTCGCGATTCTGTTAACTCCGAACAAGTTCGTGATTTTTCTTGAATCCGAGTGGGCCTGCCCGAGTCTGGTTTCGGCGAGTTTGCATCCGTGCGAGCATGGAGAGGGCTACTTTCGGGCAAGCATGAGTCCAAGCGAGCCAGAATGGGTCTGCTCTTGGCGAGCTTTAATCATATGAGCTTGGCTGAGTCTGCCCTAAGTAGTTTGCAAGTGACTCTGAGTGAGTTGTGTTCATGTTGCTGACCTATAGCGCTAGCGTCTTGGTGGTTTTCTTTCTATCCTGGAAAAGCTTTTGTGGCTATACAGATTAACTGTAATGCATGGCAAAGAAATGAAAATGATAAGCGTTATTGTATAAAATGGAATATGCGAAGAGATATTGGGCTTGTGTGAAAGGTGTAGTCTACGCCATGGCATTAACTTTTGGAGAAAACTATGTCGATAATAAATGTCTTCCGTCTAATGACAGACTCAGAAAGCACGATTATAGTATATTTACGACACAGGTTCTGTGCACCTTGGCATTCTGTAAGAAACTGTGGCTGCAAGGCCTCGTTTGAAGAGTTTTCTTGCTTCACAAAATTGCAGTAAAAACACGAGACGAATTATAACGAGGCTGCAGAAATGGCCCACTCAGGTGACTTCCAAGCATAAACAGGCCATCAGCACACCTCACAGATAAGGAGCTTTTGTATCTAGGTGAGAGCAGTGGGGATCAGTCTGACAGCTGCCCGTGTAATGTAAGGATTATCAAGCAAGTGTGTAATTGCATGTAATCTTCTTGCACGTGTTCCCATAGTAATTGGCCTTACGAGTAAGGATAGATGGAGGAAAGTGTTGCGCGTCTTTCGTGCAGACATGTTTAATGCCGAACGAGTTTCAACCTGCCCAAAACCACGAATCTGCTTCACTCACTGTTCACTTCAGAACTGCAGAAAGCAAGAAATGCACTGTACTTTAAAACACGTAACACGTGCCAAAAATTTAATGAAAGCCGAAACACTAACTTGCACACAGGTTATGCCTTCAGTCATAGCTTTCTGACAATGACTGAATGACTTCAGTCATAAGCTTCCTTCCATGAACCTGTACCACATTTCAAGGGTGAGCAGCAGAGAAGGTAGTGGTGGCTAAGAAACTGCCATCGCATTTCCTTAGAAGTGACTATCTGTGAAGTGCCTGTAAACACTAGAAGACTGTTTTCTAGAGTCCGTATGTCAGACTATGAGAAATGTAATATTTTTGCACCCTCAATCTTTTAATTATTTTTTATTGCAACTGACTTCCCCTCACATTTGGCTGCAAACTACTAAATAGCTGAAATGTTTCACTAAACCAATCACCATCTTTCCCACATTTACCGAGTCGATGCTGCAGAGAAGCCAACAAAGTATTGTACTTCTTGTTTCCAACATTTGCAATCCATTATCAATCAATCAATCAACAGACAGGACTTGGAGAACTACTTTGCACCAGCAATCCATAATTGGCTCTGCTCACAGGGCATAAAAGCTTGAATGCAAGACCTCTGATAAAAGCAGGAAATTTAAGTTTCTGCACTGTAGGTCAAAACCAAACTAGAACAAGTAACAAAAATATGAGCTAACGTTCTTTGGTTCATAACTACACAAAGCAATTGTATTCTGTTATCAAGCAAAATTTTATTTCATTTCATCGGTTCTTCTTCAGATTCAGAATAATCACTATTGGCTAATCATTCATCAGCTCAAGAGGTAAGGCACTCCTGTTCAGCTTGGTGCAAAACGGGCCCAGTCTTATTTGAATAAGAAAAGAATGAAACAGCCAATAAAATGCTACATCGCACAAGTCAAGATAAACGAGTCTCAATGTACATACATTGAAAAGTTGTGCAACGAAAGGTTACTTCATAAGGGGCAATCCTGCCGTGCTATTCTATTTATTACAAGTTCTGTGGCAACTTGACCTGATTAACGCAGTACAGGTACGGTAAAAAGACTGAATATGTTCTTGGAATTACAGTCAAACCCGGCTATATCAAACTCGCAGAAAAACGCCTATCAGTTCGATATAGAGCATAATTCGATATAAGCCTGCTAAATAATTGGATGTCATAAAAGCACATACCATTTATAAGATCACTTTATTGGCGAAACTAGCTTAGTTTCGCATAAGTTAGTCCTGCATTTTCTTCTGCTTGGCCAATTTCGCTGCCTGCGACGCACACACTTCCCCACGTTGTCTAAGGAGTCCGAGCAGCTGAGGCCGCAACCTTCCGCATTCGCGCAGAAGCACCAGACTAATGCGAGTGCACCAATCACTTCGGGGGATGTGGGCAAAGGACCGTAGTTGCTTTCCTCAACGTGCCTACTTTCATTAGTGCTCGGTACGATGTCGGCGATGTAGTCTTCGTTTCGGGATCTACCGTCGTCGCGACACCATCATCTGCACTCACAAACTCGTCCACCGTTGATTCGAATGTCCCTGAAATTTTGACAGCTCGCTCCAAACTTCGCCAACACCGGCAACGGCTTCGTCGTATTCATCAGAATTTACAGTCATCACCGAGCACGCGGAAACCGGCACGTATGAAGAACGCCTCCTACACGGCCGTGCGTACGCGTCGGGCGCCATGGGCACCGGGTTGCGAGTCTGGTCACTTTAGCCCTAATCGTGCCGAGAGTGCTCCTCGGAATCTTGCACGCTGCGGGGACATCGCGTTCGACACGATTTATGATTTCGATCTTCACTACGAAAGGCAAATTCTGCCGCTGCATCACGGCAACACTGCGGGAGAAGGCCCACAAGGCGCAAACACGATAAACCAGAGAAGCAGCCACACAACTTGCACTTTCGCCATCTTACACGAAGAGCGCACAAGAGCCTCTGATTGGCTGTCTGAGCAAGCGCTGTAGCCGGCCCCGATCATTTCTTGCTGGGGAGTGTCGACAGATAGTGATTTAAAGAAAGGAAGGACGCTTGATTCTGCAACCCATGAGGGAGCACGGCGAAGCGTCGTCAGGGGAGAGGGAGTGGGAAGTGAAAGATGATTGAGAAAGAGGGAGGATAATAGACTTCACTATGCGCGACAGGGGGAGTGTCGACGGCTCGCCCGAACAGCCCGAGGCAGCGCGGTCACGGTAGGGAGAGCGGTTGGATGGAGCCGCGCCGCCGGGTTTCCCCGCTACCGTGAGGGAAAGCCAACTTCTGGGGGCACTTTTCCGCCGCTTGACGTTCTATATATCGGGAGTCACTGCAATATTTGTTCGATGTAAGCGTAATTTTTGCTATATATACTCATTGTAACTATACCGTGACCAGAAATTGTTCGATATATAGAATAATCCGATGTAAACGGGTTCAATATAGTCGGGTTCGACTGTATTCAGTACTATCTAAGCACAAGACATACACACATAAAGAAAGAAAAAAGGTCGGTGAAGTTCTATCAGTATGCAAGCACTGATACATCTATCACTGATAGATTCCTTGCAATGCGTCACACCATCATACATCATGTGAGTGTGTTGCCGCTTCAGCAAAAAAAAAATATGTGACATTCATTGAAGGTGCGTAAAAAGAGGCAACAAAAGCGTGCGCCTCTCAGGACCCTCGCAAGCCGCTTCAACTCGACAACACATCTCCATTGTTTCAGACCCTGCTTATCAGTAAGCCGATGTCACGAGTGTGGTTTTCTGAAGCTGCTTTATCAGCATGCTCGTGTCATGAGCCCACTTTCACATTGCAATCATTAACGTGACGCGAAGATAGCGGCTCTGTGTCACACGCCATTTGAGCCCTCGGCTTTCAAGGGTGTGAGCACTAAAGTAAGCCTCCTTCTTCTAATCACAAACACCCGATTGGCATGGGTCAGTGTACCCACCCTTGACGATAGTACCTCGATTGTAAAGAAGGCTTGAAAGTGGCTTCGAGACGCAACATGCAAAAGCACAGTTCGCAGTTCTGTGAAGCACTCCGGCCTTTACAAAACTGTGGAATTAGCAGCAGGTAATCATAACAAAATTGACTAGCTGTCATTCCTGTCCTGCATTTGCAGAGGAATATCTTCAAACTGAAATTCTACTGACTCCCTATTGAGTTAAATCGCAGTGTTTACCAGCCAGTGTTAGTAACCTTCTTTGGGCAAGGTCATCATGTAGCGGCCCAAAACACTCCGTGTTTAGAGAAAAAGCGACAATGATGATTTGCTCAGAATTTTATCTTTTTGACATATTGAATATTACTAGATGTCTTTCTAATTTTTTAAGCTATAGTTTTAAATTATGGCCTGCAGTAACGAGTCAGTGGTCAAAATGTTGAAAGGCAAAAACAATCCTTTATATTCTAAAGGAGTATGAGACCTTAATATTGTGCTTTGCCTAGAAAAGCAGTTTTGATGTACCCATATTGTTTGCTAATAAGGCCTTATGTATGCCTGTAAAAGAAGTAGTAAAAGGTGGCGCAAATGTCGCCCTTGGAATAAAGTGAGGCCGAGACATTCAACATATCCAAAGCCTCTTGAGGAAATTTACTGGGGCAATTCACTGGCTGTATACATTGCAAAAAAAAACAATAAAAACAAATTTCCTAGGACTCCGAAAAAAGCATATTTGTCATCATGATTGACTAAAGGTTCACTAAATTTAGCGACTTTCTCACTAAGTTACTAACATTTCTTGAAGGTGATAAAATGATCTTAGGAGAAATGGCAGTGCTTGAGACAACACCTGGAAAGAACAATGCCATAGTTTCCTCTAGCTATTAATTCAGACAAATATGGCATGTTAAAATAAATTTACCGCTGAGATGGATATAGATCCTGGAAATTCACCGGCATAGGCTGAGCAACATTGGCCTAACTAAATGGAGGGCAATGGGAAATGATTTCCTGCTGTACTGGTCATAATGAGGCAGGTGATGAGAGGGTGTAAATGGACTACAACTTTAGCAAAGCACGGAGGTATTAGTCTGGTTTTATGACACTAAAATAGCTAGACTTGGCAGTTCAAGAGGGACTGCAGAGGCCACAAAAGCTTGGTGCATGCAAGTGCGTTCACTCTGACTGAATCCTGTGATGTCAAATTTTCCGATTTTCCGAAGTTGTGGGACCTCGGCTTAGTTTCCCGCGAATCCAATGCACTCCTCTGGCTATTGGATAAGAGATGCAGGCTTCCGAGGTGTTGAAAGAAGCGTACCGCACACTTTGCACACTTGCTTAAGGCTACAAAACAACATTACCACTCAGACACACTCACCCGACGATGCAGGGGCACAGCCCTCTAGAGCAAGAGAACCTAACAAGTGAATCAGCACAAAGTCTGTATGCTGCAGGGGTCCCCTAATGTCAACGTTCCTACAGCTTAGTTGCAGGAAGAGTACAGGCATGCGCTGCCTATGACCGGCAGCTGTCCCAATCTCTTCGGACACCGTGTTAAACTGCATATGCTGTCATTCTTCATCCTGTTTTCTGAGTATGTGTCATTTCTTTCCTCTTTGCTAGTTCAATGCACTGTGCCTTCCTTTTTCCATAGTTCACTTTACGAGCCACATCCTCTCCTGCGGGCTGCTATGTTTTAGGTGAAATGAATACGCTGCTAAACCAAGGAGCGGCCCCTGTTGCAGTCTGGCTTAAATAAAGAAAGAAAGCATGCTACAAAAGAAAGGCATGTGAGGGAATGAGTCATTCTCTGCGGAAACAATGCAGAAGAGAGGTCCATGTTGGTGCAGTTTCAATTGTCTGGCTGCAGGGAGGCTCCATGACATGGTACACAATACAGCTGGGTCTTGATATAACGAACACGGAAGTAACAAATCATCAGCTATAACAATGTAAATCGATAATGTCTCTTCTTGATATCAGCATGTAATGAATAAATGCTTACAGCAAACGTAGAATATAATGAAAATGTTTTCATGCAACATGCAACTTAGTTATAACAAGGCTGTACCGTGTCAGCACACATTCAAATGTATACGAGGTGAAAATACAATGCTAAGTTGCAATTCCAGCTTCGCTTGCCATTGTGACACTGGCTTAATTAAGGTACAAAAATGTACACCTGGAACTGCACCCTGCTCAGGAACCCACTATGTAGTGATTACACATCGCACTGCCATGCAATTACTGATAAGCAGTGCTCTAATTAGTTTCTTCCTGTTTGTGTTTCAGTTTATGCTGGTGGTACATGGTACTATCATTGCACTTTTATGGGTGCACAAGCGTCGCACCACTAGTGGAATGCGTCCGTGATGGCCAGGAATGTAATCTGTAATCTTGTGCTGTGCATCAGTATGCCACTGTCACTGAGGTGGGCACAGAGGCAAGCTTGAATGTTGAATGTCCATTGAGGCCAATACAATTGAAACGGTCCAAATGCAATTGACACGTACAATGTGGAATCCAAAAGTAATGCACTATTTTTTTTTTCGGAGTGTTAAGCCAAAGCTATTCTAGGTGGACACTCCCAGACCGTGGCTGTTGCTATGGTGCTGAATAAGCGCGTGCCTCATGTCATGTAGCATGTGCACGCAAGAGCATGTCGTATGCAGAGCCAGTTTCCATTACACTCTGCACAAAGGGACGAAACGGGAAAATAGTCAACCTTACTCCCGTCCTTTCCATCACATTTCACTTAGCGTACATCTGGCCTCACCATTCTTCCTTCGACAATTGTCACCTTCGTCCTCCTGAGATCACTGCGACATCTCACAGTGCAAGTTCGAATGAACGTAAACATTCCATCACATTAACCCTTTGAAGGTCGAATTATTTTGAAAAAAAACTTTCCCAGGTGGTCAAATTACTTTATTGCGGATCTTGAATGTAAAAAATGTATAAAGTCAGGAATAAATAGTAAAAAAAAATTAGGGACAGTATTTTGGTGTTGGCATCACTCAGAACTGCAAAATGTTCAATAGTATTTCAGAGTGTGGTACTCCTTGAAACACGGGTCCACGCACAGCGCCTTATTGCAGTTTGCACACCTAAAATGCGCGTCTGTTCTCCTCTTGGAGCGACGAGTTGTGTTCGCGCACACATGACATCTTCCCTGCATGCGGCTGCCTTTGGCCGAGGTCTGAGGCACCCTCTCGCGTAAGCGCGTTGGTGCAGGGAGCGAGAATACCTCATGAGCGGTGGTGATAAATAAGCTAAGAGCAGTCCAATCAAGATAGAAATCAACTTCCACCGCCCTGCAAGAGAGTGCCGACAAAGAGAAAAATGACATTTCGCGCGCCTCTGTTGCGATCACGTGGCGAAACCGAAACCGCAAAAGGGGTGTTGCCACAGTCTGCGTGACGCGCTGAAGCTAGAAATCAGTTCTCTTTATCTCCCCAAGAAGGTAGCACAAATTTCAAACGCTTCTTGTAAGTCTTAAGAGATGGCAGCACCTCCCAGTGAGCCCGCATCATCATTATGGCGCGAAAATTCAAACGGAGGGTTGAAACCGTACCCGTACGGCAAAGAAATAGCGGGACAAAAAATCGCCGTCGTACATGTACGGCAAAAACCTTCAAAGGGTTAAAGTTGCGAACAGTATCGTACATAAACATAAACACTGCATAAGATTACATGTTGCATAGGTGACAATAAGGGCAATCGTACGCATCGCATTTGGTTTAACAGTATTTAAACAACCGCTTGAGAAAAAGCTTTGCTTCCCATAGATTACAACATCCGTGTTGAATCCGCATAACTTTTTTTTTTCCAATTCACCTATTCCACAGAGCATTCCAAGAGACCATTCACCTTGAAATTACCTCCCTCAGGGATGAAACGGACTTGTCCCACCGCTTCATCAATTGTTAAAAGCTGATCTGGAACTCTTGCAAACTCATCACAGCCCTCAGTGCTTCGTCATATTTTTCCTCATCTGCTTCACATCTCGAAAATTCTGTTTTAAGCTCTCGTTTCAGTCTTCAAAGAGAGAACGAAATAAGGCAGCGATGTCATCCCATTTATTTGTGTGGGAGTGCAGCGTTATTGAGATACAGAAGCCACTCATCAGAGTTCTACAAATCGGAGCATTTTCATGTGCCGTGATGCTCATGAAGGCCAAAGCATCTTCTCGGGCAATATTAACGAGAAGAAAGGGTGACAGTTCTTCCGTGCTATATTGGCCACTGCTGTGCTCGTATTTTCCCTTGTAAATTTTTGTTAATACATGTTTTCGTGCAACAATACCTGAGAATGCAAACTGTCTTTGGAAAAAGCATAGACAAGTTGATCACTGGAAAGGCCATCAAGACTTCGCTATCCTGACTACTAAGAAATAGAGCTAAGAACAACACACTCTGTTAGACAGAGCTTAAAATAATGCCAATAACTACTGTATCTCCCGTAATTAGAAACTATACTTCGAAAAAGGAAAAAATGATCATTGAGTACCAGTGAGTTACAGCGTTGAAAAACAGCAACATGTTTCAGCTGTCAATTTGTTTTGTTGTTTAAGCTCATGTTGCTCCGCCATGTTATCCCCTCACTTTGACCAGAAATATAAGTATGTTACTACATTAATTTTCCCGCACTAGCATTAGACAGAATATTAACCCTATTTAGTTGCGTTACTCCTTGGAAAAGACACCCAAAAGCTTTCACTTGCAAGGCTCCCCGACGCGACTCAAAGTGCCGGCGTAAGTGAACAGCGACGTCGTGACAACTTTCTTTGGGCTAAGCACTCCATTTCGTGCTCTTGTTCAATGGAAGCAGGCAGCAGCGCCTCAAAAATTAAAACTCGGCACGGCACAATGGTGATGACGGGGCTCCCAGACCGGCAGGTGTGCGTCAGGCTCTGTGTTGGCCACAACACCGGAACGAGATTACGCAGTCTGCTGCCCGAGATAGAACTGATAAGACAACACGGTGTGCGAAAACTCAGCTATGTTTGACTAAGTGCAACTCAATGTCAGTCCAGAAAACCGCAGGAGTGTTTTGACAGCTCACGTGCGCCCTTCACCGATGGCAGCTTATTGCTTCCTGGTGCGTCACTCAGGGTTCGAATGGGAAGACTGAGACGCGTGCACAGTTATAAAAAAAGTAAGCAGCACCTGACGTTCAGTCACGTCTATAGCTTGTGCCTCATAGTATTTGGTTTGCTTTCTCTGTACTTTAAAGAATTGAGCAAGTGAACTAGGTACACATGATACTTTACATAGACGTCATGTAAGGTATCATCCCGCTAAGGCGCCTACGGACTCCGTTCGTCCACCAGAGATCTTAAAAATGGCGCCTGCCAGCTGCACGTTGCTGCTGTCTCAGGCGTGCACATTCTTTAGAAGCAAGCATTATAGTCTGGTGGCAAGGCACTCTGTGGACTTTATCCCGTCTTCAGCAGGCAACGAACGTCCAACAACGCGGTGTGTTGTCTGTTGCAAAGGTTGAAGCGACACTGCTAACAGAGTCCGCAAAGTAACATGCTTATGGTGTAAGGAGTGTGGTGCGGGCCCTTGAGTCGTACATGTTTTGAGAACTAGAATATGAAAGCAACATTCTAGTTCTCCACGACCACTTGTTGTGGACTTGGACTTTTCGCATTTGCAGGCGTTTCTTAGCAAATATGTGCTCTAAGATGTGTCAGTAGCATCAAGTGGTTTCGACAGAAGTGAACTATCAATTCCAAAACCTTTAGACAATGTGCGTGGTACCTGTTACTTTGTACTTTCAGACACAAATTGTGAATTGACTACCCCATGGTGTGTATACATACATATATATTTTGAATCTGAAAAAGAATGAGCTATCCCAATGTCATTTTCTGAACACTTTTATGGATCTTTTTTAACAGCACTTAGAAGGTTAATATCCTGTCTGGGACTTTTTTAAGTAAGTGATCATATCAAATGCACACAGGTGTAGTCATGAGTCCATCTGCTGCAGAGGCAAACAACCGTGCTAACGTTTTCTGGCAGCCCCATTGCAGAACACTCAATTCTCATTAGCATATCGCCGGTCACTGTTCAGAGCCCTTGTTTAGGAGCCAAAGCCAGAGACTGTATATTGTCTCCACCAGCTATAAGTGCTTTTGTTGTAAGGTGGTGGTGGTGATAAACATTTATTACTTGAGCCTTTTTAAGAGACACACAGGCACCAGCTTAGTACAGGATGTGTTTGGACGTACAGTGAACAAAACGGGGTACTTGCCTTTTTTTTTAACATTATGAAAGCACTCTATTTTTTAATTTCTGCTGATAACTAACTTCATGATCTTGCTGAAATTTCATGTTTGTTTGACATTTGCTTCTTTCAATGGTGAAATTTTGATGCTGTGTAAAAAACAAACAAAAAACAGAAAAGAAAAGCATGATGACGCTGTTTCCTGTCCATTTGTTTCTTCACAAGGTTTTGCCTCATTTCCATCACAATATAAAGTAGGAACCTTAAAACTCAATCTGTCGCTTCCTTCCATGCATTTGAGCAAGTGAAGCAGTGACCTCAGTGCTACCACTTGGCTGATTTTGCTCATACAACCTCAGCTGATTAACTGCAATCAAGATAATTAACCCCGATTATAGCACTATTCGATTAATCGGAAGGTCAATGAATCAATCACCCAGCCCTAAAAGTAACCTAACATAATAATCTTCTGCCACCATTTACAATTTTGCCATTAGAATGGCCAATTCTTATAGCTTGTTTATGCAGGGTGTGCAAAGGAGTAGCAGCTTAGAATGACAGAACATCAGTATGTTCCATGTCGTGACTCACATGCATCTCCCGGGGAAAGGAAACCAAAACTTGTTTACAGAAAAGCCACTCAGTAAACTAATTGGAGTGCTCCAAGGCTTAGCAGTATTTTGATGCGATTAGCATTCTTTGGGAAATTCACCCAGTTTGCAGTATGTGCATCCGTGCCTAACCACTGTCACGCCAATTTGGGTAAACATGGGTAGTCCGTGGCCAACTGGTCAGAGCACTGGTCTGCTGTGCTGAGGGAACCGGCTTCAAAACCAACCATTGGACCATCTTCAGTCCCTGGGTATCTGCCAAGGTCTATGCGCTGCTGCCCTACGATAAACCTCTTTAATTCAAACTCTGGTCATTTGGAACGTGCCGCTTAACGCATAAAACATATCCTCACCAATCACACACCTATCATATGACAGATTGCCAATTACATTAAAGTTGCCAATCATCTCCAAAGGACGGATGTGCCGCCAGTTAGCTTTCTAGGGTTTCAAGTTTCAGGACTTTCAATTGAGGCACAAAATGGTAAAACGAAACTATATGTTTAAAAACCCGAAAACGTCGTGTCTCTAGTGCCTTATGTTAACGTACCATCCATTCTTGATGGAGATACTTTGATTGGCACAGAGAAAGCATCTGCACATGTTGTGTCCAGTCTTACAGCTGAATTCTCTAAATGTCTCGGAAACCGCGTGCTGCTCAAGGCCAAGGTATAGGGGCGCCAAGCACTCTGCGCTGTCACTCAATATTGCTGATAACGTTTATTTTCTTCTGAGCTACTTGTACGAGCACTTGATCTTCATTTTCAAGGCATAAATAGCGCTGGTCAAGCAAGCTTGAGATAATGAATCTGCGCACGCAAAACTCGGTCAAATCATTTATAAAAACAGAGCAGGAAACAATTGAGAGATTATGCTGGCATCCCAGCCATCATATCGCAAATAACACAAACATTATTATCCTTTGTTTCTGGCACAATGTGACTTAGAGTAGCCATGGCCTATCAAACACTGCCCGCTACAGCAGGCTACATCACATCACACATCATGCAAAGTCCGGCTGCAAACTCTGAAAACTGCTAAACGTAGCTGGATGCTTGTCCCAAAAGTTTGCTATAAAACTGTTCCGATAACAACTGAAGGCCATTCAGCCACAAAAAGAATTTCCAATACTGACAGCATGCTTCGAATGGCATAACACTCAAACGAGAAGGTATTCTTACCGTAATCAGAGTCGCTATTCCAGAGATTCAGGCCCTTGACAATCTCGGAGACTTGCCTGAAAGTTGGGAGAAACATGTCATTAGTTTCTGTTGGAGAAATGACGCGGCCATTCAGAGATCTAAATATCGCAATATTTGTTCCAAGTGTGGCTGCCACTTCTATAGATCAACCAAAATAGGCTCGCTTGAAAAAAAATGCACACATGAATTTCAAGTCATACTGGGTCGTTTTCTGAACATGTCAATGTGAAGGTATGCTATACCACTACACACTGTGTACAACTGACAAACGAGTGAAGAGCAAAAGTTAGCAAACTTTTCACAGTCAAATATGCAGAAGTGCAACATGTTGTGAAACAGCGAGCTTTAGAAATATACACAGCTAACAAATCAAAGTGCTACTACGGCCATCATTAATGTCTGCCAACTATGGTCAAACAAAGGTGTGTCTGCCTCCATGCTTGCTCTACACAAGGGGTTTATGCCAACTAAAATAAAACCCTGTCGGCCATTACGAACTTCCACTGTCAAGTCCGAAGTCACGGGATAAAATCTCGGCCATGGCGGCTGCATTTCGATGGGGCTGAAATGGAAAAACGTCTGTGTACCATGCACTGGGTGCCCGTTAAAGAACCCCCTGTGGTCAAAATTAACCTGGAGTACATTACTATGTCATGCCTCATAATCATATCGTGGTTTTCACACATATAATCCCAGAACTTAATTTTTAATTACTTACAAACACAGTTATCTCAATCAGTCAGTTGACAGGAAGCCTGCTGTACAAGACAAATTTTGGCCATAAATGTGATATTCCTTACAGCACAATTTCTTGGGAATATTCTACTGTCTGGGACTGCTCATTGCAGAGTAGAATAATAAACAGTTGATGATAATAACTGATAACTGGGTAGAACAGTTGATGGTAATAGGCTAGCACAGGGGGGGAGGGGAGTGAAAAAACAAATTGAAAAAGAAAGTCACCTGATGGAGCTCAGTCCTTTAGACTTTTTCATTCCATGCTGCAACACGGCTTCGAACTGCGTACACAGGTTGACAACCCTGCGAGGGGGGAAACCAAAACCAGGATAAACGAAACCAATATAACCAGCTCGCGCCATAAATGTCACTCGCGGCGCAGCCGCATGGCTGGTAAGGTTATCAAACTAGGCCGCGCGCCAGATGGCCAGTCAGCGCGTAGCAACGACGCGCACCAGGAAGAGAAACAAACACAAACAACGTTTCGACATCGAAGGTGACAAGACGCGTGAAGAAACGCACCTGCTGTCGCTCTCCGTCGCGAGCTCCTTGCGTCCCCCGAAGCGGATCTGGCACTGAAATTAAGCACCGCAAAACGATTGGTCAAGCGCATCCACTCGATTGCCAGAAGAAACGAACGCTACGCGATCGATGTGGGCCAAGTGCCTACTGCGAACGTTCGTTTCATTGCGAACGCTCGCAGAAACTACGGGCGTTCGATCCGTTGAACATTGCTTCGCACGAGCTGAAAGTCTCGCATCGGAGGACACACGCACCGGTAAGCACATAAGCGACAGAAGTGGGGAAAATTCCGCGACCGAGTCAACAAACTCGGGAGTGGTATAGTTGAGTCTTCCCCAACGTATAGTTGAGTCTTCCCCAACGTATTAGTGAATGGGACAGTACTGCAAGGCAAGCACAACGCCGGGGACAGTACTGCAAGGCAAGCACAACGCCGGGGAAGAGGGGGAATCCGAAACGCGCGGGTCACCTGTTTAACGGCATCCAGCAAACGGGAGAGCAGGATCTGTCGATCCGACGGACTGGTATCCTCTGAAACAAAAGGAGGCAGGATGCAACGAAACGTTAAAGCAGTGCGGAATAACACGGAACAAAGAAACGAGAGATCGCATGTCGGAACTGACAGCTAGCGAACGGTACGCGCGAAGTCTGACAAGCATATCCGCTTTAAAAACGAGCGAAACGAAACCATACACTCGCCTGACGCAGCTTTGTTTGTTTGTTGATTCTTTATGTGCGTGAGGGAAAAACGAGATGGATATAACCGACTGCGTAGCGGAGAAACGTATTAAGTCTTGCAAAACACAATGCGCGATGAATTGAAGGGTACCACAGGCGCGATGTTGTATGTACGGAGACGAACAATGCAATGCGAAACACTCCCGATCCGCGAGGTATCGCACCTGCAACCGCGTCCGGAGTTGCATCGGGTTACAAGATTCACGCTGCGGTCTCAAGCAAAAAAGCACAGCAGAGATCTCACCGCTCATTGTCGACGAGACCGAGCAGCGGCGGCTGGCGGCGTTGTTTCACCGTGTGTTTCGCTCCGTTAGCAGCGCGGCTTCACCATAGACTTACTATGGGCTTCACGCACACATGGTCCTCTTCGCTACGTGGAGCCGCAGCGCCGCGCACGCGGGAGCCGGCGATAATCTCGCCGATAAGGCGCAGTGCAAGATTACGCCTTTGTCCGTGAGTCCATCGCGGGCACGAGGGATGATGAGCGTACCACAGAGAGAGAAATTTCGCAAACACCCCTCGATTACGGCCGCTTCCCACATCACCCCACACACGGCGAGAGCGGAGAGAGAGATCGCGACGCTAGCGATTGCAGCGCTTTTTGCGGCTTCAGAAGCTAACCAAGCGAACCTGGAATCGACAAAATCAATGAACTCGCCGCTGGCTGTGGTAGGCGCAGCCGCTTTCATTGCGCTACACCTGACTAATCAATCGTCGGGTCTTGTTGACTCTGCTCCCTCCCGTACGTTCTTACTAATTTGACACATAGCTACGCTCTCCCGTATCGATCTGTTCACGAGTTACGGATTCGAGATAGGAAAGGTACCTTTCTCCGGGGACGGTACTGAGGCGCGGCTGCGGTTGATCTTCTTGAATAACACCTACGTTTTTTTACCAGGCCACGTTTTTTATATGAGCAACAAAGTCAGTACTTCTTATTTTTTATTATTATTGTTGTGTAGGTAGTTGCGTCTGTAGTTGATCGGATTATTTATTTATTTGAAGTACCTTACAGGCCCGTAGGGCATTGTGTAAAGGGGGGGGGGCGAAAATTCCCAACAGTGCATACACAACCAGAAGAAAAAAGTACAATACATGGTAAATAAGATTTGTGCACATAATAGCAGTAAGGAAGAGGGGATCGACTAAGCATTTCTTCTCATTATTTCCGCATTGCAATGCGGAAATAATGAGAAGAAATACGGTACATAGTTTAAAAGCACATGATAACATAGTTATTTATGATGGAGCATGCTAATTTAGCTTGTATCAGCGGCATCAACTGCTTCTTGGCGGTCTAAAATGATTGTTACAATTACCACATATCCGCTGTGCCAAACTTTTACAGCGGCTCAGATCCGGGGTTTCGTAGCGTCTGTGTGCAGAAACTATATTGTGGACCGATCCTGGTGATAGTGAAGAAAGGGTCCAAGCTCAGGTGTATGAGCCCACAGGGCACATATCCCTGTGGGCTCGTGGGACTGTATACCTGTCACGTATATGGACCCAAAGAAGTCCCAGGCAAGAACAGATGTTCTTGAAAAAAAAATGATTTGTACAACTTTTTCAAGAAGGACTGTAAAAAAACTCGGCCCCAACCGCGGTAACGCTCTCGTGCCACTGCATGCTCGCGCGTTCGTCGATCGTCCTCATCCACAGCTGGCTCCGTTGTGCAAAAAACGATCATCAGCAGCAATCGCTCGACCGTCGTAGTCCACAGCTGACTCCGTTGCCGCTAATCATCCCAACGAACGTAGAATTTCACTTCTGTTGTCGTAATGGGGAGCTAGGCAATTTGCTTAAGGAGGTGTGAGCCATTTATTGTCTTACGAAACGGACACATTTAATTGCAGAGGTGGTATGCCAATGTGCGTGCGTACCTAAACCGTCACGATGACAACAGATCAGGTCAATAAATATGTTCGTACATTTGTTCAAAATTCTGTGTCGCGTGCTGAACAGCTAGCTTCGCTGCGGTCATCCACCTTCACAGAGAATGGCTTGTGAATTTTTTCGTTGTTGGCTGTATCCCTTTCTGAACCATGCCTTTTTTTTCTTCTTTACTGAATATAAATATGTTCTTGCCATCTAATTTCTTCGCTGCGATTTTCGCTAGTTTCCGTGAACTGCGAATAGGGTTGTTCACTTCAAAGGCCTACGGCGTTTCACGGCGTGACGACTTCAACGTGGACCTCATGTATTTCTTGAAGCTTGTTTGATTAGATAATTTAGTTACAAAAGTGGTGTTCAAGCTCAGAGGCGCGACCGCTTGGCTATGGTAGCTACGGTAACGGGGTGTTGCCCACCAGCGGTGAGCATAAACAATATGTTGGACAGTTAAACAATAGCGAAACCGAAACTAGTTTCGAGTTATAAAAAAAATCCAAGCCTAGCCTAGCTTAGGCGAAGTTGGAAAAGTAGGCAGGTGGCGCGGTTGTATTTCCGTTTCTTTCCTGCTCTTGCTCGGTAAGTTGCGTGGTTGTGTGCTCTCTACTCGTACTCAAAATCTAAGTTAATCGGCTAATTTCATTGATAGTACTAGTCATAGAACAGCGTAATATGAAGCACGATCTACCTTTACTGTAACTTCAAGCATGAGTAAGTGACATTTTCGCGTTTTTTCGTGTCTTAGGCACTTCAGCCAGCAAGATGGGTCGCCGACCCGCAAGATGGTAAGTAGTACTCGTTGTCACGATGTATGAAGAAACTTTTAATTTGTGTGCGATCTTGCGTATCACTAACCGCAACTGTCGCTGGCATTTTTCTCACATACATTTTTTTTTGGTGACAGTTACCGCTACTGCAAGAACAAGCCGTACCCCAAGTCGCGGTTCTGTCGTGGTGTCCCCGGTGAGTATCCCGGCACTAGGCTTAGCTGTCATTGAAATTGCAAGTTTCCGCTTACTCTTTACTAATAAGAGCACTGTACGCTGCAGATGACTTCTTAAGATACCTGCCGAGTAGATATGTAGCACGTTGCTCAAATCAGTATTACGTTAACTCGCCGGCGCCGTTGTGGCCACGTCCGCGTGGATGTGTGGTATTGATAGCCAGAAACATCTTCGTAGGCCTGGTAATCCTGACGAGCGCGAGATTTGTCTACTACTATTATCAAACTTCCTTTTACCGCGTGAGTCGAACCGCCGTCGTCGTTGTTTTATTCTTTTTCATCGCATTTTCGTGGCGGAGCAAGCGATTTCAGCAGTGGGCAGCTCGAGCTCGTCAAATGACGAAATTTAAAATGCTGTGCTGACATGCTAATTACTGTCGTAGCGGAGTGAACAACTGGATGGCTGCGTTGTAACAGTGGTGGTCGAAGCAAAGATATCTGCTGCTGACGGGGTGCAGGAAAGGTGTTGCGCACTCGACCTGAAGTTTGTCTTATGGCAAACAAATGTGGCTTATCTTCAATGACCACTGGTTCTTACTCCCAAGTTGTAGTACTAGTTTTTAGTTTGCAATCCATAGAGCTGTGCAGACATGCAATGTTGCATGTGCGTCCATTCATCGGTCTAGAGTGCAAGAGGTCTAATTCAAAGAAAGTGGAATTTTTATTTGTTTGACTTCAGTGATTCTGCTAGTGAACAGTGAGTGCAGGAGTCGCATATATTCAGCCTGGCTCCATGAGCCAGTCTCTTGGTGTGTTAGTCTGTCTGTCCAGAAAGTACGGCCTGTACCAGGGTGTTTGACGCATCAGTTTAGCTGTTGCTATTTAGGCAATCAGTGTCGTGTGACAGTGGCACACATTGACTTGCACCTTTAAGTAAATCGTATTCTACTACAAACTGCAGTTTCAGACTGATAATATAGGTGCAAAATAGGTAATCTCTAGTTTTTCAACCATCTTTGTGGCTTCTCATATTAAGCTCGTTTGACATCGAAAATTAGTCTGGCATTAATTGGTCCTTATTTTTATGGACATATGCAGTGTGGCAATAATTAGGCCTTGTTTCTACCATTGGCTTCAGAATGTTTCACGCTTTCCCACACATCTAACGGGCCCTAATCATAGCCAAAATAAGCATCCTTCTGCTAGTAGCAGTGTTGAATCTGGGACATATTTTGGAGGTATGGGCAACACAGGGCAGCGGTAATGGCACCAGTCCGCATGCTGCCACAATAAAGGAATGCACCAAAAGAGAGAAATGGTTTCACCTGCACCAGTAAATCACCCTTTTATAATACCAAAAGCGCTACTGTTGTGAGAAGGTTTTGTAAGTTGGAAAAGGGGCAAAAAGAATAAACAGGTGATGACGCCACTTCGAAGTTCTGGTACCACTTCGCTGTGACGTAATGGATATTGACGGCATCTTCCGGGCTCTAGTTGTTTTACTTCTAAAAATAGGCTACATTGTGTTCTAAATGAGCCAGGTATAAAACATGGCAAGTTTCATGAACTATTACTGAGTCTATCCATATTTAAAGGGTTTCTGAACCACTTTTGTAGAAGTAGGAAACTTTGATTTTAGGCTAGACCATTTCTATAACACTTTGGAGCGAAATGTACTTCATTGTGTTCAGCAGAAGCGGAGTTATTGGCAGTGAAAGATAGCTTATGATCCCTGCCGTGCACGACTTTAAAATTTGTCACAGGTGTTCACAGCTTCGTATGCTCTCTGCGGTGCGTGGCGTTTCACCAAGCCCAAGGGGTGGTTCAGGACCCCTTTAAGCAGTCTAAGCTGATCTAGTGTTTTGTGTTAGTGTCACTTCAGTTACGATTCTATCCCCATGTCTGCCATCTTGGTTAGGGGAGACAAGGCGTGCAAAGTGCACTTTGCCTATTGTTTATTGAAGAAATTTTAATGCCTATCATTAAGTTGCTCAAAAGGAGCACAAAATTTATCTTCGACGTAACACAACATGACCCTAACCTAATGTACAGTTAGCTGCATTTCATATTCCACATTGCTTGAACTGTTCTGCAAGCTTTCCAATTGCTAATAATGGCCCGTGCCTACACTAACCGCTTCCCAGTTAGGCAGCCCTATGATGTGTGTCCCTGGAAATCAGTGATACAGCTCTGTTGCTAAAAGGTTAGCAAGTAAAAGATTTTTTGCATTAGCTTTCGTAGGAGCCTGCGCAGGAACGTGCCATCGTATTGACAGTGGCAATTAAGGTGGGCAGTTGCCAACAGCGTATACCGTTTCGTATGCTCATTTAATGCGCTGGCAATTTTTGAGATTTTCTTCCTTGAAATGTGTGTAGGGAGTTGGTCCTACTTCTAGCCACGTCTGGAGAAAGGAGCTGTGTGGCATCATAACTGTCGTGGTGGTGGGACCTAGTGTGTTTCTCAAGTGTAAAAATGATCCCGTGCCGTGGGACTGAAGTCTTCCTGCACCCGTTTTTTTTTTGCTCGCTGCAGACCCGAAGATCCGCATCTTTGACTTGGGCCGCAAGAAGGCGCGGGTGGACGAGTTCCCGCTCTGCATCCACCTCATCTCGAAGGAGTTCGAGCAGATCTCGTCCGAGGCGCTGGAGGCTGGCCGCATCTGCGCCAACAAGTACCTCGTCAAGACCTGCGGCAAGGACGCTTTCCACCTCCGGATGAGACTCCACCCCTTCCACGTCATCCGAATCAACAAAATGTTGTCGTGTGCTGGTGCCGATAGGTGCGTTTTGCCACGTTTCTCTCGGGACTGCAGGGTTGTGGGCACGGTTCAGTACAGGAATTGCTAGAGGGAACTATGGTGTTGGTGTAGTTACAAGCACTGGAGTTAATTCAACTTATGAATGATGAGCAGTAGATATTCTTTTTCCAGGCATTGTGAATGAATTGTTTTTCTGAAATTGCTACAAGTGCTCCAATTCTGCAATGGTTAGCAGGTGTGCAGACTTATTGGCTTCATGTGTTTAGAAAAATTAGAAATTAAGGGGGGACATGGGGATCAAAGCTAACTTTTTTATTTACCAGCCGATTTTGATGAAAGTTTGCACAGGCGTTAATAATATCACATAAACAAAACTGAAAATATGGCTGCAATATCTGAAGTACCTTTTTGTTTACGAAATTTTTCTACTTTCATTTTTGCAAAATGCCTGCACACCTGTATATTGATGGTAGGAGTTCAAGCAAACATTGATAGCACTCCTATATGTATCCTCCACACAGTGACATTCCTGTAATTTTTTTAGCCTACCAGATTTTTTTTATATTCTCATTCTTTGGTAGCTACTTCAGTTGCATGAAAATCTCGACTGTGAAAACAAAAGATAACAAATTATTGAAGAAACTATTTTGAAAACAAAACATGTCACTGTGTGCAGTGGTGCACAATGAGTGTAACAAAACAAACGGTGTAAAAATATTCATAGCAGTGGCTGAGATATTGGCTTTGCAAGTTGACCTTGGTGGTAGAAAAAAGTTTTGAGAAAAAGGTGTTCGAAGTTTTGAGCCATGTTTATTCGAGTAGAAACCACCGGCCTTGTAGGGGCAGGTGTCAGGTTGATCTCTTGGCTTCTTGGATCTTTTATGCTTGCTTTCATGTGCTTTTTGTGCCCTCTTCTTGCTCAAGGCATCTTTCTCAGCCGCTCGACTCGCTTGAGTCCGTCACCACCGAGCATGCTCCTCCCGCCGTAAACCCTATCTGCCGTTCGGTTGCCGGCACAAAACTAAGTGACGCGCGGACAGTGGCGGCGGTCATATTCAACACCTCCGACAAGATGAATTGTGACTCAAGATGCGACTGTATGGTGCGACCGTTGCTGATGCACGGTTCGTTATCACGGCCGGCAGACGCGCGCGCTTGGACCGCACTTTCGTCGTTCATCTCGGTGACGGCGGTGGCACAATCTGGGTACGTCGCGGAGTACTTACGGGACGTCGCAGGCCCGGAAGCATCAGAAAAGGCCGTTATTAGTTCGGTATCATCACCATTGAAGCTCAAGGCTGCAACAGCCTGCGAACTGCCCGGCAATGCGTCGACAGTCTCTCTTGCAAGCTAGCGCGCGGACACATCTCTGCTAGGACTATTTATCGTTCGGATGTTCGGCGGCTTGCTCTTGCGGCTGCCGAAGCGGTGCTTGGTCGCGTATTTCGTCGTCCACGTCCGCCCAGTCGTGCTCGATACCACAAAATGAAATAGAAAACTCAAATTGGAATAAAGCGATGAAGCGGCGGTGTACCTCGAATATCCAACACGTAAACAAAGGCGCAGCAGCCGGCGCGCGAAGAAACGGGAGCAGACGCCGCAGCAGCTCGCTTCCAGACCCGGCCAATGGGGCAGCTCATAGAACGCACGTGACGGAGCAAGCCAATCGGCGGCCGTAACAAGCAGCTCCGCGACCTTCATACTTTTTATGTTTTTATGCTTGCTCTTCTCTCTATCAGGAAATGAAAGAGGGGCGTCAAAAGGCGAAGAGGCGCGCTTTTCAACGGTACCAGCATGGCCGCGCCGCGTACTGCCGTTCCGGAGCTAGGGGCGCTCGAAAACCGCGACTTTTCCACCGATTTTCACGAAATTTTCGCTGTATTGCCTGATGTATATATTTATTTATGGTACTTAGCAGTCGTTTTCAGCGGAAATACTTGGAAAACTTATAGAAAAGGGGTCAAAGATTCGGAATGTGCAACCTTCTGAAAAGTGATTTTTGGGTCGTTTTTCCATAGTTGATCCCCGCGTCCCCCCTTAAGTAAGCTGCAAGAACGCTTGAATTGTAAAGTATGGAGATTATAAATATCCATGTAATGCCAACCAGTAAGAAAAAGCATAACTCTACTGTGTCATTTTCAGTGCTGTGGATTTTGAATGTTGGCACCAGGAAATTGTAAATGGGAATGCATTAAGGGGGGACGCGGGTTTTACATCGCGAAAAATGGCAAAAAAATGTATTTTTTGAAAATCACATTTTCAGTTTCTATAACCCTTTTTCTATCTAATACCCAAATATCATCACTGTAAACCACCTAGAAGTGCTCTAACAAATTCGTTTTATTAGTCAAGGTGGTGAAAAATCTAGCGGAAATCAAGAAAGAACAGCGTTTTTCATGCCACAATATCTCCGGAACGGCGCGACCGAGCGCCGCCATCTTGGTCTCGTCGGAAAGCGCATTTCTCCGCCTTCAAATTTGCCGCTCAGCGATCTCCTCCATACAGAAGCAAGCGCACAAAAAGCAAACGATTGAAGGTCGTGCCGGAGCCTGCGATTGGCCGCGCCCGCCACGTGACTCCAGCGCGGTTCGCCATTGGTCCGGCGCTCGAGTCGTCTGCTCGGCTCTTTGCACCTCGCGAGTTTGATGTCTCCACCCGCCGTAATCTCGACGTGTCAAAACGGGCGCTACGCGGACATCGCAGTAGCGTGGCCAATCCCTACGCTTGTGGACGTTTGACTCGCGACTAAGCATTCCGAGCATCGGCGACGCGGACTTTGCGACCAAGATCCACGCGCGGAATCCTCGGACATGCGGCTAAGCCTTTCAGCACTCGGTGTTTCGAATTCGTGACAAATTCGTAGCGCGCACGCAATCCTCGGAAACGCGGCGAAACATTTCGTGCATAGGGAGTCTCCGACTCGGCGATCATGCATATCGCGCGCGGACTTCTCGGACCGTCACCTAATCATTTTGTGCATCGGCGCCTCCGACTGCGCGAACAAGCGCATCGAGTGTCGACTCCTCGAGCCCGCGACTAGGAATTTCGCGCGTCGGCACGTAGGACTGCGCGAATGAGCGCGTCGAGTGTCGACTCCTCGAGCCCGCGACTAGGCATCTCGCGCGGTGGCACCTCGGACTGCGCGAATAAGCGCATCGAGGGTCGACTCCTCGAGCCCGCGACTAGGCATTTCGCGCGTCGGCACCTTGAACTGCGCGACTAAGCACATCGCGCGTCGGCTCCTTGTATCTGCAGCTATGCATTTCGCACATCGGCACTTCGGACTCGCAACCAAGCACATTGCGCGTTCACTCTATTATCATATTATCACGATAGCTCGTAACAATATCAATCATACCACCCCTTCATAAAGAGAACCTCATCATGAGCTCTGTTCACTAGGCCCCTTGGGCTGGCACACACCTGGCTGCAGAAGTGATCGAGGCATCATACAAAAGTAAAATTCTGGAAAGCACCTAGCAGCTGCATATCTATCACTGGCTCTCTGATCCTAAGTTCCACAACCACTGTCAGGTGAAGATGACTTGGAAGGCTACTTACACTCAGAGCCTTCATTCAGTAACATGGTCAATTCTACCAAATGAAAAAAAAAAGATGCCTCACTGATTGTAATGGAGACTGCTATCAATCAGGCAGCCTGCATGTACAACACTGGAACTATATTCATGCCCACACAGAGTTCTGCACTTCGGTTTGAAACCCAGACACCATGCTCTTTGTAGAGCATGGTGCCTAATAGAGTTTCTTGTGCTAGTTCAGTGGCCTGTGTGCTATTATTTTGAGTGTGCAGTCACACATTTAGTATGGCCATTCTTACAAAACATAGAGCTTCAAAATGGTGCCATTTGTATTACTGTAGATTCACTTCAGCAAAAGCTACATTTGTTTGAAACTTCAAATGCGTTTATTTCAGTTCGATGTTTTTGCACACTGTACTCCGCCTTACGGGTGTTTTTTCTGGGTTGTTTTTGGCCAAAAATGACAAGGGTGGTATCATTTTATTCGTATTGAAATGATCTGGGGGGTGATGCTATTTTTATTACTCTTGCACCATCATGAAAATTACATTCAGGTATAGTAATCGCTGCTAATTAGAAAAAAAATTTCATAATAAATGCAATATTGTTTTCTTGCCCACAATATGCTCCCAAATGAATAAAAATAGCATCACCCCCTACAGTAGGTCTTGAGCAATGGTGTCATGCATTTAGTTTTTGGTTTAGCAAGACGGAATCATCAAAAAGCCCCGTAACGAGTTTGAAATTAATTTGACTTCAGACCTCAATATTTTTTGAACTGCTACAGCTATCAAAAATCTAATTACAGATCTGAAATCAGCACAAAAAATTACCCCAGACAGTGGAGTTTATTAAAGATTCACCCGAAAATAAGAAAAAAAATTTTAAGACTGTATGAGGCCTGTGTAATAGGAGGCGAGCTCTTTTAGCTACACTACAATGGCAAACAGTGGCGAAGGAACCTATAGACTTGGGAGTACAGTGCAGGGTGTTTTGATTTTTCATGTTACGAAATTAAAATTTGCAAAATGGCTTTTTATGATAATGATGGAAAGGTGGGGGAAGGTTTAACATCTAGAGGACTGAAGCCAAGGTGTCAAGTGAGTTGGAAGTGGCTTGGTCGAGGGGCATTTGTGAACGTAGTTCTGCTCGACAGGAAGGCTCAAGCGGAAATACTTTTTGGTGTTGCGTAACCTCACTTCAGTATAGATCCTGAAATTTATTGCATGAAAACTTTGGGAAGGTGGCTCATAAGAGTTCCACATTCTCAATGGTGGAAATTATACCTGCCGCAGCTGCTTCGCGGCTTTGGTGTTGGGCTACTGATGTTACGGGTTCTACAGTCGAACCTCGATATATCGAACAGCGCGGTGATCGCAAAATAGTTCGATATAGCCGGAATTCGATATATAAGATCACGTAGAAAACGCGTCAAAAACTAGCGCAAATCAATCAATGAACCAATCGTGGCGCAATAGATACTCACATGAAGCTTCAAACAAAGTATTTATTTTGTTCGCTGAAAGTACTGAAGCAGCGTAGTCTGCTTCATATTGGCAACCGCGTGCTTGACCACGGCGTCCTCAACATAGTCCGAACGGTCCACAAGGGACAGTCCAGTGCCTTCTGTTGCGCCGCAGTAGCGGCGTACAACGGCCAAAGCAGCTACAGCCTCAGTTGCAGTCGGGAGCGGGGCAACATCAGCGCTTGCTGGATCAGCCTCGGCAGCGTCTTCGTTTGGTCGCTCAGCAGTCACTTCTGCCGCGATATCCACGTCTGTTAACTCCGCCACTGTTCCGGTGCTGTCGTCACTGCCAACGAAGTCCGCAATGCACATGATGTGTGGCTCAGCACCGACAAAGCACTCCAACTGGCTCCCCGGCCGCCTCGATCACGCGCGCACGGCGGGGGCAAGCCTCGCCGTGCGTGCGTGATCGAGGCGGCTTGCCCCGCCGTGCGCGCATAGGTGCGCGCGTGTTTGAGGCGGCCGTGCTGGCTCCAAGCCGCCGCGTGTGTACGCCGCTACGTTCAAATGGCGCCCTCGGCGCAACCGATGTGGGCAGCTGTCGTACGCAGCAGTCTGGTACGCCGATCGCGCCGCCGCTATCTTCGAGAGTGTTGCGGGAAAGCTCGCCTCCTGTCAACAGAGCGCGCTTGGTCTGGGGCGGCGGAGTTCGATATATCCATTTTACATCCGGCCCCGTTCGAAATAAAGAATTAAAAATGCATGCGATTTTCCATGTGATATAGAAATTGTTCGATATACGCAATAATTCGATTTATCCGTGTTCGATATATCGAGGTTTGACTGTATATCCAGTACCGGCAGTCACATTTTGTTGTAGGAAGAACACAAGAACCTGCCTGCATTTCAGGTACACCTGCAAGTAGATTTAGGTGCACTTGAAAGCCCAGACCACACATTCACTTGCCAACATGCGCGAGCTCTTCAAGACGCGCCAGCGACTACTCTGGTATATTGGCTGGATGCTTTGGCAGAAGTTGCTTCGTATTGAGCGATTGATGTGCTTGGAAAATGTGCAATATGGATTTGGCTACTATCCGTGGTGCAGTGCTAAGCTGCTCTTCACAAAGTGCGGCCAGACGTGCGCGCTACCGCTATGCATGCACGGAGCGGCCCCAGGAGCGGCTATGCAAGCCAGCCCGAGTGCCCATATTTGTCTGGAGCAGATTCCCGCGCTTTGGTGCGTGTGTCACACACCATCTGTGCATGCATAGGTGTGCAGGTGCGAGCTTGCGGTTGCCAGCAGGCGTACGTGTGGAACCCCGGGGGGGTAAGAAAAAGTTTAATCCGGAGTCCCTTTGATGGCATGGCTCATAAGCAGGTTCTTTTGCTCCAGAATTTTTACGTCCTGGAAATTTTAGTACTAGAGGAAGGCGGAGCCTGGAAGTCTCTTGGGAGTATGCCAGGGGTGTCTTGTGAGACACCCTGAAAGGTGCTTAGCAATCAGCCTGACACCGTGTCTCTCTTCTGGTTGCAGGCTGCAGACGGGGATGCGTGGTGCCTTTGGCAAGCCCCAGGGCACCGTCGCTAGGGTGCACATTGGCCAGAAGATCATGTCGGTGCGCGCCAAGGAGCAGCACAAGGAGAACGTCATCGAAGCGCTGCGTCGTGCCAAGTTCAAGTTCCCCGGCCGCCAGAAGGTTTGCCTTGCTCACTTTTTTTTCCCCATACCAGGGCTTCTCTCAGTAGTGCGCTGGGGTGAGATCATGCGAGCATCTAGCTTTCCAAACATTCGCTTCCACTCTAGGGATTCACTGGCACCATGCTTACGTCAGCGCGGCGAAGTGGGAGCACGAATTGAATACCGCCTTCTCAGTGATGCAGGAGGCAAAGCGAATGTTCAGAAAATGAAACGCTCGCGTGATATTGACTCGAGAGCCATATGTAGCTGACTTCCTTTAATTCAATTGTGATGGGACCAGCAAAATTTTAATTATCTGGCGGGTCAAATTGAACGAGATGAAAAACCACCATCGCACTGCTGAATTATTTGGCAGTATTTTCCAGATTGACATGCCACCAAATCAAAAGCGCGCCCAGTTTCCGTGTGTCTGAAGCACAAAACCTTAAAATAACATCGAGTGAGCCTGGGTCTGAGATCAAGTTTCGTTGTTGACTCGACACATGAAATTTTCGGAAAATATTAAATCGTGTGTGCTGATTAGAAATGTACAATTAGTGTTTTTCTAAGTCAATCCAGAAAAAAGTTATAAATTTGAAATGTAACTTGAAAGAAAATGTACTGCACCAGGAGACCTAAAGTAAGCAGGTATCTTCCTGAATGTATCTTCCGACTGATCAATATTAGAATTGGCACACGACGAATTTTCGTCGGTGCATCTTGTCGAACCGTGCGACTTACACGTTTCTTTTTTTCCTTAACAAAGAACTGCCGTCAAAATCGGATTGGATGCTATGGCCACGCGAAGCACGCTGGGTTGAACTCTTCAGGTAGTTGCCATTGTTGGGATCTGCTTAGAGTATGGGGCAGTAATTTCACATGGAAAAATCTAGGAAAAAAAAAACAACGGGCTATGCGTGGAATTATGCTATGCTTGAGCTTTAACAAAAGATGCCACGAGTGAAATGAATGGCCAGGAATGTAGGGTTAAAATGACTTATAATAGTTGTCACAGCTTGACTTGGAGCTTGAATCCTGAGTATTCTTTCTCAATGCCTTCTTTGCAGGTGCACGTCTCCAAGAAGTGGGGCTTCACCAAGTGGGACGCCGAGGAGTACGAGGAGATGCGTGCCGACGGCAGGCTGAAGCCAGACGGCTGCTACTGCCACTATCGCGGTGGCCACGGTCCCCTCAACAATTGGATGAAGATCCAGAGGGAGCTGCGCGGCCTCGAATAGGCACTGCCCAAGACTGAGACAATAAACAGCACATCCTTGTCTTGCACTCAAGTCTGATTGATGGTTGCCATTCCCTTTGCAGCGATTACGCAGGCTCGCTTAAGTTGAAGATGATGGTCTCGAAATTTGCAGCTTGTTTATTCATCTCAGCACTTGATATTTTTCCACACAGGGATGAGCGCATTGCAAGGGTAGCACAGATTGTGACTACTGTCATGCACAAGAGACGCCTTACTCTGTTCCATACATGGCAGGCAACGCTGTCGAAGCTACGAGAAGTGTGGTCATAGAAGTTGCTCCACATATTTGGCCGTGCAGTCATATTTGATCTGTGACATTCTCTACCGAATGCATTCATATATTACTGATGTGTGCATGTAAGTTTATGTCGAGTGATTTATTATTCGTGAATGTTTGTGGCTTCCAATAATGTAGTGTGCCATATTTTGGTTGCGAGAGCAAGTGATGGGTGGTGGCTGCTTGGTTGCAGATGCATGTCACTCCATTCGTTTAATAGCATATAGGTACAGTAGAACCCCGCTGTTACGTTCCTCACTGCTGCGTTTTCCCGGCTGCTACGTCATTTTCATTCAGTCCCGGCATAGCTTCCATAGGATCCAATGTATAAGGAACCCCGCTGTTACGTAGTAGCTGTGATAAGAGACATTTAGCGTGTCCGGTATTCGGGCAAGCGCGGGCGGTTTTCCGGTTTAGCGGGGGCGTCAACGTGAGCGGCCAGATTGGTGGCGCCAGCTGGTGGCGTAAAGCTCAACCACAAACACAGAGCTAATTACTGTATTCTGCTTAGCTGCTGGCGTAAATTTTCGACAGTGGCGTAATCGTGTTCACAATTACGCCGCTGCCAAAAATTTGCACGGGTGGCGAAGCAGGATATGGTGAGTTACTGCAGTTTTAGCTATGCGTTTGTCTGGTTGAGCTCTACAACACCAGGCGGCTTCACCGCTCACGTTTACGCCCCGACCATCCGGTAATCCGCCCAAACCGCTCCCGTTTACCGGAATAGCGTACAAGCTAAAAGTCTCTAATATTCCCGCATGATGCGTCGCAACCCGAACCCGCCTGGGCTAAAGTAGGCAACGCGCTTCAGCCGCCATTTTGACTTTTGACGAGTTTTGACCGGGCTTGGCTATGGAACTGGCTGCAAGAAGCCGCACACCAGTTCGAGAGGCCGCCACTAGGTGGCCATTCGTGAAAAATGCTCTCACTATCATCACTGTGATTACGGTCCCCGCATGGTTTGTTGGACGGGTCGACTCGCGGAGGAAGAAAACTCGGGAGAGGCCCTGACGTCACTCTTTGTGAAGCTATAGCTAAAGGGAAGCCGGAAGTTGCTCAGTGGCTATGGTGTTGGGTTGCTGAGCACGAGGTCGCGGGATTGAATCTCGGCCACGGCGGCCGCATTTCTATGGGGGCGAAATGCGAAAATACCCGTGTACTTAGATTTAAGTGCACGTTAAAGAACCCCAGGTGGTCGAAATTTCAGGAGTCCTCCACTACGGCGTGCCTCATAATCAAAGGTGGTTTTGGCACGTAAAACCCCATAATTTAATTTTTAATTGTTTTTGGCGTTGCTCCGCCTATCGGGCCAGCTCTCCTCTCTTGTTTACATTTGTCGCGAAACCACGCCGCGCTGCGCGCAACCGGGCTGCTTGGACGCGCGCGCTCCGCAGCAATACTAAGCAATCGTTAGCATGAGTAAGCCAAAGAGGGCAAAATTTCCCGCGGATATTCCTTCGTCCGTTGCAATTGCCGTGGCGCGGTGATGACGAGGAGTACGAGCCGCATGATGCCGGTGAGTTGCCAAATCCTAGCTTTGGAGAAGCCGTCGCGGCTATGGACCTCCTCCGCAGGTACGTCGCACCTCACAGCGACGCTGACAGCAATGCGGCCTTCCAGGCTATTGCATACACCATAGCACTAGCACCATGTGTATCATCGACTAAGCAGCCAAATACAGTGCCTAGTAAGCCGAACGAAGCCAGAGCCAATGTAGCTCTTGCATCTCATGCATGCCTTCCTCCATGGTGCGTCTTGTTGCTCCTGCTAGTGTGTGCGATTAGTGTTGGCAAGGCATGTGTGTGCGGTGCACCATGTGAAGTTACAATCCTCGTGTGCTTGATGCCATGGCGCTATCATAGCCCAAGAAAAGGTATCTGCAGAAGTTTTTGTGATCGTGCACTTCTGAATTTCCGTGCTTTTTGACATCAAGAAAAGGAGAACATTTCACATTTTGTACAACGTGAGGATGTGACGTCAGCGTGTCTCATGGTGGCAAAGGCGACTTGAAGCTGCATGTTTCCACAGTGAAGCATCAAAGCCAGTGAAGCATCAAAGCTATGTTCGTACCACTGAGCAGGAAGAGAACGGTGAACTTTCTCCGGAACAACTGCGACGACAGCGTCGTGTGGAGTGCCAGTTTACGGGATTCCTCGTCGAACATGACCTACCCCTTCGTGTCAGCGACCATGTTGGGCCTCTTCTATGGAAAATGTTTCCGAAATGCGACGAGGCGAAGCATTATGGATGTGGACGCAACTCTGAAGAATGCGGAGGTGGCCAACCTTAAATTTATTTCACAGGCATCGCTCTCAAGTCTGTTTCTTTATTCAGAGTTTCCCTCAGCTACTGCACCGAGATACCTATGAATCTGCTGAAGACGCTTTAGGTGTTCTCGAAGCTGAGTTTGCCACACTACAGACATGCAGTCTTCAAGAGGACATTCTGAATGAACAAAGGTGGGACGTGCTGTGGTCTATGGTTGGAAAAATCAAAAACACTGATGGAAAACATATTTCACCGAGTTGCTAAGGTGATGCACGATTTACTCGTGATACTGCATAGCAAGGCAGAGTGTGAGGATGTTAAGCACGGTGCGAAAAACTAGGACTGAATTCCACTCATCAATGTGGAACACAACCCTCCAGCACCTGCTGCTAGGGAAGGGCAGTCAGTCTGGACCATGTTTTGAGCTAAGCTACTCCGACAAATTTTTGAAGTGAGCAAAGTCGGCTACTGCAAGGTCCCTGCAAAAGGACTCGTTGAACACTGCCTGAAAGTTTGAACGAAACACCCCCGTTGGCGCAAATAAAATGTATCCCGATTTTTGATCTCGCCAGGTTGGCAGGTATGCAAACACATGGTGGCAAGCAAAATGTGAGTCGGGAACACGCAGCCAATCTACAAAATTCATATTCAGGAAAACTAAGTGACTTGCAGCCATATTGTTTGGCACAGGTAATCAGAATGTAAAAGAGTATGTACATGTACTATATTCAATAGTTCATTAAGAGCAGTGGACATAGCTAAACTGCCGGAGTGGTCCTTTGAAGCGGAGCTTTCTTTGCCTCTTCCTTTGTCTGTCCCAGTGCTGCTGCTGCTGCTGTGGGGCACTCCGTGTCGGGGTGGGGTTCAGAGCGTGTGTATACAAGACGGGAGCACGGCAGAGAAGAAATCTAACGTGAGAAACTTGTTTGGACCTTTGCACTGCGTCGAATGTGCGCAGTATACCCTCTGGAACTACCTGGGCGATGCCACATTAGCCTCTTGGCTATTGTAGTTACCGTGACCTCCTGCAGAAGCATTGCAGAAATTGTAGCACTTGCCTTTCTACTAACGTGCAAGTCCAGAAGGAAGATAGAATGGTTGTCAGAACCGACTGTTTGCCCGCAGTTCTCATACCGGGGGGTGATAGGGAAAATGTGACGTGAGAACGCTACTGCTATAGACATGACAGCGGTTGCAGGCAAACAGGATAAATTTAGGGTATGGTACGGTGTGTTTCTGCTATTTCTGAAACATAAACGCCATGCACATTTGTCAAGCGGGCAACTGGAAGCAGAAAAGGATGTGCAGAAGCAGACTGCCGTAGTGCGCTGTAGGGTCTAAGCAGCTATATTGAAGAGGTTGCATGTCAACACTTATGTGCCCACTGCGGTACGTCATGAGTTTGATCCTGACTGCAGCAGCCGCATCTCAACGGGGGCGAAAGAAACGGTCGCACACGTTAGGGACACGTTAAAGAATACCAGGGTGTCATTAATCCAGAGTATGCCACTGCGGCGGCATGCCTCACAATCAGATTGTGGTTTTGACACGTACAGCCCCATAATCCAATTAAAGTTTAATACTTCTGCCACAATGCGATATGTCATGTGAGGCAATGAATATGTTCAACCCTCTCAGAGGTTATGAAGTATGGTGCACCACAGTGCCTCAAGCAAACATCTTCCCCTGTGTGTTATGCGTACTACGCAAGGAAACGTTTAGCATCAACTCGCCACTCTCGTGTTGGACTAAACATTGAAGAAATGAAACATTTGATGTGAACTGTCAACATTGGCAATAATTGTCAGTCAAAGCACACAGCTCAGAAACCGCTTCCCATTGGACCACGAAAGTCCTACAGATGTCCAACAGATGTTCGGAATGGCACATTCAAATGTCCCTAAAGACATACTTAAAAATCCTGTGGATCAGTTTTCGATGTATTTGGGATCGTTCCATGCATGCAAACTGAAGTTCATAGAAATGTCCCACGGACGTCACAATGGGATATTCGGACGTCCAAGAGATGTCGAAATATGGATCATTCTTATTGCATCATCCTGAGTACATCCTAAGGACATCTTTGTCAGCATGTAGGACGCTTCCGAGACATTGTGTGTTACCAATCATAAAAAAGGACGTTTCTGGACATTTGGTTGTTGTAGGATATCCACTGGGCGTCCATATTGATTATAAATAAGGACGTTCCTCAGAATGTGTCCTAGCAGTGCAGCAGGCCTGCTGCATTTTACATACCATTAGAAAGGTAAGCTTGGCCTGGTTTTGTGTTGGCTTGTGGGGAAATGATTAAAAAGAACTGTGTGGCTCTTGAAAATCCATCCCATCAGTCCAATAAGGCGACCAAACATTTTTGGGACGCAAAAGCTGAAGTAACAGGAGACAGCCCAGGAATATAGCCCCCCTTATCTCGAAGCATGCTAAAGAAAGCTGCAGTGCAGCTACGCATTGTGCGCATAATTATCTGCTTAGACATTACATAGACTGCTGAATCATTTGACCATCTCATTAAAAATCAGTGCGTCCACCAACCGGGAAAGCCAGGAATTCTCAGGGAGTTTGAGCAGTCTGGAAAAACTCGGGGAATTTGTGCTTCTATCAGGAAAAATTTGCTGTAATCTTATTGAAAGGGTCGAAAGTCGAGGTAATGCTGGCTCGAGTAACAGACAGGAATCGTAATGAATCGTCTTTGACGCCCTGTCGTCGGCTGGAGGAGTTGCCAGTGTACAGCCAACGACCGACAATCCGGATTCCCGATAATTTGGACGGCTTCGCGGCATCACCACGTATCCCATAGAGTCAATGTATCAGATCGTCTCAAATTTCGGACGTAAGAACTCTTCGCCGTCCGATTTACCGGAGGTTTTGCCGTGACCGCAGGTCCGAAACGGCATTAATCAAAACCACCACCGCTGATATTTTGATTACCTCGCCGCCTCGAACCGGCGCTCTCGCACGCAGATCCGGTGGCAGCCGTAACCACCACGGCGGCCACGCTAGGCCTAGCTGCTTCGACGTTCGCTATGAAGCTTCTTGCTGTTTGGTGGCGCGTTTTTCATTGAAAGAATTCGCTGCTGTCAGCAATGGCACGGAATCCGCCTTTGTGGTCCTCGCGATTGACTTAGAAGCTTGGAAAGCATAATGCATTGCATAATGCTGGTTCCCGAAAGTCTGCTTCGCCTCCATACAAAGGTGTTACTTGGTGAAGCATACGCAAAAGTATTGCAGTGAAGCATAACAAGCGTGGGAAGGGGCTATTGCCATGGGACACAGTATGTATTCCCTAATTATACATGCGTGCACCAGGTATTTCCTGTCACAGTACCAGCACCGATATGCTTAATACGTGTACCGGCAGGCTTTCAGAGTGTTTTCGAATGTGCCTGTGGTGGTTTGAGCCCTTAAGGGCAGTAAATGACATATATGCATTTATCTTTTCCAACTGGCCGATTTTTCTGACGTTTTCGCGGCCCCTATGGAGTTCGAAAAACCGGACGTGGACCAAGTAGATGCTTCAAGTGGTCCGTGGGGCGAACGAGTGGCGGAAGGAGGACAAGAAGAGAAAGGACCTACGCATTGAGGAATGAACGCCGTTTTGAAGGAGCTTGAGCTCAAAAAACGAAGTGTTGGTTGATGTCGAGATGCAGGTGTTCCTCATCCAAACCAAAATAAATTCTTTAAAGCAGTAAAAGACGACACTGAGGTGTCATGCGCGGGCTGAGAGTATGTCAGGACAGTTGAGGTTGACTTACGAGCTGTGGGGACGTTACGAACCATGGGGACGTATGCAGTGCCCGGCATTCGATTACGTGCAGACAGGACGACCCGCTAGTCGGAAAGGTTGCAGGGCTGCTAATAGAAAAAAACACTGACTCCTGGAACTTTCACTTACCTCTTGATAGGCGTAAGACGCAGAGGTGCCGCGGAGAAGGAGCTCCAAGGCGCACGACGAAAACGTTACGTGGAACTGACAAACGTTCACACTGGAACTGATGAGCACATGATACAACCTACACCTTCAGAGAAAACGTGCACAATGAGCGCGGAAAGCACCAGACATGACACACGACTACAAGAAGGGCGAAGAGTTCCAATAAAACGGCGGCGTTAAGTCATATAGGTGTCCTGTGGTTATGTCATGTGACCGACTACGCGCAAATCGGCGCAAAGCGTGCATGCAACAGACAGTGACGATTCGGCTGCGTAAAGGCAGTCACTGCTCTATTCTACGGCAGTGGTTGCAGCCGTTGCAGTAGTCGGCCTTCTCGACATGTTCGGAGAGCGTAAGACACGTTTGATTCGCATACGCCTTGCGGTATACGTGGTAATGCGCAGCTGTTCCGGCGCTCTGCCTATCGCCTTGTGGCATTTTCTCCCGATGTGCTTCTGCAGTTTCGGTCGTTCATTGCAACTTCTCCATTTACCGTCTTCATTGGAAGCTTGATCCTGAGTGTGGCAGCTTCATGTTGCTGGCTAACATGTTGTCTTTTCTGAAGAGCGTGCGCTGAATGCAGCCGCGGAAGAAACTGAACATTCCGCGAAATGATCATGTAGTACGTGTTGGATTGTGTGTGTTCGTCCCACATATGCCCGGTATGGGACATCCCGTTCAAAACATCCTTCGGACATCCATAGCGTTAACCTTTTAGAATTTGTTTAGATCCCAGAAGTTCAACTCTGTGGATGTCTGAGGGATGTCTTAAATAGGACGTCTCGAAATTGTAGTCCTCATGTTATCCACTGGACGTCATAACCGGGACTTGGACGTTCAGATCTAATCGAGATGTCCAAAGGATATTCGTAGTCCAATGGGTTGCGTTTTTTATTTATTTATTTTTCACCCACTTTCATTTACCTTCATAATTTTTACTTCAATTAAACACAAATTTTCCCTATGATTTCCTTGACTTCATATGAATGTGACTGGCGAAAGACTGGCCCCTTGGTTCCCCTTCTCATCCATGACTAATAGTACGCGCCGCGATAAGATGTATGCATGAGCCAGGACTGGACTCGAGTGTTACGACCATTCATTGTACCATTTTCTTTTTGTATTTCGCAATCTATTCCTAAATAAAAGTTCGCTTGACATAGCTTTCAGCATTGGTGTTGGATTTGCATAATTCTTTTTGTAACTACGTGCGGCCTGAAAACTAACACGTAATCTTTCTGTTAAGCTTAGCAACTGCGTCCAGTTCTTGTACAAACGTTTGTGCTGTTTTCCTGTAAATATTCATCGGTAAGGCTGGGTTTGAACCGTTTTTTTTACGCTGTGGAGTTAGACCGCAACGAAAACCGAAAGGAAAAAAGCTTCGATTCTTAGAGACGATTCATCACCGACGCCGCCTGGTGATGAGGTTGGGTCTCGCCGACGCCCTGGATCACGTGCCTGGTTAAACGGCCACTTTGGAGCTCCGGTGCAAGCGGCGTTGCTGGACAACGCTGAATAGGGTGTTTCGATAGTACCGCTCCTCGCCGTTTAGTGTAGTAACCAAGGAGGTTTTTACAGCGAAGCTGTTTATGGCTAGGGTTCCTTGAAAATTTCATGTGTGCGAGCAAAAATTATCATTAGCAATGGCTCCTGCCACTGCTCGCACGTATGTCGTCGGCTTTTTCCACAGCTGGCTCTGTTGCCGCTCATCCTGCCAGCGTTCCCACACTGTCCCTCCCTCTGCGAAGGCGCTGACGGCACCGGCCCACTGCCAGTCGGTGCGGTGATTTCAGTCTCTAATCCTTTGCCTCAGTATATCGAAATGAAAACACGAATGTATAGTGTATGTGACGAACATGAATGACTAAGGTATAAAACGAATGAACGCGAATGTATAAAAATAAATACATGTGTGTACGTAACTTTCGTCACAATGACCGCCGAGCAAGACAATAAATGTGTTCGCTCCACCTCGAGGAAGAAGAGAGCACCGGTCCCCCTCCCCCATAGAGTCCCCCTTTTCTGCCGCAAAGCTTTCCCTATTAAATGCAGAAATAAAGACGTTAAAAATGTGTTCGTACCCTTGTTCAAAATTCTATGTCACCGCTTTGTCGTTTGCTACACAGTCGCGTTGGCCATACACGTTCACACAGGGAAATGGCTCACGGCTCCTTTTTTCTTAAGGAACCTCCTTGGTGGTGACACGTTCGCCATTGTGGTACAACCGAGGTACACCCGCCATATAGCCGCGCGGTTAAAAAATAAAAATGCCTTGTTGTTCCGCTTATCTTTTTAAGAGAACCCATTTTGTATAAAAAAGTAATTTACTGAACATCAATGCATTTCGTCGCAAACACTGAGAACGCATATCTCTAAATTAAAGTCATCCTCAGAACTCGTTTAAAGTGAATATGACATTCAAAGTGGAAAAAAAAAGGAATGAAATTATGGGGTTTCACCAGGCAAAAGCCACGGTCAGACTACGAGCACGCCGTAGTGAGGCACTCCGGAAATTTCGACCAGCTTGGGTTCTTTAACGTGCACCTACATCTAAAGTACACGGGTGTTCTCGCCCCCATCGAAATGTGGCCGGCGCAGTCCGGATTCGATCCCGCGACCTCATGATAATCAGCTCATCACCGTAGCCCCTTAGCAAACATGGCGGGTGGCATTCAGACACCGGCTAGAACTTGTAAATTGCGACGTATGCCGTAAGGCAAGTCGTTTAAATGGTAATTAAAAATTGTTAATTAGTCAAATCTTTTTATTTCTCGTGCAAATAATGTCGGCCACAGAGTACCTGAGCTCAAGAAGCAGAATGGTGCTACATGCCACATGTGATTAAAAAAAAGGTAGCCGTATATTACGTACGAGAGCTCGCATGTCGGCACGGCACTATTAACACGCATTTTCTCAATTAAAATTTTCGTTTTATCCTTCTCTCTCTCCCCTATCGCATCCCCTTGCCCCTCCCCCAGTACAGGGTAGCCGACAGGAGATAATCTCTGGTTAACCTCCCTGTCTTTTCTCTCTCTCTCTCGTCGGAAGAAGCCGCTGTACACAACAGCAGCCCTGCAACTGATCGTATTACGAGGTCGCCTAGAAGACGCAGGATCGAATCCCGGCCACGGTAATCGCATTTCTATGGGGGCGATATGCAAAAACGCCCGTGTGCTGCGCATTGGGTGCGCGTTAGAGAGCCCCAGGTGGTCAAAATGTCCCCCACTAATGCGTACCTTAAAACCATATCTTGGTCCTGGCACGTAAAACACCACATTTTCATTAACTACGAGTTCGCCTTAAGTTTCGTTATCATGAGCCCGCGAGATTGAGCAGATTTATATTCATGACTTGCTGTACGAACGCCGATACTAATTAACGTAGGCCAACCACAATTAGTAGGTCAAATGGGCGGCGCCAAAGAAAATTATGCTCAAAGTGGCGAGCTCTCATATTCATCCCGAGAATGCAATCATGAGCAGTCAGCCACGAAGGTCACAATATTTTAGAAATGCCGACCAGTAGTCAGACGATTCGAAGCGTGACTGTAGGTCGACGGAATGCGCAGTACGCAGTCAACATAAAAGAGGTGTGCCACACGCAAGGAGCGCAAGTTGAAACGAAACACGTTGCCGTAACAGCAACATTACATTAGAGGCGGGAATATTATTAAACGGCGCTACCGCGCCACCCTGATATTGATGAATAATAAACGTGCCAAACAATTTCGGCTATGCGAGTTTGCCTGACCGCGTACGTTATACTGAATGCGCTAATAGCGGGCCAGTGGAAGTGCAAGCAAGGCAGTTTTATGTCGCGAAACGACCGACATTGGTTGAATCCTTGAAGTTTCGGGATGCATACAGCACACGCTGTGAAAAGCCTGTCATAAATAAATAACTCTCCCTAATGTCCCTCTATATACAGAGGTACTAACTCTCCCGTACGCATTGCACGGACCTTGGATGGCTTAAATTACGAATTAAAGTTTGTCTGCCAGCACTACATCTTGCAAGCGTGTAAGGATCATGGAGAAAAACATGAAAACGCGAGAAATAGTCGCTCACAATGCGGAAAAAAGCACTCGCTTATCTGTGAAATTACATGTCTTAAGGATAGAGCGGGCACCATGGCGAGCTCACAGTATATCATTCGCGCGCGGCGCGCAAACGTGACATGTCCATGCAAAGGATATTTCGCGGTGGCAATTATCACAAATAAGGCACTGTCATGTGGTGCCCACTTTTTTGTCGGCGAAACGCAGGCATCGATGAGGCTGGATTCGCTTTCCGAGTCAAAGCAACGCCGCGTACTCCAAGGGTCAACAAGGGTCGTTGGTTAACGCGTCGAAACCACAAAATGGACAGCTTGCTCTGCGAGTGCTCTAAATTTTTAAACAAACAAAGGCGCTTACTCACACAGGCGCCAACCCGGACTCATATTTCCAATTGCTAGTAGGTACAGCGGGGCGTGGCACTTGCGGAGACGACGGACGTTTGCGCGCATGCACGAATAAGAGCGGGTGCGCCAGAGGAAATGTGGGGACTTTGGCTCCTTGAATACACCGCTCTGCCTAGGCACTACGGAGGAGTTTCTTGCGCGTGCTGAACCTAGCATCGCAATTTGGCGGTTCCTCGCAATTATATTTATTCAATCGTGTTGTTTGCTAATTAAAACAACGTGTCACTATTTCGCATCATTGGCGGCGCCTCCTGGACACCAAAGCGACAACGGGGACATCAAAGCTAGAAGCCGGACTGGTCCGTGGGTTGGGGCTCGCAGAGGCCTGCGCGTGCCAGGGGAGTATGAGATCGGCTGTCCTCGATAGCGGACAGCCGATTTTTTATGCGAAGACCCCCTGGCACGCTTCGGCCTCCGCGGCCCCAACCCACGGGCCGCCCGGCTTCCAGCTTTGATCCCCCCGCTACCGCTTGGGTGCCCCGAAAACCCTGCGCCGCCTACTTTAATATAACCACAGGTGCTCTCCTGAGGCCTCCGTTTGCCGGTTACATGTTCCCTCCTGGAGCAGTGCTTGTAAAAAATGCAATCTATCGTCGCGACTAACAAAGTGATCCGCAACACCAGTCAGAACCTTGCCCCTTCAGAGACAGCGATACCAAATGGGGCGTCCGTGCCCACTGCCTCACCGCGCGGGCAGTCAGCGGCGGAGCGTAAACAAAATCGACCCCCCTCCGTCATGCCGGCACACAAACGTACAAACGAACGCTACACGTGCAAAGCAACTTCTCCATCGTAGTGCGTAGGCAGAGTCACATATTCAAGGAGCAAAGGCCCCCAGATTTTCTCTCTCCCACCCGCTCTTACTCGCCCCTGCGCAGAAACGTCGAGCGCCGTCAAAAGCGCCCCGCCCCGCTGTCATCATCATCCTCATCAGCCTGGTTACGCCCACTGCAGGGCAAAGGCCTCTCCCATACTTCTCCAACTACCCCGGTCATGTACTAATTGTGGCCATGTTGTCCCTGCAAACTTCTTAATCTCATCCGCCCACCTAACTTTCTGCCGCCCCCTGCTACGCTTCGCTTCCCTTGGAATCCAGTCCGTAACCCTTAATGACCATCGGTTATCTTCCCTCCACATTACATGTCCTGCCCATGCCCATTTCTTTTTCTTGATTTCAACTAAGATGTCATTAACTCGCGTTTGTTCCCTCACCCAACCTGCTCTTTTCTTATCCCTTAACGTTACACCTATCATTCTTCTTTCCATAGCTCGTTGCGTCGTCCTCAATTTAAGTAGAACCCTTTTCGTAAGCCTCCAGGTGTCTGCCCCGTACCTGAGTAGTGGTAAGACACAGCTTTTATACACTTTTCTCTTGACGGATAATGGCAACCTGCTGTTCATGATCTGAGAATGCCTGCCAAACGCACCCCAGCCCATTCTTATTCTTCTGATTATTTCAGTCTCATGATGCGGATCCGCAGTCACTACCTGTCCTAAGTAGATGTATTCCCTTACCACTTCCAGTGCCTCGCTACCTATCGTAAACTGCTGTCTCTTTCGGGACTGTTAAACATTACTTTAATTTTCTGCAGAATAATTTTTAGACCCACCTTTCTGCTTTGTCTCTCCAGGTCAGTGAGCATGCATTGCAACTGGTCCCCTTAGTTAACAAGCAAGGCAATATCATCAGCGAATCGCAAGTTACTAAGGTATTCTACATTAACTCTTATCCCCAATTCTTCCCACACGCTGTGAATAGCATTGGAGAGATCGTATCTCCCTGCCTGACTCCTTTCTTTATTGGGATTGTGTTGCTTTCTTTATGGAGGATAACGGTGGCTGTGGAGCCGCTATATATATCTGTCAGTATTTTTACATACGGCTCGTCTACACCCTAATTCCGTAATGCCTCCATGACTGCTGAGGTTTCGACAGAATCAAACGCTTTCTCGTAACCAATGAAAGCTATATAAAGGGTTGGTTATATTCCGCACATTTCTCTATCACCTCATTGATAGTGTGAATATGGTCTATTGTTGAGTAGCCTTTACGGCATCCTGCCTGGTCCTTTGGTTGACGGAAGTCTAAGGTGTTTCTGATTCTATTTGCAATTACCTTAGTAAATACTTTGTAGGCAAAGGACAGTAAGCTGATCGGTCTATAATTTTTCAAGTCTTTGGCATCCCCCTTATTATGGATTAGGATTATGTTAGCATTCTTCCAAGATTCCGGTACGCTCGTGGTTGCTCAGTGGCTATCGTGTTAGGCTGCTGAGCACGAGATCGCGAGATCGAATCCCGGCCACGGCGGCCGCATTTCGATGGAGGGAAATGCGAAAACACCCGTGTACTTAGATTTAGGTGCACGTTAAAGAACCCCAGGTAGTCGAAATTTCTGGAGTCTTCCACTACGGCGTGCCTCATAATCAGAAAGTGGTTTTGGCACGTGAAACCCCATAATATATATAATTTTTCTTTACTTACTCCGGCGTTACTTGTGGGATTTGAAATTCCTCTAGACTATTCTCTCTTCCATTATCGTCGCGAGTGCCACTGGTGCTGTATAAATCTTTATAGAATTCCTCAGCCACTTGAACGATCTCATCCAAATTAGTAATGATATTGCTGGCTTTGTCTCTTAACGCATACATCTGATTCTTGCCTATTGCTAGTTTCTTCTTCACTGCTTTTAGGCTTACTCCGTTCCTGAGAGCATGTTCAATTCTATCCATATTATACTTCCTTATGTCAGCTGTCTTACGCTTGTTGATTAACTTCGAAATTTCTGCCAGTTCTATTTTAACTATAGGGTTCGAGGCTTTCACACATTGGCGTTTCTGAATCAGATCTTTCGTCTACTGCGATAGCTTACTGGTATCCTGTCTAACGATGTTACCACCGACTTCTATTGCGCACTCCTTAATGATGCCCATCAGATTGTCGTTCATATCTTCAACACTACGGCCCTCTTCCTGAGTTAGGGCCGAATACCTGTTCTGTAGCTTGATCCGGAATTCCTCTATTTTCTCTCTTACCGCTAACTCATTGATCGGCTTCTTATGTACCAGTTTCTTCCGTTCCCTCCTAAAGTCTAGCCTAATTCGAGTTCTTACCATCCTATGGTAACTGCAGCGTACCTTACCGAGCATGTCACTTCTTGTATGATGTCAGGGTTAGCGCAAAGTATAAAGTCTATTTCATTTCTAGTCTCGCCATTCGGGCTCCTCCACGTCCACTTTCGGCTAACCCGCTTGCGGAAAAAGGTATTCATTATCCGCATATTATTCTGTTCTGCAAACTCTACAAATAACTCTCCCCTGCTATTCCTAGAGCCTATGCCATATTCCCCCACTGACTTGTCTCCAGCCTGCTTCTTGCCTATCCTGGCATTGAAGTCGCCCATCAGTATAGTGTATTTTGTTTTGACTTTACCCATCGCCGTATCCACGTTTTCATAGAAACTTTCGACTTCCTGGTCGACATGACTGGATGCAGGGGCGTAGGCGTGTACGACCTTCAATTTGTACGTTTTATTAAGTTTCACAACAAGACCTGCCACCTCTCGTTAATGCTATAGAATTCCTGTATGTTATCAGCTATATCCCTATTAATCAGGAATCCGACTCCTAGTTCTCGTATTTCCGCTGAGCCCCGGTAGCACAGGACATGCCCGCTTTTCAGCACTGTATATGCTTCTTTCGTCCTTCTAACTTCACTGAGCCCTATAATATCCCATTTACTGCCCTCTAATTCCTCCACTAGCGCTGCTAAACTCGCCTCACTAGATAACGTTCAAGCGTTAAACGTTGCCAGGTTCAGATTCCAATGACAGCCTGTCCGGAACCAGGGATTCTAAGCACCCTCTGGAGCGTCGTAGCTCTGACCGCCACCGTGGTCAGTTGCTTCGCAGCTGCCGGGGACTGAGGGCCGGAATTTGATTTGTACCTACTAGCAATTGTAAAAACGCAACCCGGACCAACTGACTCCACCGGTCAACCGGCTCCGCTTCCCGGCGGAAAGATGTGAAAGGGTGAAATATTGGAAGGGAAGGTTGGGAGAGAAAAATTAAAGGCAGAGTGAGGGCGAGCTTAAGCACCGCCTTTTCTGAAAGCTTTCGGTTAGAGGCGTCGAGATGCCGCCTGGGCCGTCGGTCGGGCGTGAAGGAAAGTACATAATTCCGATCTTATCCTCCTTCCCTTCTGGCCCTGGAGGCGCGGCGCCGTTAACCATATATGGTCACGACCAGGCGCGTCCCGTCGCCCCTCTAGGCCGGCCGTGATATGGTTAAGTGCTGACGGGTGCAGCAACTTCGCTCTCGCTTTTTCGTATTTTATACTCCTTTTTGGATAGATCAGTGAAACGGCCGATGTGATCGAAGAATGTGCGTCTTGTGTGTCTGTACAGGTGACCGCACTTACATTTTCTTCGAGGCTACGACAAGCGTCTGGAAGGAGCAAGCGCTAACCCTATCGTTTCGGTACGGTTGCGCGTCGAAGCAAAGGATACGTATTGGTGTTGCATTTCAGAGAATTGCCTCTACTGCTGCGGACAACTTTGCATTTACTGTGCAGTGTGAAGTTGTTTGTACAGGTATGTTGTACGGCATGCGTGCGTACAAATGGGTGCACGTATATGTATGTGCATTTGCAGGTGACTCGTGGTTTTCAAAGGGTTCTCTTTTTTTCCTGTCGTCGCGAAACGATCAACCAGATGCAAAGCGCGGTCACATCTGTAGCGCGGTCACATCAGGTCGGGAGACAGAGCAGGCGGTAAGAATGCCAAGGTTTGCAATTTCTTGCCGCACAACTGCTTGGATAACGGAAATAGTGGGGGCCGCTTGGTCAAAGGTACCTTCAGGGGGTCGTGGATGAAGGGGGGCCGGACTCGCGGCTTCAATCTCACAGCGAACGATACGGGTAACGTTCTCTTGAAATGGTCGTGTGGCGGTAAGGGCGGAGAAAGAGGACGTGGAAGGGGTGTTTGGGAGCCGGGAAAAGTGTGGGACGACGCGGCGGCTTTTGGCTACCTCGAAGCGGCGGCATTCTTTGACGATGGCGTCGACGGTAGAAACGTCGTTATAGACGAGCAAATTGAAGGCGTCGTCCGCGATGCCTTTTAGGATATGGCCCATCTTGTCAACCCCGGTCATGTGCTCGTCGACTTTCCGGCAAAGCGCGAGCACATCCTGTATGTAGGAGACATAGGATTCGGTCGACGACTGGACACGGGTGGCAAGCTCTTTTCGCGCAGCCTGTTGGCGACCTGACGAGTTGCCAAATAGGTCGCGAAGCCGCTCTTTGACAATGTCCCAGCTGGAGAGCTCGTCCTCATAGGTGCGAAACCAGACACGCGGTGTCCCGTCCAGATAAAAGATCACATTGGCAAGCATGATGGTAGGGTCCCAGTGGTGGCTTTGGCTAACACGCTCATACATACTGAGCCAGTCGTCGACGTCAACGTCATTTTGGGTGGAGAATGTCCCAGGATCCCGGAGACTAGGAGCCGTAACGTACGTTGTGGTAGGCGCCGCAGGTGTAGGTGGCGACGGGGTGGTTCCATCGGAAGCCATGGCTGAGAAGGAGACGATGCGGCCGCTTCGGAGCTCCGTGGCAAGGACGGGCAACGTTCCACCTTCACCATAATGTTACGCGAAGGACGAGTCAGTAAGACGAGCAACTATTTACTTATATATTACAACAGCGGTTGCAGCGCTGACCGGTTAGATCCACAGCGCGAGTCTAGTTCGTTCTTCCTCCTCTTTTCTCGAGTGATGGCGCCCACGCGCCTCGTTTAAACAAGCAAATATCACACGCGTGTAGCAATATGGTACCGAGCAGTTAATTGTGCTTTGATCTTTTTGTTAGGCCAAAACTCGCTCACTCATTACCTCAGGATGTCAGCTTTTGTGTTTAACAGTTGTGCCTCTGTAAAGGAAGTGACTAAATCAAGGATGCACTGTGTTGGTGCGACTTACGCAAAGCTTGCTTTCCTTCGTCTTATGATAAACCGCTCTGTTTAAGATGCGTAGTGTCTATTTGTTCTGAAAATTGTGTCTTGCGCCGCAATTTGTTTATGAACAGTGCAATTGAATGAAATCTGACAAATGCTTGCCTTATTTTTTATAAATGGTGCAAATATATTGCTGATTGTCACATGCGAGGTTGTAGGGCCTCTAAACTGTCGGAGCTTCAAGTTTAATTACAACCTGGCACTGAATCGCGCGCTTCAGAAAATTTAGTTACTGCTTGCCAGTCGCGTTGCTTAATTAGTCATTTAACTATCTTCTCCAAAAGTAAAGAAAGAAATCCTACGTGCGTGTGTAATGTAATTTTCATTTAACATGCTATTTTATGGGCTTATTAGGCCGATTTTCATTGGCTGATCTAGTATATTACGGTCAGTCGTATTGTTGCCATGTTGCTTCTTTGAACCGTATTCTGTTCCTTGGGTAAATGTATTCACTTTTTCCTGGCTGTTATTAGGCGTTTAATGTGCTGTGTTTGCAAGGTATTTGGGCAGATCCTTTCTGAAATTATTGAATATTTTACTCTCCATTTTCTACGCGATTGGTTGTAGCTTTTGATGTCAGAGTGGCCGTCAAGCACGACTGCCGTGCTCCACACAAAAGTGACTTTATTTTAAAGCTGAAGCGGACTGATTTATACGCTCGTATGTATCTTTAAGTTCGAGAATAAATACACCGTGATCAATATCCCAGTAGTGGCACCAGATTTACTTGAATGCTTTTTATACGTAAACCAATAAATATTTATTGTATTTTGCGAATTGTTTGGTGGCATGCAGAGGGATTGTACTACGCGCTCGCACGATCGTCTTTTCCGCTTCGACCAACCTCCGTATTGGCTGTTTCCACTGAGAAAGCGATACGCAAAGGCGAAGACCGCATATTGTCGCGAGAAGAAGTGCGCATGTGTGAGGCCAATATGAGTCGGCGCCACGCTCGTGCAGTCGCCACTTCGGGTGACAGAAAAAGAAATGCTGGGACATATATCCGGGCCCGTGTGTATCCTTGCGCTTCGTGCAGCAAGAGCTGCGTGTCGACAAATGGTGGTATAGGATCGATATCGAATTATTTCATGTTATGAAGAAGTACAAACAATAAAGCCAGCCACTTATCTCTTTAAAAAATCATTGATACACTGCGATAGCTATGCGTCGAACTGCGTATAGAGCGTCGTTCGCGCCCGTCTGTGCGTGTTTTACGTGCAGTTACGCACGTCTTTGTATTTATCATGAACCAAATTGCGTATTTAAGTTTTCACTGATATGGGCCTATGCACGTACACGTGGTCAATATAGTTTGCCGCAATTAATTTTACGCTCTATTCATGATTTTTTTCCGTGACGTACGTGTAGACGCTGTGACGGGGCTATGACGTATCTATACTAGGTATAGTAATTTTTGGCTACGTTACAGTCGTGTAAGGCGAGAAAACCACCGAAACGTCTCCTTTTTAGACATATCCAAAACAGATTATCATAGACATCTTCCATACGTTTACACAAAACGTTTTCAAGCCGTTTTCTGACGACGTTTTAAAGACGTCTTAGCAAGATGTAAGCAGAAGACGTCTTAACAAGACATCTCCTATCCGTATTTCACAGAACGCCTTCCAGACGTGCGCGAAAAGACGTCTTGTAGCCGTCCTAAGTAGTTATAGATGTCTTAGTTGTGTCTGGCTGACCCAAGACATATTCGGAACCTTTTGTGTTCAGTGGGGGGTATGTGCCTGTAGGTGTGTGCCGTTCTTCGATGAACGCCTTTGACGCCATCTTGGTTAACTAGGTATGTGCGACTGGGGAATGTGCAGCTCTACAACGACGAAAAATATTCCTTAAATTTCTCCACTGCTGAATGGTATTGAAACTGCGTCGCGCGGATTCCTCAAGGACAGCGACCCGGCGCTTTAGCAGGCAGGCTGCGTCGGAAATGCATTGGCTTATGTGTCGCTCTTCAATGACCCTCTCGCCAACTTGTGCGCGCCACTGAGTGTGCGGCGGCAAAGCGACGAAACAATCCTCAGCGTTCGCATGCAGCGGTGCGACACGCTTCTCGTCTCGGAGGCCACGCCCGGACTTCGCGGCAGCGCCACTAGGAAGGCGCAGCCTGTCTAGAAAAGCGTGTCTAGAAGGCGCAGCGTGTCTAGGGCTCCTTGTCTCTTGGCGAGAGAGGAGCCCGGTTGCAGCATGACGTGTTTCTAAAGCGCAGACCACACGTATACGCTTGCGGACGCGCGCAAGCTCCCGTCCGCGCACCCACGCGCATGCGCAGACAGCGTGGCAAGGCTCGTACACGCCGAAACGCGGCGCGATCTCGGAGGACATACGCATTTGTTCATAGGCGACGTGCCAGGCATAAAAGGTATAGCAAGGCGCCGGCAGGAATGTTTTTTTGGGTGGGGGCGGGCTGAAGCCCGGTAGACACCCTCTGCCCTCCCCCCTCTGGCTACACCACTGACCCGAATCGTCGACGTCTGGTGTCAGTGATCGTAAGCTGGCATCGGTACTTTCGGAGAGGACTGCGGTGGCTTGGTGGGCTGCCGCTCATGGCCTTTCTTTCGACTCCACGCCCATAGATTTGAGGCAAGTCCCAAGTTTATTTCAGCACGTGAGGTTTTTTTTCTTCACTATATTGATCGTCTGTGCCGGACTTGCAAAGCTTTGTTCGAAGAGGCTTTTTACTGCGAACATCAGACTGGTTCAGTAGAGCGCTCATATTTCGTTCTGCTCAGATCCGTGCACACAAACAGGATGCACGCGGCCTGCCAGCAGCCGGGACAGTCAGAACGGAACGAGATGGCGCATCGATCCACTTGGTTTCTCTGTCGTTTTGCAGCCAAATTACAGCGCGTCGGTCGCGTTTCTAGGAAAAACGCCGATCACGCGATCCGAAACCAAAGCATGCCCATGTAGTACGATCACAGAGTGAGTGCAGCGAAGCTCTAGCGGGCGCACTGCTAAAGCTAATAACGTATTTACCAAGTCTGTTTCATTCCGTGAAAAATAACAGCCAGAAAGGTATGCTTACTTTTCTAGGTTTGCTTCGTCTCTTGCCTTGAAGTATATGCCAGCGGTAGATCAAGTCGTCCCCGCACTGTGCCCATAGGTGCGGCGGCGTGTTCAATGTTTTTCCCAACGGACGCCCATGTTGATGACTGTACAAATGGATTTAATGCGAACGCCTCCTTCAGAAGACTCGTGTCGTCTTCGCTCGTGAAGCGCACACGCATCGTGTCCACAGCACCGACGCCACTTTGTTTTCCAGCGGAAAACACGACACGTAATCGGACTGACTTCAGGACGTATTCTGTGAACCAAACGAATGATAATGAAAAACTGATGCTGATGTGCGTATTTCCTTTGAATCGGGTGGTTACATAGCCTGTAGCCAAGCCAAGTTATTGAAGCAAAAGTAAAAATAAGAACCTTGTACATAGGAGAGAAAAAAGTAACAGAGAGAGTTACACAGGGAGTTAACGCTGGAGACAGACTGCACGCAAGTGCTTGGAGTCATTGTGTCAGTCACTCCCACTTGCGGTGCCCGTCTTTACCGCTGTGTCGCCTATATAGATGCAGGCTCCGGCCGCAATCTCGACGCGGCTACAGCAGACGTGAGCCGACACGAGCAAAGTCCCTCGTTAACTGCGTCGCAAATAGACAACGTATCTCGAAAACGACGCCCATTTGTCACCACTACGCCGTTGTCGAAGCATTATACACAGATCTCGAGCAAATACGAGCATTAGCGAGGAAAAAAGGAGCCGAACAGCGGAGGCCGACGACTCGATAGAAGCGAAGCGGGTGGTTCTTACATCGTCTGGCACCGCCATCTTGCCTTGCGTGAGGGTCCCCTTCCCTTGCGTGCGTCAGCGTTGAACGCTAGATCCCGAAACTATAGAGTGTGCTACCCGAAGCGTATACGTACGCAAGAGCTCTAGCACCGTTTACGTACAGAGTATGCGCAGTGTTGAGCGCGCAAAGCTAACGCTATAGTGCTAACTAAACGCACTGCCGTCGACAGTTATCTTGAGGTGGTTCTCCCAATTTGCTATTTCTAGATTTAAATTAAACGGAGGGAACAACTTCCCCTATGCTCTTGTCTGGCTACGCTTTCTATACTTCGCATCGTTGAAACCAACAAGATATCGAGCCCTCGGCTCTCCTCGTATCTTGACCTCTACGATCTTTACATAAGCCAAGGCATGACTTGTATTTTGCATTGGGCAATTCGTTAGTATAGCTCAAGTATAAAGCATGCACCTACGCCATAACATGCACAGGAGAGCATTATCCAAGTGGTTTAAGACATCACGCCAACCCCATGGTAGTGGCAGGTCGGAGCCCTGACGCGTGGTTTCGTTCTGCCGCAGCCGGTGTTCGGCGACCGTCGAGGATATACGCGTACCTCGACACTCTCCTGGAAAACACAGGCACGAATCGAGGCCACGGGACCCGGCCACTATCTCTGCTCATGGGGGAAAAACGGGCAAGGGTTGTCGGGTATTGGGTGGCGCGGCCGCAGGCACACCTGGGTTGTAACTGTTCTCCCCATCGAAGGGCAGTTGCGGCAGCTGTGATGTGCCGACGGGCTGTACCGATGGCATTTTGCGCTGGTATAAGTTTATCAGTTGTGCTCAAACATTTGCACCATACATTGCCCGTTTGGCTCTTGTTTGGGACTGTTAATGATGGCACCCGGCGGTGCGCCTAGGCGAAACGCTGGGATGTGGGAGGGCCTCGTAACGCGTCGTTGCTGAATTCCGAAGGCTAAAACGGGCGCAGTTTCTAGCGGAAGCTAGTTTTACATGTCGCGAGTTCTGTGTGGGAAGGATTGCTGGCTGCTCGACACTTTTGGGCACGAAAGCTGCACGCTTCATGCGTGGCGCTCTTATCTCACCGAAAAGCGTGCGCAACGGAGGGGCCATTTTATTTCCTTTTGTTCAGGTAACCAGCACGTAGTTGCCTGCTGGTCACGAGTAGAGCTTATAGGTGGCAGCACTGTCGTCGCGTTAGCGTATATTGTCGGTCCGTGGCACGCATTAAACTGCTGATGGCAGCCCTTGGTATCATGGTGGCATCATGGTAATGATGTTCATTGACTGCCGTTGAGTGCCGTTGAGCACATTATTGAATGAAACGTTACATTTCGATTAAAACCAATAATTTGTTTTTCCTACAGTGCACACCTCTTTGCATGCTGAGGTGGCTTTGAGCTCCAAAAGCACCCTTTTTCCAAACAGGAATCTGCAAAAATGTACGAGTAAGAGGGTTTTGGGTTACCGGGATTCATTGATTGATTGAAAACATCTTTATTTGCTGAATATTCGTAGAACTCATGGGTGCGCCGCCTAGTTCGGTAGTCCACTGGTTATTGCTGCTGCCCTGGCCCTGCCCACAAGCCAGTGCTGACGGTCAGGATCATCGCTGAGCAGAATAACCTCCCACTGCTCTTCTGAGGGATTTGGAATGGGGTCAACTATGGAATTAAATTGGCATGCCCACACCATGTGGTAGAGGTTAGCTACCTCTCCACAGTGTGGGCATTGCGGGGAGTATAATGTAGGGTACCACTGGTGTAACTTAGCTGGCGTTGAGTATGTATAGGTTTGTAGTCTCCTAAGGGTGTTCTCTTCTAACTTATTGCGGGATTTATGTGGTGTTGGGTACTCCTTCCTGGCTGTTCTGTATGGTGCGAGATTGTCAGCATACACTGCTAAAGCAGTTAGGTCGCAGCACCCTTCAAGGTCATCAAGGGGAGACGCCCGGTATAGAAGAGCTCGGGGCCTGTGAGCGGCTTCGTTTCCTCCTGGTAGTTCCAGGTGACCGGGAAACCACATGACTGAAGCTTGGCTGGGTGCATGGATGCTTAACCTGCAATGACAACCCTGACCTGTGAATTAACCCATCATTGAAGTTGCGACAGGCGTTCTGGGAATTAGTGAGCACAACGGCGTTGGGGTTAGATGCTATAGCTAATGCAATAGCTGCTTCCTCTGCGTGAGTGGGGTTGGATGTTTTCATCGAGTTACCGGGAAAACCAGTTCGTTTCCGTCGGGCTGTACGTATTGTTACCTAAAACATCCTTTAATGCAAAAGAATTATATGGCTCATGAAGCAGAAAATCCGGCGTTGTCGGCATTGGCGGGACCACGATGGTCCAAAAGCCAAGTGAGCCAATCGAGGCAGTTGACGTCAGTGACGTGTGCGATGACTGTGAAGTAAAAGAGCTTGCAGATACTTTAGCATACGCTAAAGCGGATGAAGGCTAAACCCTGCGCACTGACGACACATTCATTAAATTAATTTATATTCACATTCGAATGCGTTAATTGTTACTTCCTATTAGTTGTTTCCTTCTACCAAAGGTCGTGGGCTCGAGTGCCTTATTAACATAATCGTAATTAGCTGCACTTTAATTAACTTTGTCCTAATTAGCACCACAGGCTGTGGTTTCGACTCCCACCAATGGTTGTGGGTGGCACCATCAATTTTGGTGCCATTGAATCGTGGTGCCATAACGCCGGAAAGAGAATTGTCGGCCCTGAGACACTTCAGGCTTTCGCCTTAACAATTAAAGCAGAGCGAATTAAGACAACGTAATAAAATGTAATGTTAATTAAGACCACTTTAATTAGGTGAAATTAAGTCAAATGTAATTAAGGCAGAGTGAATTGAGAGGGAGGTTAATTAAGGCAAAATATATTAAGGCAAGTTTCGTTAAGATAGATTTCATTACGGCACTCGAACCCACTACCATTGGTGAGTGTCGAACCCAAGATCTTTGGTATTAAGGCGAAATTAATTAATGCAAGTTAATTAAGGCACTCGTACCCACTACCTTCGGGGGAGTCGAACCCACGACCTTGCGTTGTGCGCACCTCGAGACTAACACCGTTGGTAACGAGACTGAAAGAACATGGACAACGATCGAAAGAGCATCACAGTGCTTTCGCATTCATCGACGTAGGGATAACTAAGTGCCCCTTGAACTTTTTTAGGTGCTAGAGGTGTTATCGGCTGTGTTACGTCTCAACATGACCAAGGGCATTAATTAGACGTTTACTGCGTGGCAATCCCACCCATTCATCAGCGCCCATCCAGAAGTCAACGCAGCTGACACCGACTGTTGACGGGCCAACAAAACCTGACAGCCTGAACGAATGATGAAAAGGGCCAACGTCGAATGCTATCGTGGAAACTTGGAAAAGGGGGCACCATCGAGACACGAAAGATGCGTACACAAGGGAAGGACGTTAGACACGGACGGACGCTCCAGCGTCCCAGATCGCTACGCGCTTGCTAAATATGAGGGGGCGAAGATACAACATCGGAGGCAGAATTCGGCAGAATGGTGTGATATCATGGGCGGGATATAGCGACCGATTCGACAGTCGTGATTGGCCGCGATACAGGAATCAGATTCCCTAGTCTAGTCACCTGGGGAAGACGACTCTATTAAAACCGGAGACCTTTTGATGCAGTGAGAGCGGCTGACGTGTCCTGATGGGAACTCAGACGCTTAATACGCTCCTGTATAGAGTGGGCGTCCGTATCCGGAGCCAGTGTAAATAATGTAAAAAAAAACACTCTTTCCTTCATTCCTACTACCGGACGTACTCGTCGATGGGCTTGGTGGATTCCTGGCCCAAGCGCCACCTCGAGCCGCAACAGCTGTCAATGCACCTTCTCGTTGTACACGTCAGCACTGTTCCGGTGCGCAGTGACGACCACCAGCTTTGATGCAACAAGAACAAGAAGTGCCTTTTATTCAGGGATTGGCTGATCACATCGCCCAAAAAGTCAATTTTAGTCACCCCGAATCTACATTTTGTTGCATTAAACGTTAGGCCGGCCTTCCTTGCTAAATTCAGAACCGTACGGAGGCGGCTATCATGCTCTTCCCTCGTGCTCCCCCATACGAGTATGTCGTCGATATATATATACGCACACCTGGGGCCTGGTCAAATATTTCATTCGTGGTTTTTTGGAATAGTTCCGGTGCGGAAGCGATTCCGAAGGGAAGTCTCAAGAAGCGATAACGACCAAACGGCGTTCCAATTGTGCATATCCTTGAAGTGGCATCATCAAGAGGGATATCCTCAATATCTTTTCTTTTTGGCAATTGATAGTGCTCTCGCTTTATGCCTGCGTTAATGCGCCTGGGATCATTGCATATGCGAAGTTTGCCATCCTTTTTCCTTGCCGCGACAAAGGGGCTTACCCAATCCGTCGGCTCGCTGACTGATAATGCCTGCACGTTCCATGCGGTCCAACTCTTCTCGGAGGGGCTCGCGCAATGCCAGGGGCACCCGTCGCACCGGCTGGACCACCGGCGTTGCTTCCTCCCGCAGGACCATGTGGTACGGGCGTGCCAGGCAGCTGATACCTTGAAACAACTCTGGGAATTCCTTCGTCATTTGGTCAGTACTGTTCATGTGAACAGAACCCACAGTGCGCGACACCAGTCCTAAAGTTTCGCTCGCCGACAGCCCAAGGATGGCTTGGTTGCTCTTCCTGACGATAAAAAAGTCAAAGTGCTCGCTCCGGTTGTTCACAGTCACTGGTAGCGTAGCCACGCCGATATGCTTGGTGACGTTGCCACTGTATGAGCGCAGAACAGAGGGGCTTGTCTTCAAACATTGATTCACCTTGAGCCTTTGAAAAATGGTGTGAGGCAGCAAGTTGGCTTGCGAGCCCGTGTCTACCTTCAGAGACACCAGTTGGGACGCGACTTGGGCGTCTTCTGATAATTGTAAGTCGCAAGTCGAAAGGCATTCAGTACAGCGTGGTTTTGTACTAACAGGTCACTGTGTTCTTGAGGTGCCTATCCTCTGACTTTATCCAAGAAAGCATTCTGCCCAGATTTATTATTTAATTACGCAGAACAGAGGTGCTACCATTGCTACTACACTGCAGGTCGAAATACCATGTTAATATAAGCCGTTCATCAGTCAAAGTTTTTGCCGAAACCCTTTCTAGCGGGTTTTAGTGATATCTATCGGTTTATCAACACGTTTTAGTGGCTTTAAGTGATTCGGGTGGCGCTGTCTGATGATAATTCGCTACAATAGCAAATTGAAGCAATTAACGGCGCGTGCATACATTGGTTCTAAGGAATGGATGTAATGGAATCGCTTGCATCCTTCAGGGAAAAGGCTGTCATGGCAACTCAGCGCACCCGTTGTATGGGTGTTTTGGTTTGCTGAAATACATTTTTATAGGGTGTATGTATAGACAGAGTATAGTAGCCTTAACTGCATAAATCGGTTTACCGTGTATTCCTCCCTCGGCTTCCTTGAAGGGACACTAAAGCTAAATACTAACTCGATGTAGTCTGTTTAAATCCTATTCCTGAAACTTCGCAGCGGTTGTTTCGGGCCAAGAAAAGACTTAGATTTCGAGAAAATCGCATCCGAAGGGTCCGAATACCTTAAAGACAATTCAAATCTCCCGCCATCCAACCGGGGAGTGGTGACGTTGCATACGCCATCACCGCGCTTTACAGCCGTCGGTGAGTAAAACGGCGCCCAACAGACGGCGGTGCGGTGTTTTGCACAAAACGCGAACGCCCGGCCATGAAGAAACCGAGCCACGACAGAGCGGTGGATTCGTCGCTGCCGCTGCTTTTGGTCAAGTGGCGTGGGCTGTTCGGGCATCGCGCGACATCATGTGGACCTGGATTTCTCTGCTACTTGCAGCTGGTGCGAGCTTCGCGAGCCAGCAAAACTAGCGCATCACTATGTGATAACGAAACTACTGAAGCTACTGAACGCGCGGGCGGAGTCGAGCGAAAACGAAACTGTTCGACCGCCCGCGTCGTTGTCAAGCGTAACATCAATGAGTTGTTTTTTCTAAAAGAGAAATAGAACTGGACAAGTAGCATTTTATTTAGCCTTATATTGCCATACAGTGATGATTCTTCTAACGATTGCTTGGGTACTAGTCACAGAACTTAAATGAGTGCCTTTGTCATCTGAAAGTACTTGAATGTGCAGGGTTACTCAATTTCTCGGTTACTAAGGTTCTGCTCTCGATAATATTGACGCCTTAGAGATTCTCAGGCATTGATTGATCACTTTAGCTTGACTTAATACTTGCCTTTAGCGTCCCTTTAAGAGGAAGCTTTAGCTCGGGAGGTCCTTTATAAGTACATGGCACAGGATAAATCGTTTTTCTTGGCAACCACTGCACCAAGTTTGATGAGGATTCTTGCATTTAGAAGAAAACGTTAAAACCTAGCGGCTGAAGGTAGCGAATTTGGGAGTTAAGTCGTAAGTTATTTTGACAAAGAATGTTAAATATCGAAAATTTTCAGAAAACGAGACCATCGCGTTAAAACTCAACTGAGCAATGGACGATATCAAAATTATGGAAGTAGCCCATATAAGTACATCTGAAGTGGACAAAATTCGTCTAATATACATGAGTCTGAAATAGACCACTAATATGTAGGTAGGACGTTTGCAAAACACTTGTAAACAATGCAACGAATTAACGTAAGGTATACACATTGATATATCAACTTTTTCCGCTTTCGATGCTCTAACAGATTCAGTTTACAGAACTGCGATAGCTCATATGCAGAGCTACAAATTTGTAAACTCCGTGCTTCTATATTTTTTGTTTGGGCTTGCCAATTTTTGAAAGATCCTGTAAGAAATTCAGGCCTGGAATCGAAATTCAGATTCAACAGCTACTTAACTTTAATGTTCTCTCTCAAATGGAACAAATTTCACTAAAATCGTTCAGGTGGTTATCTAAGAAAAACGTCTCTGCGTTTAACATGTGTTTGAATAGGCGGAATCGGAGTTGGGCCCGAGCTAAAGCTTCGCTTTCGACTAGCAAAAATCTGTCCCTTTGGTACCGCCCCCCCCCCCCCCCCCCCCCATTTTTTGTACATCGAAGCTGTTTATGACTAGGCTCCCGTGCATTTTTCGAGCGCGGGTGCAAAAACCATCGGTCGATCCCGAAGATAGTGTAGAAAGGGTCCAAGCGCAATGGCGCATACCCCTGCGGTCGTCGGGAGGTGGGCAGCGGGACCTGTAACGCGCCCTTGAACTACGCTTGTCACACCTGGGACCCAAAGAGGTCTCAGGTAGGAGGACAAGAACAGAAGATTCTATTCGAATGTTAAAAATAATAGTAAGGGTGAGAAGAAATCCAACAAGAAAAATGAAGTGTAAAAGTAAGCAGAAAATGACACAAGAGTCAGTTCACAGTTCATGGTATGGTGACCATAGGGCTAATGATGCGCCACGTGGTAATGGTAGACCTCACGGGATGCAAAGATAACTTCGCTCACGACCAGTTTTTTTTTTTTTTAAAAAGCTACGGTCGGATCATAGCCCAAAAGGCCGACCCGCGTCGGCCATGTCTATAAATTCGCACCGTTCCTCTCTTTGTCGGCGTTCCAAGCACTTGCGGATCTAGTTTCCTTCCGCTCTCCCGTGGTGGCGGTGTCATCGAAATGTCACACGTGTCTACTTTGCTCCGACTCCTCGGGGCGGCGGTCCCGTCGTCCACGCGAATGACAATAAATTCGTTTTCGTACCTTTCGTCACGATGACCACTGATCAAGGCAATGCATGAGTTCGTGCCTTTGTTCAAAATTCTGCGTCATCTCTGTGTCGTGTGCTAAACGGCTTCGTTGGTCATACACCTTCACAGAGTGCAGTAGCTCATGATTTTTTTTTCGTACAGAACATTCTATTGTATACGTGAGTGTAGCGGAAAGCACATTTTACGTTCCGGTATTTTCTTGACGCTTTTTGTGCGTGTTCGACTTGCGTTATTTTCAAAACTCAACTTTCGGCCACTTTTGCACTGACTATTATATGTTGCGCTCCTACATGTTGTAGTTAAAGTAGCTAGTTATTGTGGCCTCTACTTCGCCGCATGCGCATACACTTACCGGCCTTTTCACTTTGTTTTCAATTCTCTGTAAAATACAAAATACTCACCGAGTGCAGTTAAGAAAGATTCGCCACTCCGAGTGGCAGCGTGTTGGAAGGACCGGCATGGGGCCTGTCGTGCCAAACTATGTGCCTTTTCTAGAGGCAGCGTGCGTGTACGTTCGATGACCTCATCACGAATGCTCGCGCCGAGAGGCGAATATGCACAAAAACGCCCCAAACAGCTCCGCTGTAAAAGCGCCTAGACGTTTCTGATTATCAAAACTTGTTGCTGCTGTACAATTCGCTGTCGTCTTTCGTGGCGTTAGCCTCATGATTCTATTATAACGCTCCTAGTTTAAATTCAGCACTAAGTGGTAGCGATGTAGTGCCTACGGTTTTTCTCACCATGTGGTATACGGTGTGAGCGAGCGTATAAGTACGACAGACGGCAGTTCTGTGATAGGAAGCTGGAAGTCAACACGATAGCATATGTAAAAAAAAGAAACGACGAATGAAATCACGTACCACCATCGATTCGAAAATCATGTGGAACGCTCGAGCAAGAGGGATGCTTTGGAATAAAATACACTTCACGGACGGAGCAAATAATAGTCGTATGATCCTACACACAGAAACGCACACACTTGGCACACACGCACGCTCACACACATATATATAGAAGATCGTACTGCCGCGCATCACTGAAAACATTTCGTCATTGACAAAAAAAGCGTGCAGGGGGGGGGGGGGGGCATTTTGTAAATGTGCACCTAGGGGATATGTCCATTTCGTTTGCTGGTGAAGTTCTGATTGGCTCGGCTTGGGTAAGCTTCACAAGGAGACAGGCGCCTTCAACCAATCAGTACTTCAGCAGCAGACGAAATGGACATGTCTTCTACGTGGACGCTCCCCCCCCCCCCCCAGCATAACACCTATAAAGGAGCCACTGCGTTCTTGTTTTGCATACGCAAAGCCAGTAAAGGTAAACATGCCATGGGAAGACCAGGACAAAGAAAAGCGACAGCAGACGCTAGCCATCGTCGAGGGCTGGAAATGCGTATTATGAGGAAGCCGCCATTGCCCTAGCTATCATCAACACAGAAGCACGGTATGTTTTATCAGACTCCAAAACTGCAATCCTAAATTTCGCCCGAGGCCGAGTCCACGCCCCTGCTTTTTGCATACTGGACTCGCCCGTTGCACCCCCACCCCGTCATGTGGAGCTGATTTGGGTGCCAAGCGTACTGCGGGAATCCTGGAAACGAGGCCGCCAACCTCTTAGCCCGAGGTTCTTTAAACCGGGCTCTTGCGGCCTCCGATCCGGGATTCACGAAGGAGCGCGCGCACACTTTCAACGAGCTGACGAATGCCTCCAAGGCGGCGCGTCAGCTGTACCCCGCACCGCACAAATCCCTTAGCAATCGACAAGCAACCCTTTGGCGCCGATTACAAACTCACACTCTCCCATCTCGTCTGACTCTTTCTCACTATCACCCACTTTTCCTCACATCAGCCTGTAATCTCTGTCCCGAACCTCGCGGTTCCGCTCTCCACCTCCTTTCTCATTGCCCGGCGGATCCTCCCCCGCGTGGCCTCTAGCACCTGAAGACCTGGGAGACCCTGCTGCGCTCTGGAGACCCGGTCGTGCAGACCATGGCTATTGATCGGGCTGCCAGCATTATGGAGCGAGGCAACATAAACGCTTGAGTGCAGTGGGGTCGTGCGGGGGCCCGGGAGCCTACGGGCTCGAAACTCCTCAGTCTTACAATAAAGTTTTAATGATGATGATGTATTATAAACGCCGGACTAACATCAGTCTCGGGCGAAATGACGTCACTCACGTCTTTCAGACGTCTCGTGCAATGTTTTTTCCATAGTTTCCTCCTCTCACTTAAGAAACATTTCATAGGCGTTTGGAAATTCAGCGCAAGAATTTTCTTCCAGCGGGCGACAGTCTTACCAGTGGGTGGACAGTGGGGCTAGTTTCGGTATTGACAATAAAGCGGCGCCATGACACTGAGGGCCATAGGAAAATTCAATAGCTTTTACATATGTAGCTCTATCTTTTCAACCTACATAGCAATAAAGTGAAGCGATGTAATTATGTATAGACATAAAATGTGCTTTTGGTTATTTTTTTTTTCGGCGTCTTATACCTTTATGTCGTCACTTCATTTGTTGCTTTCACCAACGGACGGCGCTTTCGCTCTTATCGCTTCGGCTGCCATTGTCTTCGTCTGCTGTTGCCGCTTTCTATGCACGCGCACGGTTTTTCGTATGCTCTGTAGTTAAACATTTCCTTTCTGTGTGTGCGAACGTTCCGGCAATGTTGAAAAACTGACGAAAGGGCATAAGGCACGCTGCGCGACTGAGTGGTGTGGCGACTCGGGGAGGAAGAGCAGGACGAAATTTTTCCGTTTGCCAGCGGACGAGAGGTAAGCACAGTTTTTCTGCAGTCGTTCTGAAGAAACAAGCGTTATCCTTATCAAAACGGGTTTAGTACGAAACGAAAAAGCTTCCACGGTTGTTTTCAAGTGGGTATCTTTTTTTTGTTTGTTTGGTGCAGCGCATTTTTCTGCGGTGTTGTAACAAACTGAAGCTACTTTTTGACAGTTGCATATGGGCCGATTGATGCTAGCTGAAGCACAGACGGAAATTTACCTTCGGTATATGTTAGCGGCTGCTCTTCATTTTTTCAATGAATAGAAAACTTGCTATTTGTATTTTCAAAAGGTATTTGAATGCTTGCTGCATAAACTGGTTATGCCGGAGTGCATTTCGGTGACCAGTTTCTCGCTGTGACATTACCATCTTTGAATGTTCATGAACATGGCAGAAACCAATAAGAAGAAGAAAATACCAGTTACGTAGTAGTCACCGCGTTTTTAATTACAACAAGGAGTCCGAGTTACCTGCGCGACGACCGAGGTGCGCTTCACTTTTTACCCTGTGCCTAGAAGGAAATAATTGTTTCATCGCTTATTCGTGCTCCCAACTTTGGTTTCACTTTTAGGTGTTCTTTAATCATTACCACACGGTATTTTTCCCATTTTGACAACATTACGTTAAATGGAGAGACCTAGCGGGGTTGACATGGGAACAGATGTATACGCACAATGGCTACCGCCTCTACTCGGACCCCCTTCAAAGGAACCGACTACGCCGACCGGGCCAAAGCAAGACTGTTGTGGTCGGCTATGCCGACAGTTGGAGTGGAAGAGCGGTCCCTGATCGATGAAGGTAAGGAAAACAAGTTATTAGTGGTTTCGAATATGTGCTTCTGTAGTTCATTATTTTAGTACAGAAACCACTTCACAGGGAAAGGTGCGAGTGCCATGAACACGGTGAGCGCTGTCTTTTCCATGTTTGCTACTACGCCGTGTGGCCATGTGACGTTACGCAGCGAAATTTGCTCCGTGTGTGCCAAGAAGCCGCGTGCTTGTCAGTTTATCGCTTGCTCGTCTGCGGTGCGCGATGTTCCCGATTATATGGCAAACTAGAAAGTCGGCACAGTTTTCGCTGACAATGAACGAATTCATGCTCGTAAAACGCTGCACCGCGCTTGGCTCTACAGAATACGATAAGGCGAAGTCAGTTCTTGCCGCGCGCTGCAGTCTTCTCCCTATGCTTGGTTTGCTGCTTTATAGCAGAAATTCTTCCGGAGCGAAAATTCCCATGCTTAGTAGCCCAGCAGCTTTAACCTATCGGTAGTTTTCCTCTTATGGGTGTTTTGTGGAGGAATGAAGGTAAGATAAAACGCTCAATTACCTAATGCTTAACGAGATGAATAAAAAACATTCATCGATCAAGAAAACTGGCTCTAAAGAACTGATGCACAGTAGCTATAGAGAAACCAGCCCTGCTTGACATGTTACGCGAATATATAGCACCACTATAACTGTGAACTTGGCGTATTAAAGTTTGAAATCGTATTAAGCGTATTACGTTTGAAACTTCAAATCCTGCGACCAAACATAATCCTAACCGACCTACATGGGTTGAAAGCACTTGAAGAAAAAAAAGCGCTAAAGAGACGAAGACGAAAAGAAGGAACATGTACGTACGACGGATGGTCCGTCGTGTCACTGTACTGAAATATAAGCGAAACAGCAGCCTACTAAAAGAAATATTTTGCGTTAATAATTATTGCATAGACCTGCTGCAGCAGTTATGCTATGCGTGGCTTATGATGCACATAAATGACATCTACTGGTTCTCAAAAAACAGCGTGAGAGAAAGTCCGCTGCAAAGAAACAAAGGTCCAGAAGCTTGAAAATTTTGAAACATTTTCTTACTGATATTGTATTCTTTTTCTAATTCCGATAGCTCTTAGGGAGGTCTCCTCATTAGCCTATCATTACAAAGTATTTCGGCATATTTCAATATTTACATAAGCATCGTGCAGCGTGTTCTTTGTGTAGACAATCACTGCTCCCGCATTTGCACCCTCCTCTTTAATATTATTACATAACTACCACCCGCGGATGTTGGGATTGTAGAATCTTCTTGAACTAACTTCAATAAAGCTGTGCAAGTACTAATGTTACTTGACACTCTTGACTTCAGTGGTTTCATTAATACGGCAAACATGTGCAATTGCGGGGGTGGGGTGGCTGTTTTCGGCAAAGGCCCGAATAGTCTCAACAAGAAAAGAAAGCATGCTGTGCCAGAAACGAGCGTTCAAGAAAAGTTGAAATGCGTTCGCCTCCTTATTGCGTCGACATCGGAATTCTCATGACGGATGACCTACGGCCAATGATTAAACTCCTAACAAAGCGCTGGCACCTCTCCTATGCTTCAAACAGTTCGCACTAAACTGAGCCTATGGGTTCTGTTAAAGAAAGTGCATAATGCACGTTCAGCGTACTAGTGGAAGGTCTTGAAAACCATTCAGAAGAGATTTGTGCTGACCAGTTTGCCCTGATGCATTGAATGGAGCCGATTTGAGTTACTTAAAAAAATATTTCTCCCTGCCCCGAAGCTATATAGCGTTCAATAACACCCTTGTGCATTACTGTGTCCTTGCGCTACCTTAACTAACGATGAAGCGCCGATTGACACATGCCTTTTGTTGCATTTACATTTTCTCAACAAAACACTTGGGTGCTATTTGTTGCTGTTATCTTAGAAGTGTACAATTTATGCTTAGACGATGATAGAACAAACGAAGCACATTACAAATTTTAAGAAACATTCGAAATATGCTCGTGAGTGGTTTTGTAGTGATACCTTGTTCACAATGTTACAGATCTGAATGAAGCTGTAGTCGACTTACATGTTGTATCGCGAAACAAAACCAAATGTAAAAAAAAGCTGCAGACATTTTCAGTAAAATTTGCTAAACAATTATCGGCACATTAGCACAAGGAGAGTTATGCAGAAAATTTACTAGATATAGTATGTTTTTTGGACTAGCATACGTGTTGTATGGAATAAAGAAGGAAGTTGTTTTTGCTGATATGCACAAAATATGCATCTGCTGCTCTTGCTAATCTTTTTATTATTCAAAAATACCTTTTGCAAATAAAAATGCTTTGGTAAAGTTGTGCACAGCAAACAAATATGGCAGCCTCAGCAATTTTCTGTCTAGCTGCATAAATATATATATATAAAGGAGAAGAAAGGGCGTTAACCGAGGGGCCCAATTTTTATTAGTCATATCATAAGAAGCCAACAAACACTGACACCAAGGACAACATAGGGGAACTTACTTGTGCTTAATAAATGAAAGAAGCGATAAATTAATGGAAATTAAAGTGGATGAAAAAACTTGTCGCACGTGGGAACCGAACCCACAACCTTCGCATGCGAAGGTTGTGGGTTCGGTTCGGTTGTGGTTCGGCCACTTAGATAAGAAAAACCACTCAATGTAGGCAATGCTATTCTTTTAGAAAGCAAAGAAAGTGACCTCCTATAAACGAGGAGAGCGTTTGATCGGGCTGTTCAGGCAACGCTGCGGATCACGGCCCGATGCTTGCGTCGGCGGGTACGAATGACATCAGGAGATCGGAATAAAAACATATTAGAATAGTTATACGTTATAGGGCCCTAGTAAGACGAACGAGGAGGAATTACAATGATCATAAAGTACGTGCATATAAAAAGTTTGCCATAATCGCAATTACTCATACGCACATAGTTCACAGGGGAAAAGAAATTGTCGCCGGAGTACGGTATAAAAACCGACCAGCCATAATCCTGACGTTGGCAAGGCAATCACTAACCGACCTTTGGTGAGCCATTGCCCTGCCATCGTCTCTGTGGACGAACATAGTTTTTCATATATTTACAGAGCTCATCATTCTAATAATATGAATCACAACTTTCACGTAATACAAAGCTGCTTGACTAAAACAAAGAACGAAAAATGAGAGTGCGTAGAGTTTCAGTTGATACTTCTCACACTGGGGATTTGCGTAAGTGGATTAAATATATAGTCTAGCCCCATTAGAATTAACTTACACTGCCACGTGGGCCATAGAGAAATGCAGAGTTGAAACGCGATAGAATCTGTTGATTTGGCTCAAAATCTTTGCAGCAGTCCCCTTTCTCTCTACTAGACTAAACTTAACGTAAAGGAGATCTTGCAGTGCCTCATTCGACATGCTGTTTCTAAAATAATTCTTTGTCAAATAAACCTGAATGAACACGCGTTCGACGGCTGACTTCGAAAGAGCCAGCGCAAGTAGGGACAAAGCACGCTCAGACAGTAGGGTGAACGTTTCTCGTTTAAAGCGACTTGCGAATTTTGTCGTGAAGTTACTGGGTAAATAAATGACGCAGTGATGTGCAGGCAAACCAAGCAGTAGGCTTCGAGGAACCCTTGATAAACATTGAAAGGGCCACGGGCGAAAATGACGTGCCACGACATGCGTGGGAATACTTGAGCAGTTGTGCATGTCCGCAATAGTTTGTTGTGTGGCAGCCGGCATCGAACACCTACTCAACAGCTGTCAGACCAACCGTTTTTCTTACATAACCACGCGTGAACCGGCAGCAGGTGGCGCCGAAACCAAAGTAAAGAGAGAGCTTAGTGATGGAATGATCTATAAACATGGCAGCCATGACTTATCGCCATGCCCGAAGCACCGGCATCGCCTAAAAACACAAATTTCGAGAGCGCCTACAAATCTTTCAGGCAGCAATGAGCTTTGGGTTTTCGTAAACTGCCATTCCAGAATTTTCTTCGAGTTGAAAAAAAATTATATGGGGTTTTACGTGCCAAAACCACTGTATGATTATGAGGCACGCCGTAGTGGAGGACTCCGAAAATGTTGACCACCTGGGGTTCTTTAACGTGCACCTAAATCTAAGTACACGGATGTTTCCGCCCCATCGAAATGCCGCCGCCGTGGCCGGGATTCAATCCCGCGACCTCGTGCTCAGCAGCCCAACACCATAGCCAGTGAGCAACCACGGCGGGTAATGTTAGAGTTGACGTGGTCCTCGAGACTCAGAAGTCCTTAAGACAAAAATAGCCCAAATATAGCCACGAAGCCCACTCGAAATTTTCGACACCAACCCGCATAAAAAGTAGCCCAATTTGGCTATTGAGAGCCCGATCTTGCAACTCTGAAACGAAGCCGGCGCAGCGCGCGAAATTTTTTCCTGCCCTTTTCCTCCCCGGCGGAAGCGAAACCGCTGCGATTGGTTGCGGAACCCTTGGCAACAAAGACATTTAGCGCGTCTGCTATTGCGGCAAATGGGGGTGGTATGGACGGAGTGCCAGATGGGCGGGGGCGTAAACGTGGGCGGCCGGAGCGGTGCAGCCGCCTGGTGGCGTAGAACTCAACTGGACAAACACGGAGAGCTAAATGTGCAATAACCTACTATATTCCGCTTCGCTGCTAGTGCAAATTTTCGGCAGTGGCGTAATTGTGAACACGATTACGCCGCTGTCGAAAATTTGCACCAGTAGCTAAGCAGAATATTGGCCTCGAGCTCCACCACTGGAAAAGCTGGCGCCACCGTCGGCGTGACGTGATAGGAGGGATCACGTGGACATAGCGGCCGCGTCGGCTGCTTCGGGAGCGCCGAAGCGAGCTGAAAACGAGTTTAAATTCCCTCGTACGCTGCGGTCCTCATTTAGTGGCGAAATTTTCCCGCTTCGAGTGTCTCCTTTACAACGCTTGAAAGCACTACAATAGGTAGTGGTTGCCTTTGAAGGCGCGCAACTGCTCGGTGCAGCAGGGCCGAATGCACGTAACGGAGGCCGGTGTCAGCCTTATTCACACGTAGCCGCAGGACAAGAAGCTGCGTGAAGCTTGGCTCGTGAAACATAAAACTGGCAAACAGTAATCGGCTACAACTCGGGTATGCAGCAAGCACAGAGGCGAGGAAGATTTCTGCTTGCTCCCGGTCTGCGATGTTCTGAAAACGCGCACTGAGACGCTAGCCCGAGTCCGCTGCCCGACTAATGTCATGACGGTTTGGTCTATGAACTTGTCGATGCTATAGATACTGGCAAGTTGAGTGGAGTGCAAAGGCAACGGTAAGAAGCACATTTAAAAAAAGCATGGCATATGGTCATGTTTGTGTTATGAATTAATGCACTGGATTACAAGAAAAGGAGCAGCGGGAAATGGCATGCTGAGAACACCGATAAACATACAGTGCGACGCAACTCGAGAAATAATATTGAAAGGTCAAAGAATTTAGAAGAAAAAAAAGAGTGAATCGTCGCGACGGCACATCACAGTCCCCGTAGGCGTCGAAGTCTCTACAGTGAAGTTATTTTTGAACAGCTCTGATAGCACCCACGCAACAATGGTTGCTTGCATACTGTTAAATGCTCATATTCTGCGGCCTGAAGCTCATGGCACGGTGCGAAAACGCGCGCGCGGAGAAAGCGAAACAGTGCGCGGACAAGCATGCAGACGCGCAGTCGGTCGCTGCGAATCTACGCGATCGCTGCGTTGAGGCTTCGTTCTATTACGCTCCATTTAGTTATACAAACACTATAAGAACATTTTTCACATAGCTTGCTCTCAGCGTTTACCTACCTTTCACGCAAGAAGCCGGTTCGGGAGACTCCATCGCGGCGACCGCGTGCAGTGGCGTTCACTGTACGTATTCGGTAAAGAGATAGCGTCTGTAAACGATTGTGTGCTTTCAGTTTGCCCAAGATTATTATTTAGACAGTAAAAAACTTCTCTCGTTTTGAAAGTACTTACAGAAATGTCCGGGAGAGCTCGCGCGTGGTGCTTTCAGTGAGCGCTGACAGCAAAACCTATGAGGAGCGCGCCGCGCGATCCCTCATACTACGCCAGCGAGGCGCTTCCGCTAGATGGCGACTCGGCAACTCCTCGCCGCCAATAGTAAGTGGCTCGGTGTTTATGTGGTACAGCTTTGCACCACCAGCTGGCGCCACCAATCTGGCCGCTCACGTTTACGCCGCCGCTCATCCGGCAAACCACCCGCGCTTGCCGGAATACCCGATGCAGTAAAATTCTATGGTGGCTCACGCTCCGACGCCGGCGCAGCTGTCAACTCATCAAACCGCCGTTTCCCGCAGCTGCTTCACTCTGGAAGCAACTGCGCTTTTTTACGTGAGTACACCGCCACCGATACTTGTAAGCCAATGCCAGCTTCGCTTGAATATAGCAGACGCGCGCCTGTACTAACGTTTACTAGGGCCGATGCTCCCAGCCAAGTTCTGTTCATGGACATACGGTTTTCGAAGGGCGTATACGCTGCTACATTCAAGCACGTCAGTGCCAAGACAGGTCAGAAGCTGGACACATCCGCTTCAAAATGAGCGGTGAATTTGCTGATGCGAAATCGTAGCATGCGTTACTGTAAGCTATGTTCACGGCTCGCTAGGCTGTGTGTTACGGCACTGCTGCTGGCACGCGAAGCTTCAGCACTGGTCGCCCATAGGCTCAATTACACATTCATGGTGTGCGATCATGCTATCAGTTGACCGCGCTTTTTTCATTTCTTGTCGCTCAATCCGAGATTTGCTTCTCCTTGCTCTCATACCGCGCCGTAAGTTAAATGCGCTGCCACTTCGGTCGCACCCTTATCTTAGCGTACGAACAGCGCAGCTAGTGAGTTCCGCCTCCGACGCTGTAGCAGGCTGTGCAACAGATGCCCTTGGTATGAACCGCTTTTCAATAAACATCTTTCACACCAACGCTTTAACTAGCTGCGCCATGAATGCACTGGATATGTACCGCTACTCAATGAATCCCTCGCTAACTTGGATCACAGATTGTGACACTGAATGTGTGACAAGCGAACGAACAACTCTCGGCGTTCGAAGGCACCGGCGCGCTACGTTGCTCGTCCCGAAGGTCAGGCACAGACTGATCGACAGTGCCATTAGATCGCGCAGTGTGTACACAGAGAAGCACGTGAGAGTAGCCTAGTTGGCGCGTGACGTGTTTCTCGGCGCTCGCAACGCATCGGGGGGCCATGCATTTCAGAGGCCGCGCGCAGGCTTCGGTGCGGTGGCGCTAGATGGCGCCGTGTTCTAAGGCAGGCGCGACATAGGAGTCCCGCTGCAGTACATGTATCATACATGACTCCTTTTGACGGTGACAGTACGTTGTGTCGCTATATTGATTCACGGTCATCGTGACGCGAGTTCTGCCGGAAATTTTTTTTAAGAACCACTTTCGCTTGGGCGCGCTTTGCCTTCGTAGCGTTCTCTTCAGAGCCACAAAATGGTGTCCGCGAGTTGGTGCTGTGCCGCTATCGGCGCCGCATGCGCAGCCCGCGTGCAGATACACAGGAAAGAACAAAAGCGAAATGAACGCACCGCATCAATGCTCCACTGATTAGGCTCCGTGGTCAAGCCAGAACAGCGTTTCATCTTTCGCCACTAACAAGAATGTTTCGGGCAAGCTCATTGTAATCACGCTACCGTTTCTGTTGGGCTGCTGTATGTATTACTCGTCAGGTCAGAACAGACCGTGAACGCTAAGCTATCGTTTAGGCGCTGACTAACGCCATTGGTTTACCGCCGGTTTCATGTCGTGCCCCATTGGCGGGGGGGGGGACGTGCGACCTGCAACGCCAATGACGGCGCTCCCCATAACGCGAGCGTTGTGAGACGCCCGGTAGCTGCCAGGGTGCTGTTTCTTCTGCTCAGCAATAGTAGCCTCGCGTGCTCCGTGGCGCCAGCACGTGGCACCTGCGTATAGTGTGAACGCCACCCGGCGGAAGTGCAAGCACTAAGGTAAACCTGGCCGTCGCTGTCAATGCCTTCCCGCTTTCGAGTTAAACTGCCAACTTCTTATTTCTATATTTTAATTAACAGAGCAAATAGCTTTCCCGTGCTTTCTCTGGCTTCGCTGTTTATAATCGTCGTGTTGTTGAAACTAACGAAAGATTGAGCCCTCCAGTCTCGTTATTTCTCGACATCTGCGATTCGTTACACAAGCCAAAGGAAGCCATGTGTGAGCGTTTTACCTCACCTAGCCACTATCGCGAATTTCTCGTAAGCTTCACGAATTTGGGCGCGTTTTACGATTTGAAAAATGTTGCATCAAGAATTATAAAAATAAGTTCCGCTTGCGAAAGTTCGGAGTTGGAGTTGTTCCTGTGCATGGTGAAAAGAATGCAAAACGGGTGCTTGCTTCGAGCAAGTTTATGCAGACAGATTCCTGAAGCAGTTGCGGAAAAAGGCACTGTGATATAAAAGCATTGCGTTGCTTGTCGCTATTAGATGTGCCAAAATTGTTGTCGCCCATGTGCTGCGTCGAAAATTAAATCATCTTTAACAACGTGCATTATTACTTACTGTGCGAACGAATCAGCAGGGACAAAGAATAAAGACGTAACACTCGCCCAGCGGCAGGCTGCCGTACTTTAATAAAGCGTGCACGTATTCCTGCAAGGGCGTGTACTCGGAGCAAAATGAAAGCGCGTGCTTACGAAACGAGATAAAGACACGAGATGTATGTACGCCATAAAATGGGGTTGGCTCAGAGAAGAACGTTTCGAATTAAAAATTGAGCCTTCGTTTCTCCTCATTTCCTTGGCTGTATGATTTATTACATAAGCAAACGTATTACTTGAACAAATGTTTTACACTGGGCATGCTTAGAAAGGCTCAATTATAAAGCATGCAGCTACGCCATAACATGCACAGGAGAGCATTATTCAAGTGGTTTAAGACATCACGCCAACCCCATGGTAGTGGCAGGTCGGAGCCCTGACGCGTGGTTTCGTTCTGCCGCAGCCGGTGTTCGGCGACCGTCGAGGATATACGCGTACCTCGACACTCTCCTGGAAAACACAGGCACGAATCGAGGCCACGGGACTCGGCCACTATCTCTGCTCATGGGGGAAAAACGGGCAAGGGTTGTCGGGTATAGGGTGGCGCGGCCGCAGGCACACCTGGGTTGTAACTGTTCTCCCCATCGAAGGGCAGTTGTGGCAGCTGTGATGTGCCGACGGGCTGCACCGATGGCATTTTGCGCTGGTATAAGTTTATCAGTTGTGCTCAAACATTTGCACCATACATTGCCCGTTTGGCTCTTGTTTGGGACTGTTAATGATGGCACCCGGCGGTGCGCTTAGGCGAAACGCTGGGATGTGGGAGGGCCTCGTAACGCGTCGTTGCTGAATTCCGAAGGCTAAAACGGGCGCAGTTTCTCAAAAATAAATTGCATATGACGTGAATCACGGAAGCTAGTTTTGCATGCCACGAGTTGTGTGGGCCGCGAGTTATCTCATCAAAAAGCCTGCGCAACGGAGGGGGGCCGTCTTATTTCATTTTATTCGGGCAACCAGTACGTAGCTGCCGGCTGCTCACGAGTAGAGCTTTATAGTTTGGAGAACTACTACCGCCTGCACTAGGCGGTAGTCGGCACGCATTGAAATTTACACGGCAGTGCTTTGTAGATAGGGAAATGCACCGAGTTGTTAGGCAGTGAAACACGCTGAATGCAGTCAACTGACAGTATAAAAACTTTCAACGACACCTTTTTGTATGAAACGCCTCACTTCAAATGAATCAACAAATAATTTTTGCTATGCTTTTCTTGACTTCAATAACTGTTGACTTCACGTGGGCCTGCCAAAAATCGCGCCCCTTGCTTTCCCTATTTTTCGCACTGAACGTTTATATTCTAAGTAGGAACTATCATGGCTCCTCGCTTTCACTTTTCTTTAAAGTGCATATGTGTTTTCCTAACATAAATAGACCGTTTCATCTGCAAGGAGGAAGGTAGCACTTCTTCCAGCGCGCCGCGCCGCTCTCTTCCTCGCACTGTCATGTGGGGATCGCAGTTTCTCCTAGCGGGAGCTTAGAACTGTAGTGCTGTCATTTCAAATTCATGCGATTCTAATTGCTGCGATGCCAAATTACTGAAGGTGAACGGGCGACCACGACTCTGTATTCGGCCGCAAGAATAGGTTTCGGAAGTGAATGTGAATGAAGCGCCTCTTCAGCTACGGCGACTCCGGAGACCACGCCGCTGCGGTTGCAGACAAGCGTCCGCTTTGGATTGGCAGCACAAATGAAAAGTCGCCGTTTCGCCCGAAAGGCGAAGCAGCGATTCCGATAGCAACTTAGTAGACAGCTATACGAAGTATGGATAGTAGTTATATGGGCCGCATAAACTTCGAAACATTGGCTTATTGACTGAATTAACAAGTATGGTGTCAGCACGCTCGAGCAAACATAAACGCATCACAGTCGATCAGCGCGGACACTCGCTGTCAAAGCGCTGGTGTGAGCAAGCGCGGCAGCAGCAGCGAGCGAAGCGCCCTTCGTTTCGTCTGTCACTTCAACGCAAAAGCGGCGAGAACACAGCGCGTACGAAGGCATGAGCCGTATGCAGATCCCTCTGAAGATAAGCGTACGCGACCGCGCGCGGCCGTGCAAAGTACGCCTCTGCACTGTAAAATAGTTTACACCCTAAAAAGTGAAAAAAGGGTGTAAATGAGTCTATAACTCACACCCTTAGGGTGTCCGTTATATAGATAACACCCTAAGGGTGTTATCTATATATTCTACTTTAATCTTCATGTGGGCAAATGCGGCCGGACCATCGGTGCTTGGGTGTTGTAGTTTGAGTGTTATTTGATTGCTGCGCTGATTGTGTACGTTTGATTGCTGTGTTGACTACCATGCGCGTCTTACTGTTGAATTCTGTTACTAGAATACCGTGTATTACTTTATTTTTAATGTGTGTCTGAACGTAGATCGTATCCATCCTGCTTGGACCTGTACATGATCGGCGATATTTGATAAATAAATAAATAAATAAATAAATAAATAAATAAATAAATAAATAAATAAATAAATAACGCAGCCGAACGCCGGGGCGTCTGTAGGTGTAGTTGAAATGGCTATATATTGGCACGCACTAGTTACGCTAGAGGTCGAGGAAGAAGAAGTGTGCGTGGTAGCTGCTGCAAACTCAAGGACATCATCATCATCATCATCAAACACGAACTGTAAACGGCTGTTCGCTTAGAACTGACTGACTGGCTTTTCCTCTCGTGACAAACTGGTGGAGGCGCTGGGTACGCATCCATCGTATGCCTACGGGTCCTGAACCAGAAGCTACCGACGCCAGTACCTCGGGGACGGCAGAAATCTATCGAAGCAGCCGTCGCCTCCAAGGTCTTCCACCGCAATACAGTCCCCTGGCAAGCTCCGTGAGGAAGATGTCAACAACTACCGCAAGCCAAACCGAGGTGATCCCAAATGCTCCCGTACCATGCATTCTCAACGCGCCTCGCACGCCTAACCCGTTCCATGGCGACGCCTTTGAGGACGTTGACTGGTTGGACCATTTCGACCGGGTCGCCGCCTTTAACGACTGGGACGATCACCGTAAGTTGAAGAACGTCTACTTTTCCCTTTTAGACGCGGCGAGAGTATGGTACGAGAACCACGAAGCCTCGTTTACCAGCTGGCAGGAGTTTTACCGACTGCTATGCGAAGCCTTCTGCACTCCCGAAAGGAAAGAAAGAGCCGAACAGGCACTGTCTTCGAGGTTCCAAATGCCAAACGAAACCGTCGCCATGTTCGTCGAAGACATGACGCGATTGTTCCGTCGGGCCGACCCACTAATGCCAGAAGACAAGAAGGTGCGTCTGTTAATGCGAGGCGTAAAGGAACAGCTTTTCGCGGGCCTCGTGCGTAATCCTCCTACAACAGTCTCTCAGTTCGTTCGTGAGGCAACAGTCATGAAACGTATGCTTCGGCAGCGGCTCTCGCAGTATGAACGCCAGACCACCATGACTGCTGCATGCTCTCTCGTACCTGCAAATGATGACAGGGAGTCACTTACCGAGCTAATACGACAAATTGTTCGAGAAGAACTGCAGAAGTCCTATGCATCGGCTCCGACACCTCCCAGTGCCGCGGTTCTTACGGATGTCATTCGAGAAGAAATCGGCAAAGTGGTTCATCCCTCGCCACCAACACGACCCGAACCTCCCACGTTCTCGTACGCGGATGCTCTTCGGCCTTGCGCGCCGTCGACGGGCCGTTTTTCGCAGCCGCCTGCTGGGATTTCTCGACGCTCCCCAAGTCCGATCCACCGCACGAATCCGCAAGCACCCTTTCATCCTGGTCCGCGCAAATCTACAGTATGGCGCGCCCCCGACAACAGTCCGTTGTGCTATCACTGCGGGGAGGCTGGTCACATGTATCGCGATTGCCAGTACCGACGGATTGGTCTGCGGGGATACCATCCGGACGCCCGTTGCCCGCGCTACGGCGAACGCCCGCACGAAATCGAGAAATACTTAGAAAGTAACCGGCTTCCTCCTGCCCAACAGCGAAGACAGTCACGGTCGCCTTCACCTCGTCGGTACGCGTCACCGAACCGTGCTCGACCCGCCTTTGATTCCGCTGGAGTCAACGGTGGAAGCCCGCGCCGGGGAAACTGACAACGGCGACCTCCGGGGGTGAGGCCGCTGTCATGCGAACCGTCAAATATCCTCCGCCGACGCCATCCCCTCGCGACGTACCACTGACGCCTTCATTCGCAACTGCAAAAAAAACTTCTGCTGCTATTACTGCTTCAATCGACGGTTATCCAGTAACTGCACTTGTAGATACGGGAGCTGACTACTCGGTTATGAGTGCCTCACTGGCGACTCGGCTACGCAAGGTGCTGACAGCGTGGGACGGCCCACATCTGATTACGGCCGGAGGACACCTCGTGTCACCCATTGGACGATGCACCGCCAGACGTGCAATTTCTACTTCGACTTTCGTAGCGTCTTTCCTTGTGCTGCCCAAGTGTTCTCGGCTAGTTATACTGGGCACGGATTTTCTCTAGGAATATGGGGCGATCATTAACCTTCGTGACTTGTTCGTGACTTTTTCTAACTATGTTTCTTCGGATTCGAATGTGGCGGATGAACATCACCGCGCGGCTTTACGCGTGGTCGATGACTGCGTGACGTTACCGCCTCGAAGTAGCATCTTCGTCCTCGTTGAATGCCCCCAAGAACAACTAGGAATAGGCATCGTCGAAGGTAACCTCACCATATTGCTGGATCGCGAAGTCGGCGTCGCACGAGGTCTCGTAGAGCTCCAACATAGGCAAACCACGATTCTAGTTACGAACTTCAGTGGCGAATACAAACACTTTGCGAGGCATACCACCATGGCCTACTTTGAAACGGTGGCCGAGTCCAACGCCTGTGCTTCAGTAACGACAATCTCGATTCCGGAACCCAGCGATGTGGACTTGACCAGTCACATCAACGTCAACCCACAGCTCGACCAAAACGAGAAGGAGAGGCTCCTTACTCTGCTATCGTCATTTAGCGACTGTTTCGCCACCACGTCGAAGGTCAAACAGACTCCTTTAATCAACCACAGAATCATCACTGAACCGACCGTCCAACCTGTTCGCCAACACGCTTATCGCGTGTCGCAAAGAGAACAGGATGCTATTCGTCATCAAGTGAAACAAATGCTCGATGATGATGTCATTCAACCATCGACAAGTCCTTGGGCTTCACCTGTTGTATTAGTTAAAAAGAAAGACGGTTCACTAAGATTCTGTGTCGATTATCGCAAACTGAACAAGGTCACGAAAAAAGACGTTTACCCACTTCCTCGAATTGACGACTCCTTGGATCGCCTGCGACATGCCCGTTACTTTTCTTCAATGGGTCTACGTAGTGGGTACTGGCAAATTGAAGTTGACGAACGGGACCAGGAAAAAACGGCGTTTATAACACCCGACGGTCTCTATCAATTTAAGGTCCTCCCTTTTGGATTGTGTTCCGCTCCGGCCACATTTCAACGCATGATGGACACAGTTTTATCTGACCTCAAGTGGAACTCGTGTTTAGTCTACTTAGACGATGTAGTTGTTTTTTCCACCACGTTTGAACAACACATCCAGCGGCTTGAGGCGGTTCTTCAAGCTATCCGCACCGCCGGCCTCTCCCTGAAGCCCGAAAAATGTCACTTTGGCTACGAGGAGCTCAAATTTCTAGGTCATATTGTCAGCAGCACGGGTGTGCGCCCTGACCCTGACAAAGCCCTGGCAGTTGCTCTGTTCCCGATACCGAAGACAAAACACGATGTCCGCCGATTTTTAGGGCTTTGCGCGTATTACCGCCGTTTTGTACCCAATTTTTGTGAAATTGCCGAACCTTTGCAACGACTCAAGAACGACGTCACATTTGTTTGGGGCCCAGCACAATCCGACGCCTTCCACGACCTTCAGCGACGTCTACAGACACCACCGATACTTGGTCACTTTGACACCGAGGCCGACACAGAAGTGCATACTGATGCTAGTAACGTTGGTATCGGAGCGACACTCGTACAGTTTCAAGCTGGTGTTGAACGCGTTATTGCGTATGCCAGCCGAACCTTGTCCGCTGCTGAAAAAAACTACTCAGCAACTGAAAAAGAATGTCTGGCAGTCATATGGGCTATCCAGAAGTTCCGCCCATACCTGTACGGACGCCCCTTCCGTGTCGTCAGCGACCACCACTCTCTCTGCTGGCTGGCGAATCTCAAAGATCCTTCAGGCCGTCTCGCAAGATGGAGCCTTCGGTTGCAGGAATTTGATGTGACCATCGTCTATAAGTCTGGCCAGAAACACACTGACGCCGACTGTCTCTCCCGCGCCCCCGTCGAACCCGCACCACTAGATACTGACGACGATTCTGGTTTTCTTTGTACTCTCCCGTCTTTAAACCTTGCTCAACAGCAACGCCAAGATTCCGAGCTCCAGCCCTTGATTGAATACCTTGAAGGAAGCCGCCCACAACCCCCACGGCTGTTCGCGCATCACTTGTCCTCTTTCTGCCTACGTGGCGACATCCTATACAAGCGGAACTTTCACCCTACGGCAGCCGTTTTCCTGCTCGTTGTTCCCGCTACTCTCCGCGACGACGTTCTACGTGCATGCCATGACGAACCAACGTCCGGGCATCTTGGTTTCACGCGTACTCTCGCGAGGATCAAGCAGAAGTACTATTGGCGAAAACTCACAAAAACCGTGAAGCAGTACGTCAGAAGTTGTTGAGATTGCCAGCGCCGCAAAGTTCCACCACTAAAACCAGCCGGTCTGCTTCAGCCTGTCCGACCTCCTTGCTCACCTTTTGAACAAGTCGGGATGGATTTACTCGGCCCATTTTCCAAGTCTTCGGCTGATAACCGCTGGATCGTCGTCGCCACCGATTACCTCACTCGATACTGCGAAACACAAGCCGTTCAGCGAGCTACTGCTTCAGATGTTGCTAACTTCTTTATCAAAAATATCGTCCTTCGACATGGTGCTCCCGCTGTCGTCATCACAGACCGTGGTACGGCCTTCACTGCCCAGTTGGTCCGAGATATTCTGCAGCTGAGCGGAACAACGCACCGTACGGCAACTGCGTATCACCCGCAGACTAACGGTTTAACAGAGCGTCTCAACAAAACGATTGCGGATATGCTTTCCATGTATGTTGCCACGGATCATAAAAATTGGGACGAACTGCTCCCGTATGTGACATTCGCGTAGAACACTGCCCTACAAGAAACCACCGGGTTTCCTCCTTTTCGTCTGGTCTACGGACGCGACGTCACCACTATGCTCGACGTGATGCTCCTACCAACTTCGTCTCAACCTACCACACCAGATACAGACGCCTTTGTTCAGCGTGCCGAAGCGGCGCGGCACCTTGCGCGGCAACGAATTCTATCCCGACAGAGTCAAGATGCTCGTCGATACAACATATGCCATCGAGACGTCACATACAACCCGGGAGATCTTGTATGGGTTTGGACCCCTATACGTCAACGAGGCCGGTCAGAAAAATTATTGCGCCGATACTTTGGACCCTACATAGTTTTGCGTCGTTTAAGTCCTGTCAACTACGAAGTTATTCCAGCCGACACTTCGCACCACTCCCGTAGACCACGTTCCTCTGACATTGTTCATGTTACCAGGATGAAGCCTTACCATTCGCGCTGACTCTCATCCACAAACTTTGTGATGCGGCCCCTGTCGTCTCGTCCGTTGTCTTTCTCATTTCTTTTATTTTTTCCTTGTGGCATTTAACATCTCCCCAACTTTATTTATTTATTTCTTTTTTTTTTGGAGGGAGGGGTAATGGCACGCACTAGTTACGCTAGAGGTCGAGGAAGAAGAAGTGTGCGTGGTAACTGCTGCAAACACGAACTGTAAACGGCTGTTCGCTTAGAACTGACTGACTGGCTTTTCCTCTCGTGACAATATATAATCCGATTCGTTTTGGGGGGGCTGTGCTATGTAAGAGCTGTCGGGCAAGAGAGTGGCTGCAACGGTCAACAAAGTTTGGGAAGGTTGGAAAAGAAGGCTTCGCATTAAAAAGATGACGCTCTTGATTGCCTCCACGGTGCTAAATATTGTTGAGCAATAGGATATAAGAAGATCTCTGTGGACAATACGAACCAAGAGAAGACAACGTTTTTCACTCCTGACAGTCCATCTCCGTAAACTAATGCCTTTAACGTATCAGGGACTGTTTCGAGGGTTGAGATTGTCAACCTGCCTTTGTTTATCCTAGAAGGCCGTAATTGTATTTCACCATGCACTAGAAACACACATCAAGCGCCTATAGGCTATTCTCAACGGCTTCCACAAGGTTGAGTGAGCTTCAGCTGATGTCTTCGAAGTGTCACTTTGGGAGCCACCGACAAGTTTGAGAACCTTATTGACGCTTTTGGTGTGCAACTTGACTCGGAAAGAAATTCGTGCTGTCCCTTGTCCTGTATGCCGCCTTGATATATATGGGAAAATATTCTCGCTGGCTTCCTCCCAAAGAAAGATTGTTGAAGATTCAAATGACTAAAACATGAGGTAGTATAAGAAACGGTCCGGCAACAAAGCACATTTCGCAAACGTGCTTATAGTGAATATAAAATTAATCAACACCAACGAAACAGAATGATCTCTAGTTACTCAAGTTAAGCACGAGTCAATGCATCAAGTCAGTGAATAATATAAATTAAATAAAAATGAAAGCAGACCATTGTGACCTTTTAGAATCCCATCCAAACTTTCAGTGAAGCTGTTCCCTTCGAGGGTGAGTACTAAGGACTTAAGTTACTTGCAAATAAAACACAAACTTATAAAGCTGTTCGCCTATTACTGGTCTGTTAGAAGACTTGCCCACATATAGTGCTTTAGAGCACCTTTTTAGAAGCTTTTCACAGGGATCGTTATTCAGCCACAGACGCTTAACTTCACTAGCACAGTTGAAGTTGAATTCTTATTTTTATTGAACTTTATTATTTAGTTCTCTCCAGGACGAAGGGCGAAATTCTTTGCTTTTCGTGAAACACCTTTATAAAGTGCATGAGTCTTGTATTCGTAAGTTATTGCACAGTCCGTTATTAACCCACAGACTTCTAACTTAATTCTAATTTAATATATATAAGAAGAAATGAGAAAGTACAAGCAAAATTTTGGCACATTGCCTATAGCACGGTTTCGCGCCGGCAACACATGCGCGCCAGCTTCCTTTACGCCAAAGAGTCAGGGGTGAAGTGGGCTTATTTATGGCACTTCATTAACCGCATCTAGAAAGCTTCACTTCACATAGGTTCCAACATGTACAGGCGCCGACAAAGGTGGTACACTCCACGCAGATTGCTACTGCAGGTGTTTTGGCGAGCTGAAGCACGAAACATTGACACGAGTCAAGCGACATGCCTGCAGATAGTAAAGGGCACCCATTGGCTGTCTCGATCCCAGATGCGTTGCGATGCAGTTTGCCGTTGCTCCGGCTCCCGCTGCGTGGAGTATACCACTTTTGTCGGCGCCTGTACGTTGGGCATAATTCTTTAACGGCCTCGTATGCCACTGCTTTGCTTCCCGACGCTGACTGCCGAAATCCCGTGGGGGCAGATGCAAACCTGTTTCTTAGCCGACCTTTGAAGGAAAATCAAGGAGCACGAGACCTTGTAGACGCCAACGATTACTGACATACTTACATGTAGTAATGAAACGCAAGGATCTCAAAATCAATTCACATGCCGCCACATGCGGCGTGTCTAACAGCCGGTGCGTTGCTTCAGGACGTCAAGTCCCCAGAATAAATGTACGAGTTTCCGAGGAAAAGGAACACAATGAACAAGTCACGTTCTCCTGTCGGACTTGTGGAGCAATATTTATTTGCATCCGGGGTACTGGTGTTTACGCAACACACTCCTTGAGCAGATAACTTTCTATGTACATGTGTCATGGACGGAGCGGACAGCCGCCTGAGCCGCCGAACGGCAGACAAGGCGTTTGAATGCCTCGCCGAAGGCCTCTGCAGTCGGGTCCGTGCCGATTGCGGGCGATGAGTATATCTCGATGATTGAACGCATCTTTGAATAAGTTAAGGCTTTCATGGCAGGCGTCGGGTAGGGACGGAAACACGTGACACCGCTATAGCAGGATTGTGACGAACTCTGCAAAGAGCGTAAATAGAAGGCAGAAAACATATTTAGCACCTCGCGATATGCTTATAGACACTGTTTGGTCTAGGTCAGAGCAGTTGAACTCCGAACCAATAGATATATATATTAGCTCGTGAGAATCTAGAAACGATTGTTTTGCATCATCCAGGGGAGGTTATTTAAGCAACTTCCCTTGAAGTAGGCAAGAGAAGACATTGTAGGGCACATTGCTCTGAGCAGACGTTAAAGAACCCCGGGTGGTCAAACCTAGGTGGGATACCTTACACCTGTGTTTCTTTCATAAAACTTGTGTTACTTTAGGACGAAATCTTCCCTTAACGTTTTTTTCATATTACTTGATTCTATTAAAAAAATACGACTAGTCGGAATGAACCTGACACTGTGCTGGGTCTCAAATCTCAATGTCTATGCAACAAAGTTGTTCGTTTATTGTATAAGCTTGGTACTCTTTAACAACACTACACGTTTACATACCTTTTATCGCTTTTGGTAAACACGCCTGCTTTAGTTCTTATGGAACACTTGCCCGTGTAGTTAATTCCTTGTTACCTACCTTCATAGTTTATCCTCCCGTCGTTGTCGATGTCCGTGGCTCGAATCATGCTGTCCAGCTGCGCCTCGGACATGGGTTCTCCGATCATTTCCATGGCTAGCTTGAGTTCGTCCTGCGCAACGCATTAGGACGGAGCGGGCAATGAATGATGCGAGTCCTGGGTATTCTATTTTGATGAAGCCCTGGTCACACGTATAAAATTACGGTCATGCGACGTTATACATCGCTCGACAAAGTATTGAGTAAAAGAAAAAAAAAATCCGCCTCCATACCACCTTGTGAAAGTGGATGTTGAGCGAAGCTGTTGCCGACGTTAGACAAGCACGACCTATGGTAATGTACCACCACCCCAAATGACATTACACGACGTTGCACAAGCGACGTACCCGCGCACGGGTGCGGAAGTGTAGTATACATGCTCATCCTTTTAGGCCCTCGGCCAAGCGCAAGTCCTTTGTCGAACTAAAGGAATGTTTAAAAAGCAAGTACGTTAGAGAAATGCGTAAAGTACGACTTACAAGCAACCTGCAGACATGATAGCATCGGACTGTAATTTGAATTTACGAGAAAATATGGTGCTGTTACGCGGAAATTGAAACACAAAGCCCTTTTCCAGCTGCCGCTTGAGGTTTGTCGCAGTAGCCGCGGCCGCTAGGCTGCGGTACTGCTTTTTTTGGGCGAGCAGAGACCGAAAATATTCACCGACGATCATGATATTCCCTAAAGCGAAATTCGAGCGCAGCGTGTACATGTTTCCATTTCGCTATATATCGAGGCAAATAATTTGAGACATGCGGCAGAGTCGGCGATCGTCGAAAATCTGATCTGCGGGTCAAGCGCGTCGGCATTTATACATGACTCGTCGAAAGTTCCAGCGTAATCGTTGGTCTAGCGTGGCTTCCAGAAAGTACTGCACAATTAGCGTCGCGCATGCAATCAGATTACAAAACAATCCCAAACCATGACAATCGAAATAAGCGCGAGCGGTAGCTGACGCGGACAGACGATAGTACAAAGGAGTGCTCCGGCTGAGACCATATACGATGACGCATCGAGCGGTCGGGCGGGTCGGCATGACACCAGTCTCCTGCCCACACGTCACTGAAGGGGTCGCTCTCACTGGTCGCGGTTCGTGTCTTTATCTTCCGCTCCACGTTCGCTCTTTCATCTTTCGCTGTGCTCATTTGCTCGGTTACGCCGCCATCGCCGCCGACGCTTGCCGAAGGAAAGGGCGCCTAAGAGCACCGTTCTAAAATCCTGGACATCTACAGGCTAACAGCTTTGCTGTAAAATCTCGGCTAACTAGAGGCTAACAGCTTCGCTGTAATAAATGGAGCGAAATATATTTTCATCAAAAAAACGTACCATAAGTGGAGAAATACCTTGTATGTTGGAATAACACTTGCGCTAATTCAGGCGGAACATGTTATACTGAACCATATTGCAGCGCACTTACAGAAGGCCAGGGCTTTCTCTGTTCTCGCATTCGGATCCGCAAATGTGCGCGTATTTAACGATATCTGTCATTTCTATAAACAAAACGTTGGCGCAACCCGTGCCGGACTTGGTCAGAGGTGGTCTAAAGTTGAAGTGTACTTTTTTACCTTGCAGCTAAAATGGTGTCTGAGACAAAGTGAGCACGTCGCATAGAAACTTAAAAACCCACGTCGCCTAATGCTGCGTGGCGCAATAATGCTACACGGCTTCAAAGAGCAATGAAAGGTTGACGTTCACAGAGTGGGTACGGCGTATTTATTTATTTATTTATTTAATTATTTATTCATTTATTAAAAATGGCTTACAGATAATACCCAGTTATACGCGGAAACCACTAAAATGCACTTCTGCTTAACGGTATGCATCGTCATTCATGAAATTTGAGCCAGAGATACACATCGAATGCCTCTCTTCGTTTCAAAGCTAAACATTCGGCAGTTATCTGCCTAGCTGGGCACAGCTGAACTAAAGAGCAAATTAGGAGCAACCACAACAAAATCAATTTTGATTGGAGTTTTCCTTGCTCTTTAACTTTTTTGTGTCACACACGATAGGGCGAAAATCAGAAGTGATTGCCACTTGTAGCTTTTACCTAACAGCAAGTCTGCAAAATAAACGCATTGTAACCATACTGGTGCTTCGGCTTTTGCTCACGTTCGGAGGTGAGCTGGCGGCAGAAGTAGCTTCGGCAAAAAGTAAGCAACGCTTGGGCGAATATCCTGAAGAGATTGTGCTGCCTATCAAGAGCAGCGCAGTTTGTTATCTCACCGCTGAAATCTTGAGCTTGGTTCGAACTGTATACACAGTTGCTTAGTGTTGTTTTCTTCTGCGCTTTTACCTGATATCGCAGCGCTTATCTGACCTGCACTTAGAGCCAGAATGGCCCGTATGCTCGACAGTGGCGTTTCTTTCATGAAGTTAACACTCAAGGGAACAAAAAGTGTGCTAACAAGCATTACAGTATCTTTAAGGAAGGATGAACTGTTTCTTTGAGCATAATGTAGTACATTTGTTAGGCAGACTGGTTGTTTATAAACCTAATATTTTGACGGGGGAGAACTTATTTTATGATTATGCTTTGTTCGGGATAAGTGGTCAATCACTACAGCAAATTTCTTGTGTTACTTTCTTTAGTTTGCGAATGTAGAAAACGAGTATATCCGTATACGTAAGGGCAACAGTGTGAGGCCGGATGGGCACAGCCATGAACAGTGAACAATTGGAAAAGTCAGAGAGATAAAAATATTAGCAATTTATTTTGTATAATTATGTAATGTGTCTGTTGAAAAGAAGTCTATAGGTGTACCGTCTTAAGCAAAATTACACCCTTTGGGTCGTACCTTGCCACACTACAATAATCGTCATTCGTCTTCTCCGCATTTCCTTTCTTTAACGATGCGAGCCCGGTACTTCCAAGTCACGAACGGCATGTGCGTTATCAGCACGACAGAGCATTCTCGACAGGAAAGTAGCGAGCGCGGCGTTTTCGAGGAAGAAAACGCAAGCAGGACTGATGGCGATTATTGTTGTGTGGCAAATATACACCCCAAAGGGTGTACATTTGTTTAAGAGTGTAGGTTGAAAAATCATGCCAGGCTTTAGCCATTGCTGATCAAGTTCCTTACGTAAAATAGTTCAAGTATTCATGGTGCTTTTCTGTACTACAAGGTGTATTTCGTACGCATACTAACGGCCCAAAATAGAAGGACTGATAACGAGAAAGGAAAGCACAAACACCGCGCTTCCAACAAATATTTCATAGCGGAATGATGCATTTGTTGGAACGCCAAGGGAATGTGTTTATACTGTATTGATCACTGCTTATGAGCTGTTGATACGGATCCTTACTACGTTACCAACGTACCCGACTACTAACATGTTTTTGAGTAGCACATTGAAGATATGACACCCAGGGATTTCAGGTCATTTACTTTGTTCATGCAAAAGCGAATAGCGTTCGTAACGTCCGATTGTCTCTCCTTAAACCCCTATTTTATTTTTGTTCAAACTGACGCCCAGAAACGTAGATATTTAGTTTGTATTTTCACTTTACGCTAAAGCGCTGAATATTTAGACGAGAAGATCATAAGCAAACAAAAGCAATGAAGAAAGCATGAAGCAAAAGCAGTGTAACTGTGACTGAGTAGTGTTGAAAAAGTTGTTCGACAACGCTTCTTGTTAACAACCACACTGAGAACTTTGTTGAATACTTGTTGCCTTAGTACTTATAAACGGGTAGGAATACGTTTTCCGTTCGCAGCCGTGAAAACCGCACGCGAAAGGAGAGGCGAACGAAAGATACCTTTGTGATGTAACCGTTGGCGTCCTTGTCGAACACCCTGAACGCTGCCAGCAGGTCTTCCATGACGTCATCCTTGATGCTCGTCTGCCCGGCCATCCAAGCAAGGAACTCATCTTCGCTGATAAGCCCGTCGTCTGTAATAAATGAAGTGGTGTTAAAGCTTCTACAACATTTGCTAAACGACGTTGGATGTTGATAATAGCGTGCGCTGGCAGCATATCACCTGATTAGGACGTTATAATTACTCTTTCTTCACAAAATATAGCTGTTTCATGTAGCCTCAACCCCACTTCGCAGCTACGTCGTAAGTGATAATAGCCCTGATGGATGACTCTTGCTACAGTACTGCTTTAATATTTGCAGCAGGAACTTGGCTCTGTGACTTAAGTCTGACAGATCCTTTGATTTCCAAGTAGACAGCGACTTTTGATAAATACCTTGTGAGAAGTATTTTTGTGCATTTTTTTGTTCCTTTGTGCTACCACGACCTGATCATGCTTGGTTTTCTGATGGTGTTATAAAGCTATAACCTTATGTTTTTTCTATTTTCGCCATGACCGACGGACGTTTTTGGTTATTGTTTTGTTGTTTTGTGATACTGTCTTGTGTGTTCGTTATTATAGTTATTGAAACTCTGCGCTCGCTGATTTCCATGTAGAACGATGTGTAACGCAGATACGCAAATGCCGTTTGTGAGATGAAAGTACAAGGCGCTCAGCGCCTAACAAACAAAACGGACGCAACATATAGAAGATTATACTTTGGGGGATAAGATGAGTCCAATAGGATGCAAAGATGGTAAGGGTCAATTACACGTCTTGAGATATATTGCACTGCGGTACTCGATTAGATTATCAGTGAAATAAGTGGCTTGTGTGAGAGTGACCCAATATAATAACTGTTGAACGAACATAGAAATTATGGGAGAGTACACGGATTCGTCTAAACTTTTTTTAGGCTTCAAACTGCGCAGCTCCTTGACGCTGATTTGGCTTCATTGTGCGGCGATTCTTAAAATGTCCTAGCCTCCTCTTGCTATAATTGCACTCTTCTCCGAACACTAGAAATATAGGCGATTGTATGGAGCATAAAAATAAAAATTGTTTACCATTATGAGTGATCCCTTTTAGAGTGTTATATAAAATATGTGGCACATGTACTGTAAATTGTGATTGTTTGATCTGCGGCAAGTTGCGTGATGGGAACGTAAACATCTCACTTTTTTAAAGAAGTTACTCTGGCGCAATAATGCTACACGGCTTCAAAGAGCAATGAAAGGTTGACGTTCACAGAGTGGGTACGGCGTATTTATTTATTTATTTATTTATTTATTTAATTATTTATTCATTTATTAAAAATGGCTTACAGGCCTGAAGAATGGACCTGTAAGGTATCTTGAAATCCTTTTGTGGTGCTCGTTCGAAATGTGCTAACAAGCCTATTTATATATTTTTTGGTAGACTGGTGGTGGTAAGAAAAAAAGATAACAGTTTAAGGGTGGGTCGTTAAAATGATCGTATTATAATGACCAACTCTCCTTGGCACTGCGTTAATTTAGCAGTGTCAGTAGCACTTAGCCACACATGCCCCTTTCGTAGTATCCGAGGGTGTAAAACTTGACGCCTTTATTCACGAAGAGAGCTCTTGCATTAAAAAAAACTATTCTGCTATGGTTTCAACGGTAAAACTTCATGTCTTGTTTAGAAAGGGAGACAATGGTATCGTTGAATGATGTTGATCAAACAACCTATCGATTTATCATGAAAATGAAGAGTAAGGACGCTGGCAACTAAGGAATATAATGTAAGTGTATAGTTCTACGATGACACGAAAAGATAACGGGTTGGCACCTACACACGGAGCATGGTGACTATTATAAGTCAAGAGATCTTCACATATATCGTACTTTGTGCCACAAAGTTGCTCACAATATTTTTAAATAGCGTAAAGATGCCGGCTACGGTGTCTATAGAAAGTAGGTCATCGGAATTGTAAGGTTACATCTCCTATGGAGCCAAAACTTTATCAAGCTCAAAAGGGCATTTGCGTGTTTGAGCACATTGACCACGCTCATATTGTGTCTTTACAGAGAGGTGTTAAATAATAGGCCAGATGTTGAACTTGATTGAGCAGTTCCGGTTCTAGTTATAGGTTGCCCCAAATTACCAACCAGAGGGCTGGCTTACCGCTTCATAGTTTGGTTTACGTAGGCAACAAAGAGGAAATAACCATGCTAAATATAATTTAGACAGGTCAAAGCTTAGCCAGCGGAGTATTGTAGCTGTGATTTCGTATTATCATTAATGTCATGATTATTATCTTCGCAACCCGCCGTGGTTGCTCAGTGGCTATGGTGTTGGGCTGCTGAGCACGAGGTCGCGGGATCGAATCCCAGCCACGGCGGCCGCATTTCGGTGGGGGCGAAATGCGAAAACACCCGTGTGCTTAGATTTAGGTGCACGTTAAAGAACCCCAGGTGGTCTAAAATTTCCGGAGTCCTCCACTACGGCGTGCCTCATAATCAGAAAGTGGTTTTGGCACGTAAAAAGAAAAAAAATTATCTTCGCACACATAATAAACCATAGGAGAGAGCGAGAGAGAGAATAAAACATGTAGCTTGAAACTGCACCACAACCGGGAAGGCGGTAGAAGAAAGAAAGGCAAAGAAAAATAAAAGAAAGACGAAATACGAAGTAAGGACCCAGACAATAATATCCGCATTGCGCTTTTGCGAAAGCGGATTAGGTACCATGTATCAAGAACCTGCATTTTGTCAGCTGTAAGTTATTCACTATAGAAGCAGCAGATATTCTAGGAGCGTCTTGCATGCAGCGTTCAATTAAGCGGAGAGATAAAACGCGACACCTTCGAAACTAGTGACCCACTTTCCTTCGCCAACACTAGGTGGAATCGGGCAGTTTTGATGTATTGTTCAAGCACATAAATTGGAACCCGATGCACCGCTCCTAAAATTTTAGGATAGCCTGCCCCACTTGAGCTAAATTTCCCATTTTCCACATTTAATAAAATAGAATGAACCAGATATGGCGTGACTATTAAACTGAAACACATGGTGTATATACCGTGTCTCTCCCTTATTCAAAATGGCCCATACACTCCGTAGCATAATCCTATATAGTCATAAGGGTTTATACGGTCACATACGCGTTTTCATATAGGAACCTACATGATCACATAATTTGGACGGTTGATATATGGGGAGGGGGAGAGGGAACGCGGCATATTTAGTATGGTCGGGCTCGCAAATGAAGGGTGTTTCAGCGGGGCACTCACCCCTGCCCGATGCCTGTACGACGAGCTTCTGTATCATGGAGTCGTTGAGCAGGATGCCCAGGTTGTCCAACATGTGCTTGATCTCGGCGGCATTCACACGGCCGTCCTGGTTCTTGTCCAGCAACAGGAAGGCCGCCTTCAGCTCTGCGTGTCATGAAAGAGAACGTGCCTTTTTTTTATTCAAAACGAAGTCGGAACCATCTCCGTCAAATTTTACTTCAGCAAAGAGTCTGTGTTGGTCTTGTGAGTGCACACAAGTTACCCTTAAATGAGCAGCAAGGAAACTAACGGTGAATAAATTTACACTTGCACAGCTTTATTATTAGCTCTTATTTCCATGTCTTTCGGCAAACAGAGTTTTTCATTATGGCAGAAGAGGCGTACCAAAGTTTACCTTGCGCATATCCCGAGCAAAGAAGGGGCAGAGGGCCTAATGATGGTGTGATATCACGGATGTGACGGCATCTTTCGCGTACCCGGGTGCCTTCTTTTTTTTTGTTAGAAGAAACTAGAGAAATTGCCAGATTGCGTTTTCGCTTACCCTTAGTGCGTAACTTATGGTTTTTGTTAAGAATCAGGTGACCAGTAGGGTGTAGATGCTGTTGAAATATCTAATATAGTACCAACTGTCAGATGGGGCTGCAATTTCAGTATAACGTCAACAGCCACGTATCGTTTTGATGCGTTTTTAGAGGCTTGAACATCTCTGCTGATGATAAGACTGGCATATTAGCAATGTCACAAAGCTTATGGAACGATGTGAGTCAACTTTTTTATTCCTCCATTTCTAACTCGGGATACCGCGCATGCACAAACGCACGCACTCAAGTGCCCTCACTCGATTGCTCACTCATCGACGCACGCAAGCACACACGTTACAATTACTAGGACCGACGCCTACAATGCACTTCACTATGAGTGCGCGCAAATTCGGCCACTCACTTTTCCAAATCACTATCTCTGAAGCGAGTTCCAGACGAGAACACTACAATGTGTGATATCCACACGTGAGCAATTTACGAGACGGAAGAATTTGCAGTCTCATTATAAATGCCCCTGTTCGTCAAACGTATGCATTGTTTAATGTGTCAAGCAAGAAATGTCAGCTCTTCATTCAAGTGTGAACAGACTGAATATTTCAGTCGTTTTTTACAGGCTAGCATAGTATACCGATGCATGCAAACACAGAAAAAAAAGAGTATATGAACATGGGGTACTCATGCCACATTTCTTTATCATTTTTTTCTTACAGTGTCACTGTACCTCTCCCCTTGTGGACTTTGTTTCCAATGAATAAAAGGCTCTGTCTTGTGCTAGCAGTGAAGCAGGGAAGAGCTGACACTTTGTTGTGCCGCTGAGACGGCCTGTGCCGGGCGGTTTCGTTTGAACATGAAAAACGCGTACGGTGGCAATTGATATGCGGTAGGCTGCTGACAAGGAAGGACCGGAGGACTGCAGTGTGTCGCTTTGCGACAGGCTAGCGCCATTTTCTGAAAGCCAGGCGCACCTTTTTTATATTTTAAGGGCTTGATGCCGCACCACGATAAACATATCCACGTTAAAGGCAACTTGCAGCTAAAGGCGTCAGACTTTTCACAGAGCCTTCTCACACCTCCCAATGAAGATTAGTGGTACCTTTTTAAATTAAAGCCGTTATATCTCTGATGATACGTTCGATAATTCGCGTGTAACTTCATAATGAAGTTGAGGAAGTGATTGACAATTGGAGTAGCGAAAATTTGGAAGACAAAGTAGAGCACAATTTGTAAAACAGTTCGCCGGAAGGGGAACTGAGGCACACACGAGAATTTCAATATCAGATGGATCTCAAGGACGCAAATTATTATTGAGCTTTGCAGCAACGTTGAACCGCGCACTTCAACGTGGGACCGAGAACATAATATGAAGCATGGAAAGGCAGAATCCTGGTTGGTCTGGACCGAGGGTATACTGTATCTGGACCGTCATGGAACGTAAACTGCGTTAGAGTTAATTTCTTTGCATTGCAGATTAGAATCGACCCTACGAAGCACCCGCATTCTTTTTCATGGAGCCCGGTAAGCTTAAGACGCTAAAATAACAATAATAAAGAAAGATCAGCAGACAAAAAAAGAAAGAAAAAGGCATTGGCATTGGTTTGGCCAATGTAAAAACCCCCACTCTTGGACGCCATATTTGTGTAGCTAATCTATATCTGCAATTACATTTTGCCGCAATATACGCAAAAAGTTGTGCGTGTATGTTCTTGAGGCATAAAGCGTGCTTCCTATAGTGCAAACCATAAAATAGGTATCTCACATATTTAGAGCACGTGAAACGGCATTATGCTTTCATGGAAAAATGATCTGCAAATACTATCAGACAGCAAGTTTTTCGGCAGGAATACTGCTACCACGGCGCCCGGGGAACTGTGATGATGTATTTGCAAAGATCTGAGAGTAAAGAAGCAGAAAATTGGAGGGGTGGGGGAACGCTCGAACCGTTTTGCCTGCATGCAACCTCGTAGAAACGATTATTTTCTTGTTCTCTCCCTTTTTTTAATTGGGTGAACCTGCCGTAAGCCATAAGTGTACAAAAAAAATGCAATAAATGCATGCAGTCCTATTTGATGCCGATACTGCAGAAGCGAGTTAGCACACCTGTCCATTGCCCAATGGGTAGAGTCATCTGGAACATTCGGCTTTAGTTTGGCCTCTCTAAGCATTTTGGGCCGAATGTCCATAGTACCATAATACAGCCACAAAATATGACGACCGAATGCAATTGGCACAGGTACTGGGCACTCGGGACACTTTGCATCTGATTGTGGCTTCGAGAAACGGCTTGTTCTGCAATAGCGCAAAACAATGCGCCGCGTTCCACAAGCTACGCGTTCAGGCATTGTGCTTCATCCTACACGTTATTTCCTCTATGAATCCTTGTTCACGTTATCTTCTGAATGATTACCGTAGATTCGTAATGCATTTTTGAAACATACTCAGGTGCCTTGTAATTTCGATGATTTATTTGCATTTCATTTATGTTGCAGAGAAGCCCATTGTTCTCTTGGCAGCGCGACAATGACCATGAAGTCATCCGGGCTTCACAATAGCTAGGGCGAATGCTGCGATTACAACCTGCGCTGGCTATAAGTCTACACGCTCTAACGATTTGCTGTCGTTGTACAGTATCGGCCATTGTGGCGCAGATAACCGGCGTCCATTTCAGATGTGAAAGCAGCGCGCAGTGGGCTCCGGCATAATATAAAGGCGGCAGAATTTGCTCGTCGAGTGCAACGTTCGAAAGAAAATTCTGTTTTCTTGTGTAACCTCGGATATTTTTAGCAGATAATCGATACGTTTGTCGAGAGCCGGAAATTTGCAAGCTGTGACTGCATAGGACACGGCATTCTTCGGCGCTGATGCATCGCCGGCAACAGCACACTCAAAGAAAAACAGACGAAAATGAAAGAAAGAGCGGGATCAGGGGGTAAATAGGAATATTCAAATGTAGTATGGCTGACGATTGCTTGAATGATCGATTGAAACCATTCTTTATTCGACATAAAAATTTTACGAGTCGAATCGGAGGGCAGCCTAGCTGGTTCGGCCGTCCTCTGGTGTCCTCCGCTGCCTCGGTCCGACCGACAAGCTACTGCAGTCGGTCAGGGTCCTCGCTGCGAAGGATAGCCTCCGATTGCACGAAAGGGTGTTGGCGATGGGGTTTATACCACGCGGTTGAACTGGCAAGCCGATATTTTGTGACATTGGCCCGCGAGCTCTCAGCAGTGAGGGCAGCGAGGTGTGATTTTGTGAGAGATGAGGATGTGTTTGTTTGTAGCCTTTCGAGCGTCTGCTCCTCTAGCCTGCTAAGTCCGCGTGTGGTGGAGGGGAAAATCCTTTGAACTGTCTGTAGTGCTTATGTAATTTCCCATTGCGTTGTGGGTTCGTGTCTGTTTCCTGGGTCCCTAGCGTCTGTGTCGGGGAAAGCTCGGTGAGGAAGGACCGCAAGCCAGTTTGTTGGCTGTTTTGTTTCCTCGCGATGTCCACGTGGCTGGGGAACCAGGTCACCGATATCCAATAACTACAATGCTTTATAGTAACCACCCACCAGAACACGCATGCATGGCGAATACCTGCCAGCTCTTCCGAATTCTTCGTACTGTTCACAAATTTGTGGTGTAGAAAGTGCTGTGAGGAATACGTAGAAGTAATTGTACTGAAAGTGAAATAGACCAAATAAAATTTTGGCGCATGGGAGTCGTGTACTGCCGGACGACCGCGAAAGGGCAAACATGCGGAGTGGTGGCACAGGAACCGATCTATGAACGCGATTTATCCTTGACGTAGCCCACGGACGGGTAAAGGAAGCGCACGACTATAGGCAAGCTTTTTAGAACCCCTGTCCACGTGCACATGTCTACCCCACCGAGCAGCGCGGTCACAGGGGCGTAGCTCAGCAAGCCCCTGAGCAGGGGGTGCCGATTGGCTGTGCAGCCGAAACGGCTGATAGCGTCGCTCGCGTGTGCTACTCTTCCTCGTTGTGTACCATTCGGCCCTCGGTCGGTTGCCGATAATTATGACAAAGCGCGGGTCACACCTCTCCACGCACTGCCCGGTCGCTATTGTTTCGGGCGTTGGCAACACGTCGCTGTCAGGCCGGAGACGAGATAACCTGCGTGGCTGCGCGATAAAAGTACGTTGTGTGCTAATCGGCTCGACCCGGTTGTAACCGCATCTGAGAAATGACTCAACGGCTGCGCCCGATAAGGGCTCCGTGACAGAAGCGCGTTCCAGAGCGATTTCTACTTCGGAGCTGAGGAAGAAATGCTAGTTCGAAATTGAAATCTCCTGTTGTGCGTTTTTTGAGTGAGAGCGCATTCGTATATTGGTTGGTGTAAGGACGCCTGTAAACCATGATAGAACGGTAAACAGACAATAGCAGTGTCTATGATCTGTCGTGAGCAGCACACACCATCAGCATGATTTGAAACGCGAACACAAAAGAACCACGATCAGAACTGTTCATGGAAGTGCGCCGGGTAATCGCTCTGTGACCGGTTTAAGAGGATGAAATAGGGACAAGTGTACTTCCTAAAGCCTGAATCAGGCCGCTGTTGCAAGTACAAGCGGTTCTGTAAGCAGAAGAACGCATTGGAATAGTTTCCGACTTGTTCGCGTTTAATTTTTATGCTGAGTAGCCAATGTTTTGATTCGCATCCTGATTCATAAGGCGTTGAGCGCATTGTAAGCAGTGTAATCGTACGTGAAATGAGCGCGTAGTGCATAAACTTCAAACCGATGTTGCTTTATCTTATTGATAGGTAACGTTGCAACGAAGCACTACCTCAGATTTTCAGAGGCTCGGCGATGAAGCGGCTTGGAATCGTTCAGATGCCCTGGTGCTCATTAACACGCATCCAAGTCTAGTCGCACGACCGTTTTGAACTGTCATCGGCGCTCGGCCACTGCAGCCACAAACGGAAGCTACGAGCATGCGCACGTTAGTAAAGCCACAGCAGCTGGTGGACAACTATTGGATATTGCATTTTTGTTTCATTATTTCACTTTCCTATACAAATAGCATTCACTATTTACTAATTGCATAAGTTCTCTCCTAACAACGCAGAGAAAATACTCGGCATGCGCGCCTTACAAATTATAGCGTTATAACAGCCGTGTTTCCCAAAGCGTTGACATAAGCCGTCTGCCATCGGTGGTACATTCCGCGTGCAAAGAGGTCAACGAAAATTTAAAGCCTACTTGCGTAATTCAGCAAACAAGTTATCGCTGAATGGCTGGCATGTTCTCTTGCTGTGCGCGGAAAGCCAGAAGTATGTATTTTTGAAATGCGGAGGAACCGATATAAAGCGGCTCGTTATAGCTAGTGGAATCACACCGTACTCATTATAGGTTTGTAGCAACTTATGAAGTTAATGTGTACGTTTTCTAGAGTTTCAATGCAAAGTATTATTGACATATATCTTGTGTGAATTCTTGTGCGGGCCCTGTGAAGTTACTCAACATATAAACTGTACATATATTTGTGTGTGTGTCTACAGTAAGTACTTTCGTGAGTTTGTCCGGCATGCTTGCTTTCGAAATTTTTTTTCCCATGTTTTAGTAGGTAGTATTGGTTTGCAAACTGCATCTTGAGACAATTGGCCCGAAAGTAGGCTATGTATGCATATGTGTGTCATCAGTAATGAAATGGAGAACAAAGGAAGCAATTTAACATTTTCTCGTTTTTAGTCGAATTATACTTATGGTATGGCAACATAATCAGACATGCGAACAAAAGGTGCTGGGGCTTGTACATTCTTAATTCCGTGAACGACTTCTCTCTACGTCCGAGACGCCACTTCGAATACATAAAAAATATTTAGTATTTTTCAAAGAAACTCCTACTCCAAGTTAGCTGCAGGTGTCGAAATTTAAAAAAAAAGTGCCTTTCTTGAAGAATAAAAGCCAAGCTGCCATATATATTTTCGAGTGCGCCATGTAGTGCAAGCGGCTCTTAACCCTTGTTGAAAATTAGCATGAAGGAGAAATGCTACTGCACGGAGCGCATTTAGCTGCCACCGTTGTCACCCTTTTCAGTGACATTCCTTTGTAATTCTTGGCCCTCCCATGAGCATATTTCGAAACGATTCCTTTCACTTTGCGTTCTTCCAGTCTTTCTTCGTTGGATTAGCAGAAAACAGCGCTCCCGTTATCACTGATGTCGGCAACTCGGCGATACATTTGAGAAATAAATAAAATCTGAAAAGAAAAGAACGTCTTTCAAGATATGGGCTAAGAGCTCTAAAGGTCAAGAGCAATCTGCTCTAAACTTTATACCAACGGAACGCTAACGGCGCTGTACTGGAGAACCGCTACACGACTTCCTCTCAACAGACGCGGTTAATCACTCGTTGGATTACACGCTTGCGGAAGATATGCCTTGAGTGGCCCTTAACTTGCGAAATGCTGAGATGGGTCTGCACATATATCTCACGTGCTGCAGGGCTGTCGTTTGCAGTTGGCAAAGGCCGATGTAAGTGCACGGGCTGGGAGCTATTTTGCCCCTGAAGCCTCACCATCGCTAATCTTCTGGCAAAACAACCAGTGCTCACGGATTCACCTTGTCGGGCTGGTTATAATGAACCACGACACGTACGACTAAACGATCTTTTAGAATCTGTCAGATAAGCGAGCTGTCCTGCCAGATATTCCCTCTAGCTGGCGTGAGAGCGCGAACTGTGGTTGCTTTTTTATCTATAAAGCAATGTTCTGCTCGCCTTTCCATAACAGGGGCCCGGTGTTTATCAGTTTGTGCAAGCAAAATAGGACAATGCACAATGAGTGCTGCCGGAGTGTTGCGCACGACACGCATCTCAGTGCACGGGCAAATCAACCGGCAGGACCGAGGGGCTCGCGACTGCCGCACCCGTTACTAGAGACGGCCGTCCTTGTAAATTGATAAGATAAGCGAGCACAATAAAGTTGCTCAATGGATAAAAGCGAAATAGCGTGGGCGTGGCAGCGGTCTTTCGTGTCAGAGAAGATACACACACGCGTGCTCTTGGGGTATAGCGATCGCCATTGTTGACATCGGAGGCTGAGGACGTGCATCGACTAAATCAATAAACGTTGATCTTGCGTGCTACAAGTGCGAGAAGTTGAGGTGAAGGCATAATAACGACAAAAGAGGCGAAGAAATGCGCAGGATCTTGACATTGGTTGTTCCTCTGTGTTCTGTCCGCTTCACAATTTGCACTATAACATTAGAGCATCAGGCAGGGAAGGTTGTAAAGCTTGTGCGAGTTTTTAAAGGTCGTAATGCTTTTTCTCGAGTATGCTGGCAGGAGAGCCGTACTTTTTGCGAAACGAACTGAAAGCAAATGATGCCGTATTTTGACGTGGGCCAAGAACACTCCGACGTTGATTACCACCTTCAGGTTACATTACAGTTCGGCAAGGCTGGACAAGTATTACTTAGGCTTGCTGGTAAAGCATCGCAATACTTGAGAAGCGCGCACAACACAGGACATGGTCGAGGACATAGGATTAACAGAATGAGTGCTTCGTGTATTCGTCCTATTCTACGTCCTTGTCTTTCCTCATGGCCATTTCAGTAGCACATGCTGGTGTTGTTTTAGCTCTCCCAGCCTTCATGTATACTGGATGCCATTTAGATTAGACGCATCGGCCACGGAAAGCTGTGTTGAAATGCGCACCTACTGCAAAGCGCCTGGTAAATGAAATTTTAGAGCTCAGTACTGACTAAAAATAAACACGGCTGGCCGGAATTAATCAGGAACGTCTTAGTATACATTAAAACGCAGCGCGGATATCTCGTCAAGAAGTCATATTTCAGTGGACGTAGTAATGCACGCGATACATTGTGTCAGTGGACCTGCAAGTCATAGAGTTCTTTCTGGCGCTACATACCATATGAACGAGCTTATGCCAGCTGCTACAAAAGCATAGAGAAAGTATTATTCATTGACGAATCCAGTTCCAAAGTTTCAGGCAATTCAGTTGGTTTGTGATCCTTTGCCTGCAAAGAAACGTAATTGACTAGACTGGACATTACTGCGGGATACGGTATTAGAATACTAGCCTGTTCACTTAAAACATTAGAGATTGCAATAAAATTTTAGCGCTGGCCGCGCGCATACCTACAGAGATGTCGAGCCAGACAAGCAGAACGGGTATCGTGTCACCAAGACTTTCGCGACACAGTGTCCACATGCTGAGGGTGGGAAGCTCATTGTTGTCCTCGCTGATTAGTGCCGCTAACAAGTTGCTAACAAGCAGCTGGGAAGCAGCGAAAGCGTTGCTCCTCAAACACTAGAGACAAACTTGTCAACTGACCTTTCCTCTCGCTGTTGACAGCGTCGTAATCTGGCGCCAGGAGACACGTCGCAGAAGTCATGTCGACCGCAGATGTCTGGTCTCCTTGCTTGTTTGGTGCCGTGATGGGTCACTACTGGGTCGTTCGGGCGCTACTCGCTAAACTGCTTTGGTGGGGGGTACCGGTTTAAGATTCGGGGGTGGTTGCGCGTCGTACGCTTTGTTAGTATACCATGGCTTCTTCGTTGCTGTCCTTGCGTGGGGCAGGAGGAGCTCGGCTTCTAGAGGACAGTAAGGGGCTGCTGGCTTCTCCAGCAAGTCCGGCTGAGGAGACAGTGGAAGCGCTGGGGGCGCTCGGGGCGTCGCGAAGTGTCGCGACTCGCGGCACGTTGGCTGCGATCAGCTCTCGCTCCCGGTAGACAACTGAGTTTGCTCGGCCCCGTGCGGCGGATTATCACCACTCGGCGAACCCGAGATAACAACGCGCATAGCTGTGTGCCGGCCATGTCTCCAATCGGCGCTCTCCCACTCTCCTGGTCATCCCACATCCTCCCCTTTTTTGGCCTTTGTTGCTGTTGATTCAGATACTTCGCAGCACGCTGCCATGCTAGAAACGAACGAACCGAGGTCTGTTTGCTCGCTGGTTCACTTGCCTTGCGTTCGTTAGTCCATTGTTCGAGCTCTGGACTGTTCTCTCACTTGGCATGCAATGAGCTCGCGCTGTTTCGATGCTGTCGCTCATAACGGAAGGGGTGTATTATTTCTAGAATGGCGGAGAAGTTACGCGAAGCGAACCAGGTGGCTTGATGATCTTGGATTCGCCTTATGCGAATCTGACAAACAGATAAAACACACTTTTTACAAACACACTTGCACATGTCCAAAAAATCGCTTGCCAATTTCAACTATCATTTATCGCAAACCAGTTTTGCGGAATTCAGCAAGGCGTGGGAAGGATCATGAAAGGAAAAAATGACATCTATCGACATGTAGCACGAACCTACAACGGAGACCCACCTGGGTTTCTCAGAAACAATGTTTCGCAGTTGAGGAAAAATTCGTCCTGGTCTTCAACGGCGAAGTTTTCTTTCGGCGAAACCCGTCTGGTTTCCGTTGTAGCTTCGTGCTACAAATAGGTGGATGTAAATTTTTCCTTTAGGCTATCATCCGTGTTATAGGAGAACGTGACGGCAACCAATGACCCGTGCCGGCGTCCCTACATTTATTTCAGGTGAAGGATGAAAGCGGCGAGCGGAGCGGTGGCTGCCACGACCAGCGTGGCCGCCTTCCAGAACGACACTGCGCGTGCCGAGCTTGTCTTGTCTTGTCTCCCAAACACTGACGAAGTTTTCTTGCTTGGTTGCTGGTTTTCTTCTCGCTCTCCAGATTTTCTCTATTTATATGATTTTCGTGCACCAGTAACAGGCAACGACGTTTGTGCTGAGCCCTGAACACTCCTACTCTGCTGGGAGATCCTCCCCGCGGAGCTTGCCACGGTGGATATAGTCTTGGACTCGTCTGGCGGTCAGCATAGACCACCCGTGGCTCGGAAGCGCCTCAGTTTGGCAGTAGGATCCGACGCTGCTGATTCTGAGCTTTCTGACTCAAGTTAGGAAGATTCGGATGCTTTCATACCTGTCAAACACCACCGTCCAAGACGGACGTCTCCGGCATCGCCCTCAAGTGAAGCGACTATCATATACAGCATCATCAAGACTACGACAGTAGCTTTCATGCCCGTCGACGCGATGGTGAGCCGGAATGCTATCTTCCGACAAAAACTTAATGATTTCTTCTTCAATCTTGCCCCTGGACTAATGCAAGAGGTTCACGTGAACCTCTGGAAATATGTAATTGCCGTTGACACAACTGATGATAAGGTAGTGCAAACTCTACTTGGGTTGTCTGTAATCTGTGGGGTCCACCCGCGGCCCTGCATACCATAGGGTGCAAATATAGCAGCTGGTGTCGTATCTGATGTCACCTTGGATCTCAAAGACGATGTTTTTGAGAGCATGATCGTATGCACGCCACCATGCGAAATAATTAGCGTTCGAAGGCTGGGCTCGTCAAAGTGTATGAAGATACTTCTGCCTCTGGAAAGCTGCCTAGGCATATAAAGGCTGGACTTGTGCGCTATCCTGTTCGACCTTTCGTACCACGGCCTTTGCAATGTCATAAGTGTTTTAGGATTGGTCATGTTCAGGGCCTATGCACCAGAGGTCTGGTCTGTGCCAAATGTGGTGGGAATAACCATGTAGATTCCTGTGAAAGTGAGACATATCAGTGCCCTAACTGTAGTGGTGAACAATTGGCAACGGATAAAGGATGTCTCTCATTGAAGAATGAACTAAAGGCACTAAAACAGAAAGCCAAAAAGAAGACAGCTGGAGATGAGAGCTCCCGTCGCCGTAGTGCTGCTCCAGCGACTGGAAAAGCGGCGCGTTCAAAGAATGACAAAGACACAACGCATCGGAAAGTAGGGGAGCGGACGTTCTGCCTCTCAGACGCATCGTGGTCAGCGCTGCCACCGAAATCATCGGAGCAAGTCTCTACAAAGGCTTCGACCACAGCGGAAAGCACTGCAAACACACCGCCTCCAATCAGACCACCTGCTCCTGTTCATGATCACCTGGCCCCTTTAGTCGCCCGAGCTCCGAACCCGTCTTACTACTCTGTCTGGCGTTCGTCGAGGCCTATCTGCTATTACTGCAGCTTTCGAGGACATATCTCCCGGTTTTGCCGACGCCGCCAGCAATACAAACGTCGTGGTTACGCTGACATTCCACGCGATGAGCCACCTCCTCGCGTCTACCGCACTTATGACGATAATCCTCCCGCACGCCGACCTCCAATACCACCCACAACCCACGTGCATCGAAACGCCGCTCCCCATCGCCGCTCCGACGTTCTGTTTCGCCACTTCGGCCTGTTTCTCAACTCCATTTCCAGTGACAGGAAAACTAACCTGTGCATTGTTTGGAGGCAAAACTGCATCGCCGCGTCTCAGCCATAAACCGGGCTCAGCCAAAGACGATGCGCAACTTGTCAATATTTTGAAGATGCTTGTCAACGTCATCAAATCTCTACTCGCCGGTCGTCAGACAGCAGCAGCGTCAGCAGCAGAGCAACTTTTGGAGGCCCTCGTTCCCGTCCTCGACGGCCTTCCCTAGACGTTCTACCGGAAGCAATTTTAACAGTTGTCAGCAACCTCGCCCCTTTGTGCTGCAATGGAATGTCAGGTCGATGCCACCGCCGCATGCTGATCTAGTCCTTCGACTCATCGCTACGAAGACTCCACCAGACGTTATAGCGCTTCAGGAAACTAGCGTAAGGAAAGACGAATATCAATTGCCAGGCTTCGTGGCTATCCACAGTAACACTTGATGCGTGGAACCAGCTTGTGGCTCTTTCCAGTGTGTGGACGTGGTGCATGCGCGCATTGCTTAAAAAGCATCAGTGTACGTGCGTGCTGACTAGGATTTCGCGGTTCTTGACACAGACGGCATCTGTGACTATTAGATTGAGTGTGCAGCTGTTACTGTGAGCCTCAGAGGTGCGCCTACGACGGTGGCAAGCATATAGAACATGCAAATGTTCTTCAGATACATCACTACTTGAGTGCATAGTGTCTCGGTGTGGTGCATCGTTTGTGTTATGCGGAGATTTGAATGCCCACCATCCACGATGGTGTAGCCGTCCCCAAGACAATCATGGGGCAGAGATTAACGAGATCACTATCAAGAACGATCTCCAAATGCTGAATGACGGTTCACTTACATTTATAGGTAGAGGAAAGGACCATTTCACTATAGACCTTGCGATATCAACAATATCGCAAGGTCTGTAGATGTGTGCTTAGCCTGGTCATGTGAACCTGACCCGTGGGGCTCGGATCACCTACCAGTTTGGTTAACAACAACACATACTGCGGGCCGACAGGCTGTCGTGTATACAGTGACAAACTGAAATAAGTTCCGTCAGCTGATCTCAGAGGCACCATCTCAAGATAGCCTATTCAAACTGATGAGTAAGTGTTTACGAGAAGCTACAGTACAACGACGACGGAGTATCGGCAAACCAAACCCCGTTCCAAAGCTTTTGCGGCTCCGCGCATGTCGACGGCGCGCTTATAGGCAGGCACAGCGCTCCAAACGACGCACCGACTGGACTATGTATAATCGCATTGATGCAGCCATACGGCGGCATACAAAATAGCTTCGTCGCAAGAGCTGGGAAGCGTTATGTAGTTCGTGCGTACTGGAAATAGTTTTGGAAGTGTATGGCGCATACCTAAGGCTCTACGCACTCCTAAAATCTGCAAGAATCCTACGGCTGCATTGTGCATAGCGACTGGCCAGTCACCAAAAGTTATAGCGGAAGCATTTGGAGCCATTTTCGTCTCTCCTGCATCCAGTGACATCACAAATGGTAACCTTCCTTCTTTGGCAAGTCACAGTACCCTAACCGCTTCCTACGGTCCAGCCTGCCAGATGAACGAGGCAGATTACACTCTTGAGGAACTGCGACACGCGCTGAGCCTCTCCAAACGCCGCACTGCTCCAGGTGAAGATGATGTGACGTATCAAACACTGCGGAACGTTAATAAGAGTTTTCATGACCATATATTGGACGAGCATAATGAAGTATGGAGAACCAGTGTAATCCCTGATGAATTGAAATCGTCCATGATGATAACAATTTTAAAGCCCGGGCGCCCTGCTAGACACCTCAAGTCCTACCGGCCAATATCCCTAACTTCAAATGCCATCAAGTTAATGAAGCGTATGGTCTGTTAGATGTCAAGCTAGAGAAGCTGAATTTTTTCCCTGATGTCGTGAGTGGCTTTCGTCGCCGCCGTTCAGCTCTGGACAGCATATCAGACCTTGTCTCAGCGCTCGAATTTGCTAAAGGAAACAAACACTCCGCCTGCATGCTCTTCCTAGACATACAGCAAGCTTTCGATTAAGTTTCGCATAAAGCGATTATTCTCGCTCTTGCAACCGCGGGAATTTCGGGTCGTCTGCTCCGTTTTGTGCCTAATTTTCTATCGGAGCGCCGGATGAAAGTGCTTGTCGGAGGAGTAACTAGTGAATACCGAAATGTGAAGTGTGGTGTCCCACAGACCAGCGTTCTATCGCCGCTTTTATTTAACACCGTACTGGCCGCGCTTCCAAGTCGTTCGCCTCGGGACAGTGACTTCCCTGTGAGCATAGCTGTCTACGCAGATGACATTGCTCTGTTGATAAGCGGCCCTCCTTCGTACCTTGGTCCGCGGCTTCGCGCAAGCTTGCAAAGAGCTCTAAACGCTACTTCGGAGTACTTGGGTAAAGTTGGCCGGCTCATATCACCTGCTATGTCGGCTGCAATAGCATATTACCCTAAACAACGCGCTCGTCGAACAATGAGCCGGCGATGGGGGCGAAATGCGAAAACACCCGTGTACTTAGATTTAGGTGCACGTTAAAGAACCCCAGGTGGTCAAAATTTCCGGAGTCCTCCACTACGGCGTGTCTCATAATCAGAAAGTGGTTTTGGCACGTAAAACCCCATAATTTAATTTTTTTTAACAATGAGCCGACTGTACCTTGACGAAACGCCTATAAACTGGGCGCGACAACACCGTTATTTGGGGTTAATTATGGATGATCGCATCTCTTGGCATCTTGCCGTTAAACTTGTACGACGCAAATCGCATTCCCTCCTTAAGTATGTGGCCGCCTTGACGGCTAGAGGTGCTGACTGTGACCAAACAACGGCTCTCCAGGTTTACCAGTAATCTGTACTCTCAGGCATGATGTATGTGTTACAAGTCCTGAACATACCACCTAGTTTGGTGGCCCAACTGGAGCGAGATCATCGCGTTGCCCTTCGACTAATGCTTGGATTACCTCGTGAGGCGCAATCTGTTGCATTACTCACTGAAGCGCATCAGTTACCCCTGAGGCTGCAAGCAGACCAGAGAGCTTTGTATCATATTGAGCGTCTGCACCGCACATCGAATGGTCAATCACTCCTTGATCGTCTCATACACCACCCGTTATCTCGCATGGGAAAAATGGTGGCATTATTTATGACTATCACTGACATTTCTGAAGATGCTGCTTCAGTGACGCCTCCGCTTTTAAAAGATATCACGAATCACGTATTCCCCATTTACCTCACAATCCCTGACATACACAAAAGATCTGATATGCCTCTTTCGGCAATATTTGAATTGGCTCAGTCTCATATGTTCGAAAGGTTTGCAGATTATCTTCAAGTATTCGCGGATGCATCTGTACACAGCGAAGGTCAATGCACCTCTGCAGCTTTTTTCTGCCCTTCGGCTCAAGTACGGCGTATCTTTCAAATACCTCACCCAACTTCGTCAACAACTGCGCGGCTAGCAGCGATTAATGTTGCACTGAAATACGTGCAAGAGGATTTAACTACATCGAATATTGCCATCTTTACGGACTCCTGCGGTGCTCTTAGCAGGTTACAACGCAGTGAGATTGATTGACCAGTTGTGCGCAGCATTACTGACTGCGCAAGCAAAATTTCATCACGTGAGGTATCTCTCGTTGCTCAATGGATACCTTCACACGTAGGAATCGCCGGAAAGGAAGAGGCTGGTCGACTGGCTTCAACTTGCGCTCATAACAACTGTGACTAGCGGGAAATTTTGTGCAAGCTTAATGACACTCGTCTGCTGATTCGTCGCCACCTACTCAAGCAGCATCCAGAGCAGCGCGCGGTCAATGGAACGTTCCGCCCCGTGTTCGCGGTCGAGGTTTGCTTTGTCAGGCTAGAGCGCAACTACTCAAGCTGAGGGTTGGCTGTGTGAACATGCACGAAGGTTTATACAGACAAGGACGCGTGGCCAGTCCATCGTGTACGTCTTGGGGCTGCTGCGAGACACTTCGGCACCTTATAATATGAGTGTCCCGCTTTCAGTGCGCAGCGCATGTCACTAGTGAGAGACTATCATCTCCTTGGCCTGCAGTGTACGACACTCGACGAATGTTTGTACCCCAGTGGTTGTGCGTCTAAACGTGATCAGGCTCATCGCGCTGCACTTACTTTTCTAGAGTTAGCTAACTTTGTAGCGTCAAAACTATTCTATTCAACATTCTGTAGTAGCGTGACCCCCAGTGGCTAGCCCCGACCCGCCGTGGTTGCACAGTGGCTATGGTGTTGGGCTGCTGAGCGCGAGGTCGCGGGATCAAATCCCGGCCACGGCGGCCGCATTTCGATGGGAGCGAAATGCGAAAGCACCCGTGTACATAGATTTAGGTGCACGTTAAAGAACCCCAGGTGGTCGAAATTTCCGGAGTCCTCCACTACGGCGTGCCTCATAATCAGGAAGTGGTTTTGGCACGTAAATAAAAAAAAAAAGTGGCTAGCCCTACTGTATGTGATCTGTACTGTGAGTTCTACTTCATTATTTCGATATGCCTTAGCACACAAGACGTATATCACTTGCTCTGGCCGTGTGGTCGGACCCACGCAAACAAGAATCAAGACTCCGCCAGGCTTCGAGAAGCATTACGCAGCACGGACCTGGCGGAGCAGTTCTGGGTCGTCCAGCGAGCCCACGATGCGGCCAGGGAGTTAAAACTCTCGGTCCCAACGTGGGAGTAGCCCGCTCTATGGAGCTTTGTGCCCCCGTAGCTCGCAGGACCTTTCAGTAAAGTTATTTCATACATCCATCCATCTTCCTTTTCTCTTTTTTCTCCCCTGCTTCCTATCTTGCACTTTTGTGCTGCTGTCACCTCTCTTCTGAAGAGTAGGCAGGCGTTGTGTCCGTTCCCGTGGTAGTTGCCACTCTACTCCTCGCTTTCACTTTCCTGTTAATTGTATATATGTGTTCAAAACAAATAATAAATAAACACTGGTGCATAGCCACCATGTGGGATCGGCCAAGGAGGAGGAAGCTTCCCGTACATTTAGAATTAAAGCAAAACTAGATTTGAAGAGTAGTGTGTGGGACTAAAGAAATGTAATTTAGAATTTAAATGAACATATTGTTGATAATTTTTGATAAGTTAACATAAAGAAATGAAATAATAGAAATAATTGAGGATTTTAGAAATTCAGCGAGGTACTCTTTTTGTCTCTCTAATGAAATTGCAAACTGCGAGAAAAGCATTCCTTTGACTGGATCCCAGTGAAGTAACCCCAAAAGAAAGAATGGTTGACGAGGCTAGCGACAGGCCAAGTTTGCTAAATGACTTTTTTAAGAGTCTTCTTTCGGCGGCACGAGAGAAAGTAATGATCGATAGATTCAGGTGCATTGCAAAAATAACATGGAGGGTACACAGCGAGATCAGACCTGTGTAAGTAAAAATTTAGAGGCGGTATCCGACATCTCAATTTCGTTAAGTAAACTTCCAATTAGCTTGAGGGACACGAAACTATTATTGCATGGGAAGCCATGCTTTTGGAATTCAGAAGACGGTGTTAGCATGGATATTGAGAATTTTTCGATATAGAGAAACTTCTGTACCCAGCCGCAGTCACATAAGCTGATGTCGACAAAACAGATATAGGGTCATTGAGGGATGCTCGTGCGAGTCAATCAGCCATTTCGTTCAGGTGCAACCCACGATGTCCCGCTACGCAAAGCAAACATACTTTCCGCAAGTACGGAGGTACTTGCACCTCGAACACCCACCGCCCAACTTTATTTTCATCCCAGCGTCGACCAAAGTGCCCCCCGTTGCGGCGTCGGAATTACCTAATCAACTTTTTCAATATTATAATTAGGCGAAGAGTGTAAAAAAAATTGTAGAGCAACACGAAAGAATCCCGGTACAGTTTTGTGTTGCTGAAGATGTGCTACGTAAGTGTTTTCCTGGGCGTGAAAGAAGCCCGTGAATACACGCAAAGTGCCTCGAGCGGCCTGTCGCGCGGCAATTTTGCGTGTGTTTGCGGGCTTCTTTCACGCTCTGAAAAACACTTTTATGTAGCACGTATGGAGCAACAGAAAGCTGTATCGGGAGTTTTTCGTGTTTCCCTACAATTTCCCCATTGACACTTTTTGTCTAATTATAATATTTGAGAAGTTGATTAATTAAGACTAAATATGTAATTAGACCGAATGCAAAAAGTAATCTCAGTATACCCAAGCGACGGCGTGAACATTACTTTGGTTCCGCCCAGCAACGTGGAACCTGCATATCTATAAATCTTCGTGGATGATTGTTGGGACACCCTGTATAGTCAAGGGGGATAAATTTGCGTGAGCATACAAAGACTTCGGGAAAATAACAAATTGCTGCAATGCCTTCATAGCTGGAGTTATTATAAGCTTAAGGGGTAAGACAATCAAAACCTCCATTACAAGGTCTCGCTGAAGGCGTAACACCGCGCTTCGCTGACGAAAATCGTCAGCTATTGTAGGTCTTGAAGACTGGCAGCTTGGGTCGGTCACTCGGCGGAGGCTCGGGGATGGGGGCGAACGAGTGAAAGCTACGCCGTGGAGTGAACTGGGCTCATTTTCAGGAAGAGAAAAGCTCTTAAGCTAAAGCTGTTCCTACCAGCCAAACATGATGCGGGACGTATTGTTACAGTAGGCGGTCAGCCAGTGAGAAAGAACACTTACGAAGAAAGGGCTACGTGGATTCGGCCAGTCATTCGGGACGAGCAGTAGGAGAAGTGTGCCACTTCCGATGCGAGCAGTGGAAAACGAATTTTCTGCCACTGAGCAGCAGCACTTGCAGCACTTGCAGCCGCACTTACATGTGCTAAACGAGATTACTTTCAGAACAAGATATTGAATAATGGCAATAATACGAGGCGCAACTGGCAGGTCATCAACGAATTCTTAAATAATAAATGCCATGAGCATTTAACAAAAATAAAAGCTGAGTCACAAACATACTGCCACCCAGCTGATATCGCGAATGCCTTCAGTGAGTATTTTAGTAGTACTTGCAATTCTCAAACAGATCCCGCATTACCGACATTGCCTCGTCATCCTCATTCTTTCTACTTGCGACCTGCGAATGCAAAGGAAGTTCTTCATGTTATTTCTTCGCTTAGGTCTACTGGTCCTAGCCTAGACTTTGTTCACCCATCTCGTATCTAGTTTTTAATGAACTGTCTCCTATCATAGCAGATATTGTTAACAAAATGTTTAAAGCAGGCATATTTCCCAGTTCTCTGAAAGTTGGTAAAATAACACCTGTTTCCAAAAAGGCAATCGGGAACTTCTGAATAACTACAGGCCTATTTGTATTCCTTCATTTTTCAGTAAAATCAATGAGCGACTAGTTCATACACGTTTAGCATCCTACCTAGCAAAATTTAATCTATCACCTAAACAGTATGGCTTTCGGCAGGGTTGCTCAACTAAGCTTGCGCTTCTAACCTTCACCGATAAAGTCAAGAAGGCTATCGACCAAGGCTTGCTGGTTGAAATTGTATTTATAGATTTAACAAAAGCTTTTGACACCATTAATCACAAAATTCTAATACATAAACTTGAATCTTACGGCATAACTGGCCCACCACTTCAGCTTATTTCTAGCTACCTAACCAATCGTACTCAAGTTGTTCAGATTGACGGCAAACTCTAATCTGCTAAGAACATATATCAAGGCGTTCCTCAGGGCTCGATCCTTGGCTCGCTGCTGTTTCTGCTATTTATTAACGACCTACCTAATGTCTCACCACTACGGACTGTATATTTTATGCAGACGACGCGACTATTTTTACTTGCGCTAACAATGTCGACGAGCTATAGCTAAATGTTAACATTGATCTGCGTAATGTTACTTCCTGGTGTCGAAAGAACATGTTGTGCATCAATCCGCTAAAAACGGTTTTTATGGTTTTTCATTCCTTCCCCGACACTAATTTCGAACTCTATATTGGTGTGTCTTGAAAACAACTTCATACCAATATATGATAGCTCTAAGTTTCTTGGCGTAGTTTTAGACAGGCATCTGAAATTCAATCTTCATGCGCCGTCACTTGTCCGTAAGATATCGTTTGGAATGCGCGCCATAATCAAAACTCCGCTCATATTTTCAGCAACGCATTATCCATTCCCTTTATCATGCACACATTCACAGCCATTTATCTTACTGCATATCAGCCTGGGGAAACATACCTCGCTCACCTCAGCCAACTTCAACGCCTGCAGAATCAGGCGATTCGCCTCATGACTTTCAGCCATTTCCTATCGAAAGCAACGCCACTTTATTGCAGTTTAAACATTCATCTTCTTCATCAGCTCTTTCAGTCAAAATTAACAATCGTGATTTATAAGTTATTTCGTAATATTACACACATAGATGGCTTTGTTATTGAAACTTTTGTAAATACTAACACTAATAGGTTCTCGGAACTCGATAATCGTCTTTTACCTAAAGTCCGCACAAACTATGGTAAGTTCACTACCACATTTGCGGGAATAAAACTATGGAATTCTATTCCACATACCATTAAATCATCCCCCACAGAGCATATATTCAAGAATCAAGTCAAGAAATATTTTATGCTGCAACTCTCTTCATCCTAACCACTGACGTTTGGGATTGTAATCATAATTGACTTAGCTATTATATTACATGTTATACTACTCGTACTTTTATTGTATTGTAAATTTGCATTGTTTGTTCACTACAGAAGTTCTCTTCGCAATTTTTCGTCTTACTAAACAGTTTATGTTTTCTTGTATTTTCAAGCTGTTTCTTATTTTATCAAAGTGTCTGTAAAGCCACCGTAACCAATGCTTGATCTGTATCTCGTTTTTTTTCAACTTGTTCATATGTGGGAGTCCCCCTGACAGTTCTTAGCTTTGGGACTCCCTGTGCAGTGCTAATTTTGCATCCAATTCTTTGTAAAACTGACATCATTGGTGAATAAACTTGAACTTGAACACTTTTTTTTTTGCGGCAAACGGTCTATTGCAAGTCATTTTGCGTTACAGTGTGCCCACGACAAAACTACATTTAAGACTAACAACAGTATAAGCGCAGGGAAACGTGGCTTACCGTTTGATCATTGGAATTTCTGTGCTCGCAGTCGACAGATTCGTCCTTAAATGCTTCGCACATTTACGCGCAATTGAACTCAGCTTTGCCGCTATGTCGATTATTCGCAGTCATGGAGTGCAGAAGTTTACTGACACCCATACCGCTACATACTACCCCGAACGGAAACTAGACAGCCGAGTGACATTAAGTGCAGTTTTGCTTTGTTGATCAGAGGATAGACTACCAGCCTGTTTACAGTCGGGTTGATGACAAATGTCCCCTTCTATCTTTCACGAATCTTTCTCCACCCTGCGGATTTCAGCAGAACAGTGTCGGCATATTCAGTGCCAACCGGCGCTTCGCTTTGTGGATGAATTCTGCCTCGCTCTGGTGATCTGCTAGCCCTTGGGGATGCGATGTTACTACAAATATTTGTCCAATTCTCCCGTATGGTAGAATTTGAGACCTTCTCAGCTAGGGATGGCCGATTAATTTTTTCGTTCGATTGGCAAATAATAAATAAGAATTTTAGGATTTAGTCGATTTATCGCTTTCGATGCCGGGTTTTTCATCGCTTAATTGATCAATCTAATTTATTGCCGGGCAGTGTTGGAAAGGTTGAAACACAGCTACCTACTTGTGTAGGACCATGTTTTATTTCTTGGGAGGTGGAACGAAGGTTAAAACACGAGTGTATTGTAAAGGATAATATTTAACTTGTTAAAGACTAAATGTTGTTGGCACTAGATGCCTTTGAAAAGGTAAACAATATATAGTATAACATGGCACGTAGTACAGTATTAAATAATATACATGGCGCTAGTGAATCCCTGTACAGTACAGTTAAACAAGAAATAAGAAAAATGACAACAGTGAAAGGTGAAGTCCAACTTAAGTATGCAATAAATTGCTGTATATGCAGGGGAAATGAAAATAAAGTTACTGGTATAAGGTATTAAAGCACCTGCTCTTTTCTACAGAGTGAAGGAATCGCAACTGGCTGGCATGCTTGGATGAAACCGATACCTTCTTTGAATGGCCACACAACCAGCATGCGAGAATCGACGCTCGGACGCTGTAGATTTGCTGGAATCGAGACGAACTCCATCGCTATGTCAAATAGATGCTCCAGAACCACACGCATGTTGTGACGCGTCTTTAGTGGACTGAGAGTGGCACGACGATCAACGACTGGGTTGCTATAGTAAACCTTGGACTGCGAGGGCATTTCAAGCCTCCGGCTTCGGGTGGCGCAGTGGCGTGTGGGAAAAGATAAGGAAAGCGCTCGGTTCGGCATCGCTCGGGACTCGGAAAAGCAAGTGACAGTCGCTCTGCCAAATCCGTGCAGTCACTGCTTGTGCGCCGCGATTCCAGTGCGATTTCAAAATTTTCTCGACACTCCTGTCGAACTCTCGAAAACGACGGGGGCTGCGTCTCGGGTTGATGTTAGTTACACCCGCTCTAGTTTTTCAGGTGTGGCTATATCCAGACTTGGCGAACACGTCTGGACACGCGCGCAATGTTGGCGTCTGCCACACGACGCGCACACGAAACAGCATATCGGTGTTGGCGACCTGCCCACGGGCCGAATTCGTGCCAAAGACTATCGCTATGAGACGGTGACGGAAACATTCCACTCACTCCGAGACTCCCAGAATGGAAGGAGTAATGCACTATTGGTACATTCGGTTGGTCACTTTGGAGCACTCCAGATCGCTCTGGCGGCGCGCGGTGCATTCGGCTGATTGAGAATCGTGCGCTCGGAACGCATTCGGCTGGTTCCTTCAGAGAGCCGCGACCAAAACCTTCGGAGACGCTCTCACTTTAAAGATAGGTGCGCGACCTTGATCTGTCAGAGTTACACTCACGTGACTGCTGCAACTTCTGTTTGCGCGGCGTCTGCAGTGGCGGGTGCCCACTGTTGGTCCATTGTGTTTGCTTGCAAGGAAAAAAATACACGAAGAAGAAGCACTGATGCGTTTCTACTTCTGCCCGCCTACTTCGGTATGCTTTTTCTTGCTTCGATCTAGATCGGGCTCAGCATAGGTAGGTTTTGAGTCGGAGTACGCTATTGGAAGTAGCCGAATGCGCATACCTTAAAAGGATGCGCTGACTGCGGCGGGTAAGTTAAATTCAGAAAAGCTTCGATATTTCGTGCCTTGTTGTTCCATCCGTTACTCACTGTACAAAATAATCCTCCGCGGGTGTATGCCGATCTTGATCCACCAAAGACGACAAAGCTGTATACGAGCGCGTTCTCACACGCTTCGGAAGTACCAAGCTGTGACCTGCGCGTCAATTCGGCGTCTGTGCGAGATTGGCATGAAGACGATGACGACGCCGAGAATGTGCGCGAGATTTCCGCGTCAACAGAAAAGCTAAACAAAGGTCCAATCAGACGCGACCACACTGACGTACCGAGAAGCGAGAAACACGTCGGTGGTTGGAAACTGGGCAAGATGGCTTGGGGTGCGAAGGTGCGCGCTCGTATGGTCAGAGGGACCCTAGCGTGCAAGATGATCACCCATCCGCGTAGAAGCTTCCGCGATGACACGGCGTCTCTCGACGACAAGGTACCTCGACGGCAGCTGGGGTGGAAGGCCGCTGAGGTGCGGAGGAGCGGGCTAGAAGGGCGCGTCGAGACAGGCCCGGTGCGCAAGGCCTTCACTAGTCCTGCTCAAGACTCCCGCGATGGCCTAGCTACTCCAAACATCAATCACTGTTGATGGCAGCAATGGTCAGGTAGTTCCTGAGCATCTTCGGCTTCTGGGTGAAATGACGCAGCAGCTTTAGTTCTACTAGTCCGTCGACCAAGTCGCTGAGTCATTTGGTTTCGGACCTCACAGAGGACTGCCTTCCCCAACTAGGATTCGGTGACTCTTACAAATTTTTGTGTGTGTGATTTTAGTGGCACGGACAGTTAATCTTGAAGAACTGGATTGTATTGCGTGACTGGTAATTATTGTAACGCACCGTGCTATCTGTATCCGGTTTTGGGTTTTTACACATTTTAAGGTAAGTTTTCCGTGAGTGCATATGGTCGTTTTCTCGTTGCAATGTAATGTTTCCCTTTGATTATACTTTCGGCTTTTTTACACTTTGGAACCAAGGCAACACTTAGGTTATGAAAGTCACTCCCAAAGCTTACCACATCACAAATGAGGTCCACGTCTGTTTGTTGGCGCTTCTAATGGTGACTGAGCACCGGCGCTCCGGTAATACGGCCGCTTTGGGGCTTCCACGCAGGGGGCTTTGTTGGACAACGCCATCAGCTTTTACCGCCGCAGCCGTACAAACTTCCAACTGGCCTCCAAGGAGGAGGCGGTACATTGCGACGTGAGAAAAAGGAAATAAGAGACTACCTGTTAAAAAAAAAAAGAACGACGCTTGTTGTCCATTCTGAGTTGTCAATTCTGATGAGCTATACGCAAGGTAATTTTTATATAACTTTCTGGTATGTTTCAAAGCGATTCCGGGGCTTCGACACACGTTGCGCCGTGTTCGGCCATGAAGCCCAAGCTCCTCAAATCGCTACAATCTGACCATCACGAAGAGACCACTAAATGATGCAAGCTGCCAACGTTGACGGCTAGGGTGGGAAACGCGTTGCATATTATGGGGGGGGGGGGGGTGCGATTGCGTCACATCAGGAGTGGAGTCCAGCAAGTTGGTGTGACATCATGATGCGAGTAGTACGACCACTTCGATCCGTCTGATTGGCCGGGACAGAGTAATCGAATTTCATCGTCTGTACGCGTAGAAATAAACAAACGCTTAAAAAGAGCTTGATTTGCGTGTGCAGAGTGTTTCTCAGACATGAGGTTTGATCAAACATGTAAAGTGCTCCGACATGGACTGTGGTTCTCTATCCATGGCGCCAGTAGTCAGTTGTGAAAATGTAGAATAAACCAACACGTTTCATTCAATCTCGCGCCTGCATCTCCTCACCACGAAGCAACTCTCGGCTTTAGAGACGTACGACGGCCCGGGTCCGCTTAGGGCGACACCTCGGTATAGTGCAGGCCAGCTACCACGTTCTAGGCACTCCCGCGGCGTACGGAAGCGACCCTCTGTGTGACGCCCCAGCCCGAACCAGGAACCCCAGACCGGGATTCCAACCTTAGCTTGTACTATTTATATCGACCATGCCGTCGCCCCCACAGGCTCTCGCCACCACACAAAACCGCGACGGAACTCACCTTAATGGCTTCGCTGTAAAAACTTTGCACGCCTCTGTAGCTCGTCGCCTCGTAGGGTTAAAGAAATATAGAGCACGCAAGATAGATGATGATTAATGTTTGGCGCAGATTAATATTTTGGGCTGCGTAGTTTACTTAGCCGACTTTTCATGACCCGAAATAGGTGGTTTAGTGAGCGTCGGCGTTTGTTTGTTCATGAAGCATGTCCTAATTTTCAGGCATAATGCTTGGAATACACGCAAGAAACTCGTGCACAAGTAAGGGAATGAAACACAGCGCAGCATCGCCGTTTAGTTTTTGTTTACAATTTTGTGTTTATGCGTCCCGAGCAACGCGAATGGAGATATAAAGTGCAAACTACTCTGCCGTATATAGGGAGGAGCATCAACTACAATATTAATCCAAATAATGGGAAGGTTCTATCGGATTATTTAGTCAAATAAACGGATTTGTGCATTACTTAGGTCAGGCAAAAAAAATGTCATTATATTGTTCATAAATTTTGAAGCAAGCGCAAACCGTGATGTTTCAGTAGTATAGGCGGATTCTTTTAACATCACGTCGAAGACACCCCGCTTGAGTGGACGCCCACCAAACGTGTCAAACCCACAGAGGGGTAATCGTAAGCCCATCTGAGGCGAGGGTATTCAATTGACTTTTCCTGTCGGCTTGAAGAACAGTGCGCGTCGACTTCTTTCATTCCGGTTTCTGTCACACATACACGGCAGGCGACACCTTAGGGCCCATTCCCAATGGGAATTGGGAGAAGCGTGACCCGAATTGGTCGTAAAGCAACCGCTTGCAAGTAGTCGCTTTGGTCTGGAAGCGACTGTTTTGAGTCAGTCCACTCGCTGCTCGGTTCTTCTGACGGGTCACGAAGGTTTTAAATTAATCAGCGGAGCGCTCGCGGGGCGTCTGGTTACGCTGGCACTTATTTTACGTGGTCGTGTGGCGTGGCCAAGTCGCGCTAGATGGCATGAACATCGATCACCGTCGATTAGCTCCTTGCTCGTGGTCGGTCACGTGACCTTTGTCAATCGGCGGTGTGAATGTGCCCTTAGCCGTGAGGCTGTAGCTTGGTCTGAGATTCTCTTCGTCGCTGTTAATCGAGCGAAGTGCGGTGATCGGAGCCGACGCCTGCTTGGTTTTGACTCGCGTGTCCTGAACTTTACCTTAATCGACGGAACGAAAAAAAAAAAGAACTTACAAGAGAGTCAAACACAGTTGCTGTAAGTTAACAGAGGCTCGAAACGTTTAGCGAAACGTTTCAAATTAAACGCAGTGCGAAGACATACATGACACCTGCATGTTTTATTTTATTTACAGGTACGAGCAAGAAATGTAGACGTTCTTCTCCCGTCGCATCGCTTTGGCTTCGCGCGGTAGTGCTCAGGCAACGGTTCCTGCTCTGAAGCGCGTTTTGCAGCATCGCAAATACGTGCCTGCTCCTGCAGGACGATAAGACGCGGATACCGATGCCATGCTACGCGTGGGATCCACGCGACCGGGATCGACTGAACTGGCGAGAAACAGGCCGAGGATACGCACCAAACGCGGAGACGAAGCAAGGGAAAGCGTCTCTTTAATAAAGCAACTATGCGTTTCAAATGGCGCATTTTCTTGCACTGAGGATACATACGTACCGCTTGTTGTTTCAATGCGTGATTTTGTAGAGGACAAAGGCTGTCGTCGGCACATCCTTGACGGAAGTTTAGATGGCTATATAAGCCGATTCCTTATATATATATGTTGTTCTGTTGTTACATATAGGTTGCTGTGGAGAGAATGACTGCTATCCTGTCACGCTGTCACCAAAGTCAGGAGCATTCGCAAAGAAAGCATCGCTTTAAAATGATCAGTTAGTGCATTGATTGATTTCTTACTCGATCACTCGCTCAGACCATAGTCAGCGATCGCGTAGATGGCTAACTCATATTTGATCGCTCCAGAATCACACGCCTCGCCAGCTACATTCCGCAAATAAAGACAGCCGCAGTCGCCTCACCTGCGGCCCTCATAATTTACTGCGCAGTCTCCGTAAGTCAGGTGAATTCGCCTCCAGATTTTGGTGCTTGATAAGCATGTATTGACGAGTTCGTGCTCAACACAGAAACAGCCAACAACTCGCATTTCTACAAAAGTATTGGGATTCACGATGAGACAGATGACAAAGCCGCAATCGGCTATCTTTTTGTTTTCGCGGTTCGAGGTAAAACAAGCACGCCAAACACTCGCGAACTCTGCGAATCTCGGCAACCAGTTGGAGCCGGGAAAATGACAATGCTGCCCGCGTAGCAACTAAATGATGCCGCGAGTCGCACAATGCTCTTCGAGTCGCGTTTGTGGGCAGCCATGCGATAACGAACGCGCTTGCATATTGTGCCAGTGCGTCCAGTGAGCACGGGTTATCGGCTCGTTTGCACGTACTTAACGAAACGCTCGCAGAACAGGCGCGAGAAATTTCCAGACAAAAGCGATTGTTCAGGGGCTCTAACGAGACCGGGAAGCAGCACGATGTCCTCACCGGTGGCGTGCTTAGGTTCGCGCGGCTGCAGTGTGCTTTAGTGTCCCTCTCCTCCTCTGCGCCCTCCTCGCCTTTCGTAAGCCATGTGACCAGAAAACACCCTGCCGCGGAAGGCAATGCTATTCGCTTTGACACTAAACGAAAGTTACCTCCTTTAAGCGAAGAGAGCGTTTGGTTGGGCTGTTGAAACAACCTTGCGGGTTTCCGCCCCCGATTTCGTTGGCGGTTACGTTAATTTGACGTCAAAAGATTGAAAAAAAAAGTCAGGATAGAATGCTCTCACGTTATAGAACGCCTGGTGTATGTACCCTACTTGGTGCCGTTAGCGGACAATGCAAGGGATTTAGGAGGACTGGCGAATACATGTGGCAATGAAGCGACTTAGCGGAATTCGAGATTCGTGATGTTCATTGAAGAGACGAGTAATGATGTCGCGTCAATTCAACATAAAGTCATATCCATAGTCCAGCAATATTAATACCTCGGTGTATGCATAAACGAAGGAAATACTTATTCAAGCGCCCACGAAGATAAGCTGAAAATGAAGGGGCCGCGGAATGCAGCGATAATTAAACCCGGAGCCTGTGTCTGCGATAGACACGAGGCGGTGCGAGGAATTCAGAAAGAAGCAATGCAGACAGCGCTGGCATTCGCAAGCGCCGTTGTATGTTTAAAGTCTAACATTTCGGTGGTGGTCGGAATTTAACCAGTGGTCGGTTAAATTCCGACGTCTGGTTTAACTTGGGCATGTGGCCCAGGTTAAACCAGATTTGCGCCAGTGCAGGGTGACGCGAGTTGAGCTTTTTTTGGAGTCACAGGACATAGCACAATTAGTTTCTACAGAAAGATTTAGCAACATGAATAAAAAGAACCGGGTGGCAGGAGTGCACGAATATGTGTACCCGAAGAGCGTGGACACGGAATGGAGGGAGAAGTTAAAGCTTGTAACGAAGTTCAAGTTAATGAAAAGTCATTAACCTGAAGTCAATTAAACGAAAATGAGAGATACAGAGCCGGTAAACTGAACGCAAAAAAAAGAAACGAAAGAAAATCTAACTCAAGGAAAATTTAGTAATCCCGCTGGAAAAGAGTTAGCAAAAGAAATCCACACGACCCATCAAAGGTAGGAGCTGACTGTCAGAGGCCAGAAACGTAGTGTAGCAAAGAGAGAGACAGCAAGGATAGGAAAGGGCAGGGAGATCAACCGGAAAAGCACCCGGTTTGCTACCCTACACGGGGGCTGGGAGAACGGGGAAATATTGGCAATATAATGAGGCATGTGGCTGCTGCAGCAAAGGTCGCGAGACGACTTAGCCCATTTTAATGGATGCCAGGATATTTCACGTTGCAATGACTGTAGGCAGCGGCCTCCTTCCAGAAGTGCTTGGGTTAAAAGCGGAGCGAAGCATTACGGAATCAGGGTGTAGACGAGCCGTATGTAAAAATACTGAAAGATATCTATTGCGACTCCACAGCCACCGTAGTCCTCCATAAAGAAAGCAACAAAATTCCAATAAAGAAAGGCGCCAGGCAGGGAGATACGATCTCTCCAATGGTATTCACAGCGTGTTTACAGGAGGTGTTCAGGGACCTGGATTGGGGAGAATTGGGGATAAAAGTTAATGGAGGATACCTTAGTAACTTGCGATTCGCTGATGATATTGCCTTGCTTAGTAACTCATGGGACCAATTGGAATGCATGATCACTGACCTGGAGAGGCAAAGCAGAAGAGTGGGTCTAAAAATTAATCTGCAGAAAACTAAAGTAATCTTTAACAGTCTCGGAAGAGAACAGCAGTTTACGATATGTAGCGAGGTACTGGAAGTGGTAAGGGAATACATCTACTTACGGTAGGTTGTGACCGCGGATCGGGATCATGAGACGGAAATAATCAGAAGAATAAGAATGGGCTGGGGTGCGTTTTGCAGGCATTCTCAAATCATGAACAGCAGGTTGCCATTATCCTCCAAGAGAAAAGTGTATAATAGCTGTGTCTTACCAGCACTCACCTACGGGGCAGAAACCTGGAGGCTTACGAAAAGGGTTCTTCTTAAATTGAGGACGACGCAACGAGCTATGGAAAGAAGAATGATGGGTGTAACGTTAAGGGATAAGAAAAGAGCAGATTGGGTGAGGGAACAAACGCGAGTTAATGACATCTTAGTTGAAATGAAGAAAAAGAAATGGGCATGCGCAGGACATGTAATGAGGAGGGAAGATAACCGATGGTCATTAAGGGTTACGGACTGGATTCCAAGGGAAGGGAAGCTTAGCAGGGGGCGGTAGAAAGTTAGGTGGGCAGATGAGATTAAGAAGTTTGCAGGGACGACATGGCCACAATTAGTACATGACCGGGGTAGTTGGAGAAGTATGGGAGAGGCCTTTGCCCTGCAGTAGGCGTAACCAGGCTGATGATGATGATGACGATGATGATGATGAAGCATTAGCTTATCAGCGGTCGAGATAAGTGAGAAACGTTTAGAGCATTAGCAGAAAACGCTATATGTGGATGCCACGCGTTGTGGCAATCAGGAAAACGAGGTTTTCAGTGGTGTTAGCGAAGAACTCTGACCTTTTTTTGCAACTTCTGCAACTGGGAGCACTACTTGCATGACAGACGTTCAGTAGCATTGAAAACAGCAAAAAAAAAAAAAAAAGAGAAGACCAATACATTTGGTGAATATTGTTGATAGAACCTTTATTAAGCATATTTGACTAGTTCCGTGATACGTCCCTGCTATTATTCAAGCTACTTCGGGCCAGATAGACAGCAGTCGACAAATTTTTTGTTGGGACACGCAGCGCAGGGCCTTTGTAATGTGAAGTCTGAATAAACCAAACAGCAGCTGTTTATTATCGGAGGCATTTTTTAACCTATGTCAACGATATTGTTATGTTTCTGACTGTCTTTATTGTCGCGTTCATGTACGTATGTACAAAGAATACAGTACGAAAAGAGAAACCTAAAACCGTATGCTGCGGGTACACCACCCTTTTCAGCGCAGAAAATTCAGTTTGTTTGTGTGTCCCGCCAACATGCTGTGAGATGAAATCGAAGCACGAACCAAAACATTGCAATGGTGGGAGTCAAATTCAAAACGTTCATTTTTCTCGGTGGTAACGCAAATTACTTCGATTAAAATTTCCGTGCCGCAAGTTGTCATGCTTCTCATTTATATCTGATTTTTTTGTGTATTTCTTGCAGGGACAACCTTTTATCCATTTCTAAACATAAGCCCAAATAGCATTTTTGCTACAGTGTGGCTTTTATTATTTTATAGTCTGTGCGCAGCACATTGGCGAAAATAAAATATTTAGGAATTGTACGTTTTAGGGACAGTTCTATAAAAATAATTCCAGGTTTCCTTCCATGACCGTGTTTTGTGAAAAATTTCCCCATAACGCTATTATTTACGCATTTTCACCTCGGTGTTAAGGATTAGAGAACATAAAAGAATTTTGTGAAACTGCTTTAGAATGAAATCACAATGTTCGGACAACGCAAAATCCCAAGATTGAAATGTTGCGCGAAATGGGCAATTTTTGGCAAATTTTTGTTTCCCACCTGGTTTTCCACCACGTCGTGAAGTTTAAATGGCCCTCACGGATGCAAAAAAATTTTTATGCTCAGAATATTTTGGGAAAGTATTACGCAAGTAATGCTTACGTGCGTGTAACAGTTTTGTCGTTTTTTGAAACAAAATGTATATTGCTCGAGATAACGCTGAGCTGTGGAAAAACTTGTATAGGACACACGGAGCAGTGCTTCAGGGACAGAGCTCGTCAGCGCAGCAGTAACGTGAAGAATGGCAGTGAAAGTCCTTTACCGGGACATTGCAACAAGTGTCCATGCAATCCCATATTTGAAAAGACAAAATTCATAGCGAAAGAAAAAAATTCGCGGTTCCGCCGAAAGGCGAAGCACCGATTCCGATAGCAAATTAGTGGATAGCTGTACGAAGTAAGGATAGTAGAAAGCGTTGTCTTTGTGTGTCTGCTTCTTCCTAAGTCCTTGTTCAGTCGCGCTTACTCATTTTATCATGTATTCAAACCAACTAGCCCGTCAAAGTGTTTGAACTAAATTAACCAGCACGGTGTCACGCGCACACAGGTAAACATGAATACACATCGGTCGATGACAGCGGGAACTGTCTGTGAAAACGCTGGAATTAGGAATCCCGGCAGCAGCGGCGAGCGAATTGACCTCCGTGCATATGTCGCTTCAACGCGTACGAAACGTCCAAAGCACAGCGTATCCGAAGCTACCAGCACTACGCGCACTATGCAAACATCGCAGATCGCTTTGAAGATGAGGCCCGCGCGGGCGCGCATTTCAGCCACGTCGCAGACCGCTTTCAAATTAAATTAAATTATGGGGTTTCGCGTGCCAAAACCACTTTCTGATTATGAGGCACGCCGCAGTTGAGGACAGTAAAAATTTTGTCCACCTAGGGTTCTTTAACATGCTCCTAAATCTAAGTACCCGGGTTTTTTCGCATTTTGCCTCCATCGAAATGCGGCCGTCGCGGCCGGGATTCGATCCCGCGATCTCGTGCTCAGCAGCCCAACACACTAGCCACTGAGCAACCATGGCGGGTACCGCTTTCAAGACACACGAGCGCCGGCAACGATTTCCTACGGCGTCCACCAAAGGCGTCTACTAAGGCGTCCGTGATTCGCGTGGTCAACGCCGTAGTAGACGCCGCGGTTGTCTCCACTCTGTACGGAGCGGCGGGCGAGGAGGACATCGAGGCACCGTAGCAGCCGCCGGGGAAGAACGCCCATCCTCCCTCCCCTCACCCCCGGCCTCGCGCGCCACAGGAGAGAGCACGCATCCGGGCCGCGTTCCTCGCTCGCGCACGCGAGACTGAACCGTGTTCGCCGGCTCACCCTCACACGCTTTCACTCACACGGAACCTCACGGCGACGGCGATGACAGAAATGCGCCTGGAGTGTCCATATAATTGCTATCGCAAGAAAAGAGGGAAAGAGAAATAACAGAAGCACATCAAATTCGAAAGCAAGGGGATAAATGTGTAAGTGCTCCCTTTCTTGCTTTCTCGGAAAAAAGAAATAGCTCTTTTGTGCATGAAATATTATGATGTCGCTGATTTTTCTGACTTATATTTCACTGATGTTCGCATGCCTATGCTGGAAAACGTATAAAATGGCTGGAGAACTTCAAATACGACTTCGAGGTGGCAATCAGTGCTTTTCTGTGGTATTTGTTTCATCGTGTCCTTGTTTTACTCGTGCTGTTTAACCTCAGTTCTTATTGTGAACCAACTAGCCCCCATCAAGACCATACTAATGATATCCATACTATGGTACATACGAACAACGGAATATCCGGCAAGAAGCATGTCCGCTGGCTGATTATGATGATGATTTTCATACTATGGCATGTACCCACAACGAAGGATCTGACAAAACGGGCCGCTTACATATTCTGCCTTACGCCAACTCGCTTTTTGAGATGATCGACGCGTGCCGATGACGATTTCCATACAATTGCGCATGCCCAGAAAGGTGCAGTTCGCCAAGAAGCGTGTGGTACAGTGGTACATGCCCACGACGGGGGATTGGCCAAGAAGCGGGAGGTGACATATGGTGCCAATGCCAGCAAGGCCTTTGAAATGACTGTCTCGTGCTGGTGATGATTATGATTTACCTACTAGGGCACATGCCCACAGCGAGGGAGCGGCCAAGAAGGGACCGGTATTCTTCAAATAGATGAGAAGCAACGAAAAGAAATCGGAAAGAAAAGCCTATATAAGAGCTGTCACATTGCTTAGCACGGCTATGCCAGAGCACACGCGCGCGTCAGTTACCTTTACGCCAGACACGTAGAAATGATGATGGGTAAATTTATAGTATTTCATTGATCGCTTCGCGAAAATTTCGTCTCACATACATTCCAACATGTGCGCTGGATCTGCATAATTTTTTTTTTGTGCGGTTGCGTTGGAGATAATTGACGTGATGATTCCAGCCCGTTGAGAAATTCGTTGCTCTGCGAATAAGGACGCCGATTATCCTGCGCTTTGTATATGCAGGTGCGATGCGTCGCAGCTGGTAAGCGCGACCGAGGTCTTGCACTACGCGGCGCTTAATCGGCACCGTCAATACAGACATGCACGTGCTAGAGCTGTGAGCACGGTCAAGACGGTACTGTAGGATAGCGTACCGTTGTTACAGAGCTACATTTTGAGTTCGCCCCGCGATAGCGGCATGGAGGCAAATGAAGCGCGAGTGCGATTTTCGATTTTGATGGGAGGTCGCCACTCGTATTTGTACAAGCAATATGACGGCTATGTGTGTTGTGTGTGTAGTATTCAATTTTTTTTTTGGATAGACCCGTACAAATGTCGCTCGCGATGACCGCGAAGCTAGAACAAACCTGCGAGAAGCGACGTACCTGGAGAGTTTCCGCGCACTTCGTGATTATTGACGGGCGGCAACGAGCATTTCTTTCGCCGGGCGCGACGAGCGACCGTATGTGAACGAGCTCGCTTAATTCGTCGCGGACTATCGCGCGACTCGTCGCGCGATATAGTTTCCCGATGTGAACGCTCCTTAATAGTTGAAGTTCACCGGTTCGAGGGCAAACGGGACTGCTACCGCCCAACACCAACCACGAAAGTGGGCGAAAGAGCCAACGAAAGCTATTGGCTTTTAAAAATTAAGTGAGTTATGGTGCAAAGTTAGCGGAGTGCAATGTGAATAAAAAGCTTTGCTAAAAGCCTAAAAACTTGGATAAGTTGCTCAGAGACTGCAGTATACGCACAAAGCCGTCCTGTTTCTTATATTTCGTCCTTCCCAGGCTGGCAGAAGGATAAGAAGTAATGAGAGTAGTGGACAGTAATGGGCACCGACAGGCGTATCATTTACTGTGTGGACATGCTTTTAGTAATTGTGCGTACGTAGCACATGCGCTGTGTCCTGCACCTATAACTTTTTTTTAAAGATTTGTAAGGGCTTTCTGGTATATGTCACCGTTCTCAAGGAGAAAAATTTGCGTCCTTTCATGACTTATTTTCCGGGGTCTCAAGGCACGCACACACACAATGTGCCACAAGTGAGTCAAGTCACTCCGGTCGTTAACACTCGAAAGCATGTAAACGCTAGGGACGCTTAGTAACGCCGACTTCTTTCTTGCGGCGCGTGGTTCAGCGTGGGAGCAGTTTCTGCGTGTTCCAGGTTGTCAGACGAAGAAAGGGCCTCCGCGTCGTCGTCGCCGTCGTCGTCGCCGTCGTCGTCGATCGAGACAACGGACGTTACCTTTTCTCCCACAACGTTTCTCGCCGTCTCGAGCAGCTTACCGCGGTCACCGAGGACGTCCGTGCCGTTCAGGCTGCCGTTGTAGTTGCCCGCGGGCGAGTGACCGCTGACGACGGTGAGCTGGGCGTCGCTGCCGTGTCCGGCAAAGATGGCCGCCCCGAGGATGGTCAGAAGCGAGGCCACCACCACGAAAATGCTCGCGCCGTAGACGAGGTTGGAGTGTCGTTCGTGGGTCAGCTCGGATTGCTGCCGCATTCGGGCGTCCCTGACGGCCAGCGCCTTGTTGAACTGGACCGGGTCGATGCGGGCGGGCTCTTTGGCCGGAGACAAGCGACTCTGCCGAGGACCCGCCATGATGGGCGAGACGACGGCGGGAACGCCGCCGCCGCGAGCTGCGGCAACGGTGGCCGACGCCGGAAGCAACTCGGGTTGGTGGTCCACGTCCAGCAATGCGTCCAGGTTCGTCATGGTCGAGTCGTACGCCGGCGGCGGACGCTGCTGCGCAGGCGTCGACCGAACTCCCGGCGACGGTTTGACCGACGCTGTCGGGGCCGACGGAATCGTGGGTTTGTGGGTGGCAGCCATTCCCTTGCCTGAGAGGTTCGGTGTTACCGGGTGTTTGCACTTGTAAAGCGCTTGGTGAGCGAATAACGGTGGTTTCGCGAGGTCAGCTGGATGCGGACGGAACCTGGATCGGCGGTGGTTGTTCTTCTTCTCCGTCTTCCGCATTCACTGACGGCCTCACGTGAACGAGGCCGTGGCTTTGTCGCTGCGAGCGTAGTCGTTAATATATGGCTAATTATGGTAAACAAATGCATTTGCAGTGAAAAAGAAAGAAAAGTAAAGCAACTAAAACGGCCTCATATGAATGCACTGACACACATTTCGGAGACTTATTAAGTGCCGTCTTACCTCGAACACAGGAAGGAAGAAGAAGCTTTTACTCCAGGTGAGAAAAATACATGTAAATGTAATATTCAAATACCCAGAATTGAAACGACCCGGCCATACATGGGTAACAATTCATGAAGAAAATTGAAATAACAAGGCAGTAAAGATGATGTAAAAATTAAATATTATTCTCGCGTTTTACGTCTCGCGAAACAACAATGTGTTTATGAACTACGCCATAGCAGGGGACTGTTCATTGATTGTGAGCAACTGGGACTCTTGAACGCAAATCTATACCTATGTACATACACGAGCTTATCCCACGCCCATCGGAATGCGGTCGCCGCGGCGAGGATCGAACCCGTGATCATGAGATGAGCAGCGCAACGTCACAGCCACTGAGCTACAGTGGCCAGTGAGGTGCGAAAACGGCAAGCACAGCTAGCTCATGGGAATCGGGGAGCTTGCTGGGCCTGGAGGTGCCATGCTTGGTATTTCTCACGGGTAGCGTTAAAACCAGCCTGCGGCGACACGTTTCCGGTTCGGTCTACACGGCGCTTTTGGCTTACACATATACCGCTTATACGGCGCTTGCAGTTGGTGAAGGGGTGGCCAAGGAGGTTGCCTTTCGTCACCCTGACGGCGCTATCGCTCGTGTGCGGGATGTTGACATCGAGCACCCATGGCTGGACCTTGTGCAAGACTCGAATGAAGGCTCCCCAACCAGCTATTCCAAAATGCGCATTAAGAATATCATCTATGGCGTCAGGAGAAATGGGCCGCGCCAGTGGCATAATGCAATCCAGCTTAAAGCATACACGTCTACACCGACTGGACCCATCCCTTCGACTTGGACCCCCATCTGGACTCTCTCGACTAGAAACAGCAGTACTTTGCCGACTGTGGCTTGGTGTCGCCTACACAAGATCCTTCGCCTTCCGAGTCGGTATGGACGACAGCGCGGCTTGCAGACACTGCGGCGGCGAGGAGACCATCGAACACGTGCTCTGCCACTGTCCTCAATACAGCGCGCACCGGCTGTCACTAGCGACCACGTTGGCACGCCTTGACGACAGGCCACTTTCAGAACAGTCAGTATTGCAATGCCGACGTGAACTGTCGTCGCAGCAAAAGTTGGTCAAGGCTTTGTTGACTTTTCTACGTGACAGTGGCCTATTAGAAAGAGTATAATGACCCCATTTCATCCCTTTTCATATTTTTTTCTCACGCTTTTATTTTTGTCACGCTCTTCTTTCCGTCTTTACTTCCCCTTTCCCTTCCCCTAGTGCAGGGTAGCAAACCGGAGGTTTTAAGTCTGGTTAACCTCCCTGCCTTTCTCTCATTTGCATCTCTCTCTCCTCCGAGACCTCCAAAACCTGCTCTTGCATCGAGAATCTCTGAGGACACGAAGCGCATATTGCGTTCTCACATTTGCTTTTTTCATAAACGGTGTCCACGTCAAACATTCGTTCGGACAACGTTTTGTGCTACGTTGAGGTCGCACTTGCACCACCCACTTTTACGCTTCTTCATGAATGAATATAAGAATGAAGATGTGAGCTGTCTGTACGCTAAGGTCACACGTTTAGTTTGCCGTGCAGAATTGCGATACGTGATCCTAAGGTCACCCTAGTGAATAGATTTGTATCCAAGCACTTTTGCTACTGGAGCTCAAGAAAAGCGTGGGTTTGGCGTCTTCCGAATGATTGTATTTTGTTCATGCGACTTACAGAGAAATGTGTGCTGACTGTTATGCAGGTGTCGATAATGTAGCGTACGCGACATAAATCTATATAACCTGCGCAGTTTCGCTAGGTTTAAATAAGCACATGACAACAATAAGCTTAGCAGCTAAATGCTCAGCACCGAGTGCCTTGTGTCTACGCTAATGACTTTTTTATTTTTTTATTTTCCGATGGAAAATTGCAGTCAATGGCGAGCTATGCAGACATCATCAGCCGTATGGATTAGAGCAAAGCTTAACTCCGGTAGACTTTAGGAAACGGTGTAATTGCATTACACGAGCGGTTATTTCATAGCCGTGTGTATGATATACCCCAAGATGGGTGTGCGCAGGGTTGTTACGACGCGGGGTGTGGGGTGGGGGCAAATAAAAAAAATTGTGTTTGCGGGAGCACTGTGTTTTTATACAGCGGGTTTCGTGCCAACTTGTTTAGTGTATAGTTGCAAAGAGAATCCAGGCATGCACGTGATCGGTAATCCCATTCCAGAAGAATCCAAATGAACCAATAAATATGGCTGCGCAATTTGGTCAGGCAGTCTGAGCAAGCCTCTATAATTTAAAGCCTAGGTATCAGGCAGATATTTCAGCACAGGGAACCTCACTGCCGCCTTGTATGATCGTTTTTTGTATTTATTGCACCCACTCCGCGTAATTATATGTCCTTGGAATTGATCCTCATCACTTGTATTTGAAAGAACGGCCAAAAAAGCAATGAAGGACGCGGGCAGCTTAAAAAAATAGACGTTATTTGTAGTCGCACAATCGTGACAAAGTCCATGCAATCTCTCAGCTAACTCTAAAAGCCCATGCCAAGACCATCGACGCATTATAAGGCTCTAAATAAGGAAATATTTATTTATTTGTTGCAATATTTATTTAAGAACGTGTCAACCGTAGCTCCCGAGCCTATCAGTATATACCATAGCGACCACAAGGCCGTTGTCACAACTACTACGACCAAATAATATTTACCCAGCGATCAATAATAAATGAGTTCGCACCTTTGTTGAAATTACTGTCTCACCTCTATGTCGTGTGCTATACAGTTTCGCCCGTCATCCACCTTTTATATATATATATATATATATATATATATATATATATATATATATATATATATATAAGCATGTGTTCATAAGCTGGAGAACCTGGATGATTACAGCTACTGGCTAAACACACACATTTCCTGATAGAACGAAATTATCATTGGTCTAGACAGGCAACTCCTCCTTTGAACGGCGTGCCGCTCAGTTTCGGTCATTCTTACGACAAATTTAACAATGTATTGAGAAGCGGGTTTTGGTTGTCACCTACTAGGAACTCTCGCCTATGCGTCGTACATAGTCGCTGTCACGAGTCTCGCGCTCAGTTTAGCAACGTCTCCTGCGCACCGTCGCCGCAGGCGACGATGGCGGTGCCGTTACGAAATCGTCGCGTTTTCTCTCGGGCCTTCTCTTTGCCCGAAGAACAGCAGAGAAGGCAGGAACAGCAGGAGAAGGCTAACGGCGTAGCCTGCGACGGACGTTCCCCGATCGCCAGGCTTCGATGCAATCTCAGCCACTAGGTCGTGAGCCGAAGCGTTCAATCAACTACGCGCGTGCCTACCACTTTCCGTTATCTCGAAATATCGCGGACGGTGTGTTGTGTGTCGGTGTCGCTCGGGAAGATCAAGGACGCCTTCGGGAGTGGCGACGAAGGTGCGGTTCCGTGCAGGGGGTGTGATAAGCGCTGGCGAAAGCGAGATCAAACTGGATCTCGTCGACTTAAAGCGCAATGGAGCAACGAGATTCGATAGCAACCACGGCGTAAACTTCTTGTTTACAATCCGAATCAAACGCCCTAAGGCAAGGGCGCAGTTGGTGACTAATATGCACGTCGTTTCGGCTCAATTTGATTATGCGGCTTTATACATTTCCTAAGTTACAGCTCAGCTGTTAGAGACACCGTAATGGGTGGCTTCAGATTAAAATTTAGCATATGGGGTAGTCCGTCACTGGACTACCACGAAAAGCCACTGCTGCTGGCGTAGAAATACAAGCTGCGACATTATCCTCCTGTGCTTGTGTCACATTGACGTAAATGTTGCTTTTCTGTACATGGGACTGGTTTCATCAACTCTCCGACTCGGTTTGAAGTGATGCCGGAGGCCACTCATGATTGTAGCCGCAGGAATTTCGGCTGCTCCCAGACAAATCGAAGAAACAAGGGACCACAGTCCTGTCCAACCCCGCGCGCGCTCCAGGGTCGATAGTAACAGCACCTCCGATTGCGTTGGGTTGGAGCGCGGGGTTGAAAAATCAAACAGGCGGGTGTCTTCTGAGCCCTGGAGTTTGAGTAGCCATATACAGAGCGTGCTGCCGGAGCGCTCTAGAGGGCTCGAAAGCCAGCAGTGTATCATGCATTAGTTGAAAGTCTCCGCACATTTCGCTGACCAGTGATAATGTAGTTAGAATCCATGCCCCAGGTTAAATGTTCTCCCAGGCAACCTTTCCTTATATACCTGACGCTGTTGTTATTGTTTGACATGTACCTGGAATCTTTGCTCTAAATTCTCATTTCGCTCTCGTAGTTGATATTTTGATATAACTTGATATAAAAATGTTTTCCGGTGTGCAAAAAAAAATTTTTTTTTTGCCTTAGTATTAATGGATCCTGATATTCCTTTACATAATCTGACCTGTGCCGTTTTATTTTCTGCTACGCGTTTTTTTTTAGCTCTGCATGCTGCTAGCTTAAATTGCTTTGTATAGAGGGCAATATGGACCGCCGTCAAGCTGTTCTTAAGGAAAGCTTGGGCACCCAGCCTTCTACATCTTTCTTGATGCAGAGAAAATGCCGTTTTACTGTTTATTATGTCCCATTTCTATACGTCTATTGCCTTCCGGCTATGGGTCCAACTTCGTTTTCCCAACTTGCTTATACACAGCCTCGCTATGATGACGACCGCTACGTTCCTATCATTGTAAACAGTCTGCCAACCCTTAACCGATAACTGTAATTCATTCTTGCGCTGACAGGGACAATTACGGAACGCTCTAAAACGATCAGTCAAAGATGCCCTTGTTGTAGGCTCTGCACACTGCCGGAGGTCAACGTGTTATAGCGTGTAAAAAAAAAAAAAAATATCTCGCCAAACGCCGAGTAGCTACCCGTGTCACCGCCGCCACCGCAACTATAAAGGACGTCCCCACCTTCTCACTTCTCGTTCTGCAACCCTACCACTCCCGCGGCGCTTCCTTATCCGGGCGAGCCCGCGACGTAACAGAAACAAACCAATAAGCGGGCCGCACATAAAAACGCTAAGCAGGATGCATAAAAAATGACGCAAGAAAGGGAGGAACGGGTCGGGGGGGGGGGGGGGATGCGGTTTCAGGCACGCGTTCGCGCACGGTGAATACACGCGGCGCGCGGGGTCGTGGCACGCGAGGGAAAGCAGGCCGGCGTGTCAAGATCGCTGCTCCGATATTTCCGGTATACAAGCCGCGAGCGTCGCCAGCGCGGCGCGGCGCAAGGAAAAACAGGCCGCACGTTGCGGCAAGCATCCCTTCTCTCCCCACGCCGCTTCCTTCTCTCCGCGCTGTCGCTCAACGGCGGCCCGATTTAGAGCGGCTGGCATGAGACCAGCCCTGTTGCCAAATACAGCTGATCGCCGCCACCGCTGCCGCGAAGGCGCCAGCCAAAGAGCGCAGTAGTATACGCGTTCCCTCGTCAGCTGGGCTCTTGTAACGCACGCTTGGCAGCGGTACTGCACTTACCACTGTGCGATTAAATTGCGGGGTGTGACGGCCTGAAACAGCACCGCGTTTTACGAGAGACCCCACTGTAGAGTGTTAGGCAATTACTTTGACCACCTGGGGTTACCTAACGCGTAACAAAAAAGCAGGTTGCACGTGCGTTCGTGCCTCCCCCGTCGGGATGCGGCTGCTGCGGCCAGGGATCGAACCCGTGACCTCCTGCCGAGCAGCGTGACACCGTTGTCGCTGAATCACCGCGAGGCCGTATACTACTGTACCATTCTCCGAAGGAACGTGCAGTCCTTTCCTTTACCAGAAATAATATTATTTTGCAGTATCACAGACAGCCTACAGCGGCCTGGCTGAAGCATCCAGTTCACTTGAACAAGTCGCAGTTTCGCCCTAAAGCCGAAGAGTCGGTTGCGATAGCAAATTCGTGGACAGCTATACGAAGTCAGGATAGTAGTTCTATCGGCATCAGTGGTAATTAGTGGTAATCAGTGGTAATAATTATCCTACTAAGTTTGATAAGGTATGCATTATTAAACGCGCGGCGCATTATTAAACGTTTGAAAAATAATGAGTCTCTGTTGAGGGCAAGTTGAATGTTTTTAACCAACACAACATTTGGGCATAAGGTCGCTAACGTAGGACGACAATGTACCAAGACATTCAACAGCACAGTCTGGGTCCATGGCGTAAATGCCTATATAGTGGTTTGGTTGGAAGTAGTAATACTTGTGGTTGTTACTGTCACATTTGTAAAGCCACTCGAGTCAATTAGATTATTAAGACCAAGTGATGCGGAATTGTCTTCAGGCACATATTAATTAAAATCTCCTCCCAAGACCACAATATAGCCGTTAATAAAACAAAATTCAAGAAAATTGCTTACGCAAAAAAAGGGTCACTGTTCCCACTCAGGGGCCCTCAAATAAACGATAAAATATGATTTTGTGATAACTTCATAGCGATTCGTTAGAACTGAAAATTCATTAACAAGTTCATATGCACGTGTAGAAAGATTGAACATATTTTGCCAGTCTGCCCCCTCGGGTTCCCCTATTTGAGAAAAAGCGCGAAAAATTTTTCATTGCATTGAAATCATATTTTTGTTGTGGTTCTCATCATGTTTGATTATATGTAAAACAATCAAGATGTTCGGAAGGGACACGTATGAGCTCATCCAATTGATCGTGTTTATGCCTCGTGGAGGGAAAATGTAAATGCGAGGTTGAGAACAAGCCTTTCCTTTTCATACAGGTTCCCACTTCAGAGGAGTAGGTAGAAGCCTGGCGCTGCACTGAATAATCGTGGAGTCTCTCTTGATCTCAGTAATATAAACATTCTATGAATGAAACTCTGAAAACACGGCATGAGAACGGCAAAAGGCACGAAATATACGAAGCTTACATGTTATACAACAAAGAGAAGCGTATCATGCGCGTACGCACCCTAAAATATTCTTTTTTTGATAAAGAAATCTACCTTTTGTATGTATATCCGTGTGCGCGGCATTATTAGTGGCACCTAATAAGTAATCACATCTAACCACGCTGTCAATGTTTTACTTCCCCTTGTGTTGCCCCATTGCCAGTATATTTCTATTTTTCGCTAATTAACGTTTGACGATTGACGAATAGCGATTGACTAGTAGTTACTAACAAATAACGTTGCTTCCAGGTCAGCGCTTTGTCATTTTTCTGCTTTTTTTGTCCTGCGTTTTTGGGCTGTTTGAGGTCTGACCAATTTTGGGGTCGTCTTCGCATTGCTCTCACAACTTGGGCTTCGCGTTAGTGATGTGAGGCTGTCGTCACTGGACGAATGATCTTTAACGTATCGTTTCAATTATGCTTCGAATGAGAGCATCCGTATTAATGTCTATCTTTGATTTAAATAATTGCGTGCAAGGCTTGCTATGCTTGAAAATAAAGCATGATGTTCATCCGATGCATGCAGTAAAGTCAACTTACCTTTAAGCTGGGAATCCGATAAGGCAGCTACGTTGCAGTCTCTACTCTGAAAACGGAAAGAAATGTACAGTGAAGAGCAATTATTAAATTAAGAAGTGGGCACAAAGCTTCTGAAAAGAATAAGCCGTACTATTTCGTCACCAAAAATACGCAAATCACGAGATCAGTAGGCTTAATGCTTTGAGTCAATTGTGGACGACTTCGAGAGACTTCGACTTTTTTCTTTTTTTTAATGTCGCGATAACGATTGGAGTGGCCAGTAGATGTTTTCGACGCTTATTAGTATATGGTTTCGAATAACCTGGTGTTCCATGCCAGTATTTCAATTTTTTTTCTAGGTAATTAGGACTGTTACGCTGCCAATATACGCATTGCCCTTTACGGAATGCGGGAACGATGGAGACACACACTCCAGCAGCACGACTAGGAGCAACATCTTGTGGTGGTTTATTCTATTGCAAAGCGTGCGAGACATTTCTGCACTTCGTGCAGTTGTCATCATATGATAAGAAAAGATGCACTATACAGAGGTGATTATGCGGCTGCAGACACCGTTAGGACAGCTGCTAACTTGCACATAACCTTTTACACGCTAAGAAAATTTACACCTTCAAGTGTACTAAGGTTGCAAAGTGATTTGCAACTCGCACTCTTAGAAGGAGTTAACGCTGTAAGTTATGAACAGTAAATGTCCTTAAGGGTGTACATCCTTTCACAGTACACAACGCCTCAGCTTTCGAAGTCTGTTCTTATTATCAACCAGTTTGTTACGATTCACTACCTGCTAACTTTCGGCACTAGCACGGCAATTACACTTGCTCCTAAGTATGCCAACGTTTTCATGGGACAGCTTGAAGCAGACCTAATAAAATCCTACCCTTTAAAATACCACATCTGTCTGCGTTAGATTGACGACATATTTATAATATGGGAACACGGTGAAAGCGCGTTAACAGACTTAATTAGCCATTTCAATTCCTTCCTTTCACCCGAGTATTAAGTTTACTGCTCACAAAATTAAAAACACCGCAAATAGTTATACACACGAAGTGAAAAGTAGCTTTACCTGTACTATTTCGAGTGTGATTTATATGCTTGAATGTTCCAATATGTCGGTGAAACGGGGCAATCAATGAACGTCATGTTAAACGGACATCGCGCGGACACAGCTAAACAGCTTCCCAAAGCCGTCGCCGAGCATTTCAACCAACCAGGTCATAACTTTGATGAACTTAAACTCTACATCTTACAGTCAAATTTCCGTTCTGAACGAGAAAGAAAGTACAAAGAATGGCACCTCATCTATAAGTTCAAGGCATTGCAACCAATAGACATAAACGTTTCATATGGAGCTTTAGAATCTATTCGCTGTGCTAAGTTTCAAGCTATAGGCAACAGTACTTAGGTATTTTCATTTGGTTACTTAATGTTTTCTTGTTCTTTGCTCCGGTTCAATTTTTTTCTTTCATTTGTGTGTTTATTCCATTTTGGTAATTTTTTCATGAGCGCTACTTTCTGCCGCTCCTTTTGTTGTCACTTTCAGGGAGACGATAGCCCACTGACCTCCAGCGAAGCAGGTAATAACGGGGTGCTACGCGCACCGCCGTTGACACGCCGGCTGACACACGGCCGTGTCACAGGCCGTGCACATAGCACCCATTTATTTTCAATTCTACACCCTCGGCTGCTAACACACCTTCGATCGTTGCCTCACACCACTCGCCTTACCCCCTCTCCCCTTTAGAAGAACCTTACCTATATATACTGTGCCATGGAAAGCATATGTCGCCTTGAAAGAGACAAGGCCCCTTGTCGAAGCATTGGCTCCCGCTTTTTTGCTTGTTCTGGTCTTGCTCATTGTCTTGAATTTTCAATTCCCGCCTTCCCAGTGTTTTTCCTTGTACACGCGCTGTGGTATAAATATCACCACACATTTAACTGTATCAGAATAAGTCTTGATAGTTTGTATTTATTGCTGCTGCTGCGCTTGCGAATGTCCCACAATCGGACTGACTTAGTAAAAAGAAAAAAAAAAAAGTACAGGCAACAAGATACGCCGACGCCATTTAATACCCGAGCGAGTCGGCGCACGTACTAAGAGCGTCACGGACCAAACAGGAGCCGAATTCACAAAGGTTTTCGTTCGTAAGCCCTCTTTGCCATTGGCTGGCTGGCTTCGCTAATAATATGTTCGGCATCAGGATTGGTTGGAATTTCTTTTCCCGGATCACTATAGCAAGAGAAAGTTGTGTGAATACGGGTCCAGGAAAAGACCTCAGTGCAGCAACATTCAAGCTGAACGACACCGAGTCGGCATATGTGGCAGCGATTGCGCTTGCCGCAACAGCCTGTCAGGAACAAATTACAATTTTTACAGACTCACAAGCAGCATGCAGAAATTTTCAGAAAGGCCGTATCTCCACAGTGACACTCGATATACTACCCAAGCTACACAAACCCACCAGCCATTCATATTGTATGTACGCCTGGACACATTTCCCTAGCGGGGAACATGCTGCAGCCGGAGGTCGCACCTACCGGATTTTCCCGAGAGGCGATCGTACTCCTGTGCCTATCCCAAAACGATACACGGATATTCTAGAACATTACAGATTAGACAGATGGAAATAGCCACCACCTTATCCCACGCTTAGTATGGAGGAAGCCGGGCAGCTGCCAAGACTCCAAACAAACTCCTTCACACACGCCACATTACTGCAGAAGATACATCCTACACTATATGAATACAACTGCCAGTTCTGCGGAATACCCAATGCGCTGTATCATATAATTTTAGAGTGCAACAGTGCCACGGAGGCGTCAGCAAATCGAGCGCCATATGAACAGCAGTGGGTGAGCCACCTGATCAGCGACAGGTGGAGCGAGCAAGGCGCACAGCTGAGGGCCATGACATTCTAGACCAATGAAAGCCACTCACCTGAGCGCGACATTTGCAAGATCACCAGCCCTATTTAAAATCATCACCATGCTTTTTGTGTGCCCAGTTTGAAGTCTGCGCACCTCGGCTAAATTAATCACAGCGTATGGCCTCCGTGAGTGCAGGCTACCGTCGCTTCATCATCGTGCGAAGTGTACACGGGGCGTACAGGCAATGCCGGCTACATTTTTTCTAGCTGTTTACTAATAAAGCGGGCTCTATAAAGTATCTCTTGCAGCAAATTTCTTAACTTCGAAGTTAACTTCGAAGCAAGCAGGCTAGCCTTGCTGAGCTGCTGTGTGCGCGCACTGGTGTGGGTTGAAAGGACCGCACATTCCAGACTGACGTTATCTGTGTGTAACAGGGGGCCCGATGGTCTCACTTCGCGCATTATTGAAGTGCTACGACAGCGTTGTGGGACGCCTGGTAGCTGCCAGGGCGCTGTTCCTTCTGCACTGAAGGAGCTGCATTGCTCGCTGCGTCGCGCCAACATATCGCACAGCGTCCGAGGAGCTGAAGTGCAGCGCTAATCCTGTCGTACTGGCGCACATTTGCCCCGGCCGTTTCATTCGGCGATCTAGCCCGAGCAAAAGTGCGTGCCTTTCGTATTGCTTCCGCTCAGAGCGATGTGGCGCTGTGAGCATATATATATATATATATATATATATATATATATATATATATATATATATATATATATAATGCCCCCTGATGTAGGTACGAACGAAAGCTTGCGAGGGTAGGCCGAACAGTATCTGGAAGCGGCGGTGTCTTCACGAGCTCGCAAGTGAGGAAGGCGGGGAGATGCGCGCGCGCTAGGAGGGGGCGGAGAAAGTGGCAAATTTAGTGCGCGTCTCTTCTATTTCAGCTGCTGCGGCTGTACGCAGCAGCGTGCGTCCTGTCTTGGAGGCAGTCTGCGCTGCTTTCGAAGACTAGCCGGTCGGATACAGCTGATGGCGTCGTGTGCGCTGTGGTCTCGCGCGCCTTGCTCGCGATGAAGCAAAGCGGCCGCACAAAGCGGAATTCGCTCACCGCTGCCGTCGCTCTTCATCACGCCGGCGTTCTGACAGCGAGTGTCCGCGGTCATCCAGTGAGATGCGTTCGTGTTTGCCTGTGCGCGCGCGACAACGTGCTAGTTAATTTAGTTCGTAAGCAAACGTCTACAGCAAGTTATGCAGATGATAAAACGACTAATCTTACTTGGTATAGCAGTACAATATTTTTCTATCGCAGTCAGTGCTTCGCCTGTCGGGCGAAACTGTCCCGTCCTTTTCACTTTTCAATTAAACGTAAGAGCCAGTTTCCTCTATGCTTGTTCCGGCTCCATGGTCTGCTTTTTTGCTAGAGTAGAAAGTCGGGCTCTCGGTTATTCATGATGATCTATTACCAGTGCGGCAAAAACTGTCCTCTTAAATCTGCAAAGCAGGTTTTACATGTCACAATGTATCAAATCAGTTGGAAACCAGGTGGAAGCCCGCGCTGTGTAGGTTTCTTCTATGTTCGTGCCTCTTTTCACGCACGGTTTTTTTGATGTGTTCTATTTATGTGGTTGTAAGGAACAATAAATTGAATCCCTGGTGTCCCCTTGCTCTGCTGCCTCATTGCATAATGAAGCCGTAAATCTTTGGCAGCCTTGATGCGGTGAAGCAGCATGCAAGGTTTTTGTGCGGCTGTCACTGGATCATTATAGGTGTGTTAATTTTTTTTTCAATGGCGCTCATTTTGAAGAATTGGAAACAACGTATGACTAAAGCGCGTCGCAAACGGGAGTCTGTGGTGAAACTAACCCTGTATAAACCAGCAGTCGCTATAAAGCGAAACCTTTCGTTAGATAGTGTGAGTCGGACGAATTCAAGCGGCAAGTATTGAACTGCCAATATGTCAGTGGTATGGTCTGGGCTGCAAAGTTGAGCTTCACATCGAGGATCATTAAAACGTATTGGCATCGAATCCCGGCCACGGCGACCGCACTTCTATGGGGGTGGAATGCGCAAACACACGTGCACTTAGATTCAGGTCCACGTTAAGGAAACCCCGGTGGTTCAAATTTCCAGAGTCCCCATTACGGCGTGCCTCATAATCAGAAAGTGGTTTTGGCACGTAAAACCCCACAATTTCATTTGTAAGGTTTATTGGCAAATAACGGCAGAGACACGTACTGTGAGCGGCGCACTGAAAAATTTTGCTGGTGTCTATTGTAAACGCTAGTTGTCAGGCTGCTGACAGATGAAAAAGGGAGAACCACGATGCTTAAAGGCTTGTCGGTACTTGACATATTCAAAAGGCCCATTTATATACGTGTATTTTAAGAGTTCATTTCAAATTATTGCAGTGAATATACACTCACCGAGGCTTTCACCTTGGATGGCGAAGTAGGCCTTGGCATTGCCGACCGGCTGGTTGTGGCGGCCTTCCGGGGCGGAGGAAGTGGCATTGTGATCCTCCCCCGGCCAGCACTTTTGGTTCGCGCATATCCGAGCGATGATTGCCAGGCCCGAAGCGAACAGGGGCCATTGAAAAGTGCATGTCAAAAAATAGAAAAAGGAAGAGAGAAAAACAAACATAAAATCGTAACCACATACTTTTAGTACGTTTCATTGATTCATGTATTGAAAGTGTTACAAAGAAGTTTGCTGCCAGCAACTACGAACAGGTACTTGCGGATTAAGCAACATGACGATGTTCATTGAAACGAATCCTTGCAGCAACAAAATAGTAGGATACCACCGTAATTTGTATCTAGACATGACGCTATCGAGGATACATTACACTTTCCCAAAATCTTCAGCAGTAGTCGAACGAGGCATGTCTCAGGCCGGTGCCAACATTTTGACGAAAGGTCTTGATTTTGTGAATGCAACAACCGCTACAACTTGGCAGCGTTTTTATTGCTCACGATCCTTTGCCACCAAATGGTCAGCAAAATTAGGCACGTCCGGCTTCTTAACCCCCGCCGTCCTTGCGTAAGAGTGAGCTGTACAAAAGCTCCTAACAAAAGCGGTTTTGCTCTGAAGGAAATGGTTTGCCGAAACACTTGCTTTAGCCTGACACATGCCCTGTTTCAACTGTTGATGACTTGAAGCCTCCACGTTCCTGCGGACTCGTGTCCACTTTTGCGTTACGCAATGCTTATGATAGGGCACAAACTTCGGCAGCATCATCAAGAACAGCGATGGTTGCTCAGTAGTGGAAATGTGACTTTGAGTCACTTTTTAACAAGTACAAGACAGGCATACGTATCCGAATATTCTACAGGGGAACAGCTCGAAAAGACGAAGGACAAGAAAGGGAACATGCTTAAAGAGGAAAAGAACCGCGACTTCAGACGTGACCTGACGAAGGAGTGCTCGTCCTGTCCCCTCCTTCTTCACGTCTCGTCAGAAGTCGCAGTTCTTTTCCTTTTGAAACACGTCGGACCAGCTGGCCCAAAGTTCCCCCCTCTTGAAGAAAGGGGACACACACCAGCGCTAGTGTGTGTTCCCCTTCTTGTCCCTCGTATTTTCGTGCTGTTCCTTGGTAGAGTATGTACTTACTAGCACGAGGCGTCACGGTATCCGCATATGTTTGCGGTACCAAGCAAAGAGAAACGTCAATGTCAGAACCACCATCATTATTGTCGAACACAGAAAATAAGCATGTAATGAGGCAAGTTGCTTTTGCATATCCGAGTAAATTGCGCTACGCAGGCGACTGGTATACCCCACGACAAAGAGACGAGACTAACCCACGCCAGGAGGTGGCCTGCGCACTTCATATCGTGCTTTGTCGCGTAACCCTTTCGTCGTGTTTACCAATAACCTGTGTAACAGTTACAGGGTATAAAAAGAAACGTTACGTTTGTTGTATCACAGAGGGAAGAGAAATCTGGCAGTGGGCAGAAACAAAGGCAGTCAATGATATTAGAATCTGTCAGGTTAATCGCGGGCGCTATTACGTAAACTCATTCCAATGCATTTCTTCCATTTCTACCGTTAGCTTTTAACAATCGAAAAAAAAAGCCTTTTTGGGCACGCCCACTGCCACTGTTCGTCACACCACTTCATGAAAAGCGCGTACACTCCCCATTCTTAATGTTCTGTACACACTGATTATGCATGGTGAGGCCGGAAAAACAATTCTTTCCATATTTGCGAGTTTTTTATGATATGCTCTCGGCTAGTCGCTAAGGTTTTTTTGACGGATACACCTATTTCATCTGTCTGACACGTGACGTCAGAAAACTGCGAAATCTCGCGACGTCAAATTGACGTGTGCGCAGTACAGCGCATTAATATGTCCAACAAAACAGTTTATTTGTTATATGCGTAGACTGCCACATTCTAAATGGAATACTAAATTGATGGCTGAGCATTTTAACATGAATCTGAAGAATGGAGTACAAGAGGGTTGACAGAAAAAGCTTAGGTGTGCTACTATATTTTTTTTATTCCTTTTGATATTCAAGATCTTATGTTTCGTACAGTAGTGCTGCTTTAGTTGACCGAACATGCCTGACGAGAAGTGCCCAATGAGATAATACGCGACCTCTTGACAATGCGTACAATGTGGGTCAGGATATAATGAAAAAGACAAGCAAAGTTGACCCATAAAATAATTCACAAGGAGCCACGCTAGCCTAGTACGTGCAAATTGATCTGAATCGTACGGAAAAGGGGTCACTGCAAGGGTAAAAAAACAACAACATGGGTATGCGGATATTCAGAATTTCGAACGCTAATTGAATAGCCGCTGCTAGCCGTTTCATGTGGAATTCGAGAATTCGCAATTCGAAGTTGTCGAACATTCGTTTCATTTTAAGATATAAAGGACAGGAAAACTTAATGGATTCTCGAGAGAAACAGAACGATGGACACAAGGACTGTTCAGAAGAATTCTCCTACATGATAGCTCGGGACCAAACGCACGGGGTTGCTAATTTTTGAGCAATAATTTGAAGCATTCGGGGAGAATGGCTTGCTTTTAGGCGGCCTACATACGAACTTGTTTCGATTTATTATTTGGCCCATCTTACGTTTCTTGCATCTCTTTAAAACAGTGAGCAGTGCTGTAGTATCACACTTCTCTCCTTCAGAGAATGCTACTCACACCTGCTAACTTGTTGTTCCCTTGTTTCATTAGTGTCGTTACCATGGTGCTTGATATAAATGAACGAAGTTTATCATATCAGTTTAACGGTAATACATGTTGTGTCTATTACCAATATTTGTTTTTTACTGAACATAGTCCACGCAAATTTCACATTTGATGTTGATTAAGGAATGAGAACTTATTATACACACTATTTGGCGGTCATTTTTTTGCGAATACATGTAGTTGGTTGGATGAGCAAATTTTACTACTTAAGCGCCGCTAGTACAAAAGCGTCATTAGGCACGTTGCGAGGCCTGTACATATTTATCGTTCATAATGAGCACAACATTCAAAACCTTTCTTACATTTGCTAACGCATCCGGCGAAATTTCTCGGAATGCACGCTCTCGATTGCATCTGGTTCTGATAAATTTAATCACTGATGATGGAGAGTGACCTGCTTTAGCTAAGTGCATTTACATGAGCAGACAAAGTTCTGCTGAAGTACCAATTAAAAAAATTCTGATTGGAAGCTTGTGCTTTTTTCCTTACTTCGTGATAGACAATAAATAGCTAAAATTATGGAACGCAATTGCTTGCCTCTGTCGATGATGAACAGGTCATACCAGCCCCGATGAAAAGCGATAACACGTTATCATTGACATTTGCTTACCTTACAGCTGAAAGCAGATAAATGACTTTGGCAACGTTGGCAAAGTAACATCACGCGTGGTGTTAACGTACATTTCGATTCTCTTATTAATGTCAGCAACAATTATTATAAACCATTACGTCTGTTGACGCGATGCAGGTGCTGAAACAAAATTCGCCTTGAATGTACTCGGCACCCTGATTCAAACAGCCACTAATGGGTCGCTGCGTATGTTAGGATGCTGCAAGGGCTAACAACGAAGGCGCAGGGGTGTACCTTTTAGGTGTGTTGTAAATTGAGAGGTGAAGCCTAAGACATATGTCAGTAGCTTGGCAGGGGGAGTGTAGAGATGCTAAATTCACCCTAGTGACCGGAAGTCTGCTGCGCAAGAAGCATTGCCAATATTGCCAGTACTTCGATAACGCTCATTCGCCCTGTGAGAGACCACCACGGCAGAGGAACCTCGATTAGATTAGAAGCGACAACGAAGGCTTTGCTATCAAAAAGTGGAGGAACAGATTTCTCTAAACTCGGCAGACGCAGTAATCAGCCTTTGCCACGAAGAACAGAGAGTCTGCACAAACTTCGTCGTGCGAAATGCATGCTGGCCTCCTGTGCAGTTGGAAAACCCTGCATAAGGCTTTGCACGCAATCTCAGTGACGGAAAACAAACGCACGTAGTAATACCGGTGTGGCCAACGCAGGGTAATTAAGCTACATGTAGGTTTCTTATTTTTTGTTTAATTTTAAGCATTCGACAAGCTCGTGGGGCCGTCGGGCCAGTATTTATATAGCTGTAAGCTTCTTCAAAGTTGTATATCTTTTATAGATGATATTGATCTGACTCATTCGTACAAGATCATCGATTTTTGATTGCGATAACTAAAGAAAACTCACATTATCAATCACTAATGTTCCTTGAAAATATCACATTTCACAGAGTGAACTATAATTATTTTTTTTTTAAATGCACCGCAGCGTAACACATACTGTGTACGCAGTCTTTCTTTTGCGATTTCAGAGACGCTGCACTCAAGTCACGTTTTGCGTGCTTATGTTAGGTTCGGCTTTCTTTAGCGAATAACAAGAACGTGTTGTTACGTCTGTAATTGTATAACGGCGTAAAGCGTCCACCACATGCACGTCTCGCATAGCGATACCTTGTTGAGAGTTGAAACACAAAAGGAAGACGTGAACGAGAACGTCTGACACGAAAAGCGCCGTTCTGGTCGTCCCCGCAATTGTTTCGCCCTTCAATTCCAGTGAATATGAAATATCAACTGGCTCAATCCCAAACTGCTTATTTTATTATTACTCGGAGGCAAGCCCATTTCGCAGCATGAACACGCATGTTATGCCGCTGCATTCGCCTTAAGTAGCTAAATCCAACCCATGCCTTCTAAACGAATTAACAAAAGATGTGTGCTGCGGAGAGAGCCATATTGAGGAAGCCGTTGAAAGCTGCAATATTGCAATGAACTGCGAAGTGAAACTTCTTTTGTCAGTCATGGAGGAAGAAGACCTACATACTGCAAACCGGACTTGCACTCTCGAGGAAATATTGATTTCATTACCGCAGGAAATGTAATTGTGCATTTTCTGTGCTGGCACGGGACGAAACAGAGAAAAGAAACGTAGGTGTGCGAGCACGAAAAGCTGTACTAAAATACAAAACATATGGTTATTTTGCTTGTACACAAAATTTTTTTTACGAAATTGCATCAGAATAAAATACTCCCATTCTCTTTTTAAGGGCGCGAAGAAGAAGAGGTATTTTAATGACTGGAAAATGTAGAGAGGTCGGCCGGATAATGGAGCATCTGGCCTGCTACTCTACGTAAGGGAATGGGAAGAGGGGAAGAAAAAGCGAATGTGTTGAAAAAAGAATAGGGATCAGCTCGTGCAGATCATGAGGCTCATAATCTTAATGTCTTCATACTTGAACGAAGAACCATGTTTTGATTCTTTGCTTTACAGTTATTTTCAAAGTTCTTTTCGACGTTTCGTGCCACAATTCTGACCTCTTGCAACACATCTTCTTAACTTTTAAACAACCGGCCCTTTCGCTGCCCAAACTTTCAATCTTACTGCATTATTAGAAAACGTTCCAGGGTCTATATAATCTATGTGCTAGGTTAAAAGGTTAAAAGAGATGACGCAGCACCGGAGCGAGCGTTTCAAAATACGCCCGCACAATGTCTGCAGCGTGATTATAGCATCACTGGCTCTGCGCCGAGGGCCCTGTGCGGAGGAACCTTCGTATTTTATTTCTTTTTGTGCTCTCTCCTTCCTCCTTGCTATGTTTATTATGCCATGACACCTCGCCGGGACACCGGATGACGAGTCATGGTGGGTGCACACCTTTGCACGTGTCCCGACCCCCACGAAACCTGCTTGAAGTGCAAAGATCCAGCCGGTGATGATGTGGACCAGGAATGACGTCTGGCCTGGGGCCCGAACTGGGACAATGACATGCAGGGAATCAGCCACGGGTAACAGCTACTAGATTTCTGTTGTTTGACCCATAGAACATGGCCAATATGTGAAACGTTAAGCAAGGTACTTCATTGTTTACATGAGCAAAGGCTGATGCTACCCAATTCTTGCACAGTTTCACTTGGATAGACATGACCGCCGTTGTGAACCCGGGTGGACGGGAACGATAATAGAGGGGATGTTCTGAGAAAGCTTGCTCCGAGACAACGCTTGTCGAGAGAGCCTGCCAGGCTAGGTTACGTCGAGAATTTTCTTTTTGTAAGATAGGCAACTGTCTTCTGTGCAAGTACACAAGCACAGGTGTTCCTGCATATATGTATATACATATATATATATATATATATATATATATATATATATAAAATGACCAGCTGAGCCAGAAGCAGCAACAGCAGCCATGCTTCCCTTCGAAAGCGTAATGCCCCGCACCACCATGCTTGTTTTATTCCTTTCTACTGTCCGTCCTCTGCTCTTATAGTTCGTCGGTAGTGTTGAGAAACCATAGAAACTATAAGTGTTTCATTAGTCAACTTTAGTGGGGCCTGCTGGATTCCAGGGCAGTGCTTCATTGCCTTCAGTCGCAAAGGTCTGAATGTTGCCTACTCTAAGCGTGTTGCGACGGAAGACAGAGAACCGTCGGCGACGAGGCGCAGGGACCCAGTCAACCGTGTGGCCTGTCCTCGTTCCTGCCTTGCTCGCTGGCACGGCTCATAGCGCTCATCAGTCTCTGACATAAGATCGGCTGGACCGGAGCCACGAGACAACGCTTGGGTTGCCCACAATTAGAATGGCGGCTTGGGGACATGCGCCGCGCACCAGGGGACCCAGCTAACATTACGCGTGCATGCAGGCACGCACGCAGGCAGACTTGGGCCAATTCGCGCGTTTGTTCTGTTTTGAGTAATGTCAACTTGATACAGCGCCTCTCATTCAGGGATATTCGTTTAGCTGCCCGTATGTGCAAACTAGTTTAAGCTGACACTAAAATTTAAGCACCTTCCACGACATGTGTAAATCAATGTCATTCGAAGCAATGCCAACTGACGACACGGCGCGTAATTCTTGTTTCATTGTCGATACCCGCTGACGTTGAATTTCACGCCTTTGTCCCAACTGGGGCTCGCGCTGTTGCGACGTTTGTTGACGTCGGACATGGAAGCGTCGTCGTTATGTGTGGATGTCGTACGGCTGCAACTTGCAGTCCAGCGCAGACATGGCAGCGAGACGCGCCGCTCTGCCGGAACTTCGTCACAAACGTAGGTAATGTTTTGACATCGGAGCTATTAAGGGGAGTACTACCTCACCGGTTTTCATGTAGCGGTGAAAATGGTCGGTGGTCACCGAAGGCCTTCGCTCAAATCTGGCCTGCGATCACATGGTCGGCTTTAACGTAAAATAACAGCTAAGACGGCCTGCGTAGCGGTCACAATTTTTTTTTTTGCTTTGAAGCACGGTGGTCAGTTATTATATAATGTACCTTACGTACGCCTTGCGCGAATACGAAACAAATTCTTTGCGCGGTTCACTTTAAGCAGTAAGTCGTAAGTTTTGTTAGGACAATAATTCGCACAGTAGGAGTTTATACCGCTGTGGAGGTGAAAGCTGACCGCGCGGTCATTGTAAGATGTAGCAGCCAGCAACGCGGACGTTGGAACGCACAGTCAGACGCTGGCATGGGAAGGGCCGGCGCAGAAAGCAGGGACATGCGTCT